>NC_080070.1:16812612-17129563 GCF_949987535.1 Balaenoptera acutorostrata | reverse complement strand
ATGCCTACTTTCTGCAGGGCTTTTATCATAAATGGGTGTTGAATTTTGTCGAAAGCTTTCTCTGCATCTATTGAGATGATCATATGGTTTTTCCCCTTCAATTTGTTAATATGATGTATCACGTGGATTGATTTGCGTATATTGAAGAATCCTTGCATTCCTGGGGTAAACCCCACTTGATCATGGTGTATAATCCTTTTAATGTGCTGTTGGATTCTGTTTGCTAGTATTTTGTTGAGGATTTTTGCATCTATGTTCATCAGTGATATTGGCCTGTAGTTTTCTTTCTTTGTGACATCTTTGTCTGGTTTTGGTGTCAGGTTATTGGTGGCCTCGTAGAATGAGTTGGGGAGTGTTCCTCCCTCTGCAATATTTTGGAAGAGTTTGAGAAGGATAGGTGTTAGCTCTTCTCTAAATGTTTGATAGAATTCACCAGTGAAGCCATCTGGTCCCGGGCTTTTAATGTTGGAAGGTTTTTAATCACAGTTTCAATTTCAGTGCTTGTGATTGGTCTGTTCATATTTTCTATTTCTTCCTGTTTCAGTCTCGGCAGGTTGTGCATTTCTAAGAATCTGTCCATTTCTTCCAGGTTGTCCATTTTATTGGCATATAGTTGCTTGTAGTAATCTCTCATGATCGTTTGTATTTCTGCAGTGTCAGTGGTTACTTCTTTTTCATTTCTCATTCTATTGATTTGGGTCTTCTCCCTTTTTCTCTTGATGAGTCTGGCTAATGGTTTATCAATTTTGTTTTTCTTCTCAAAGAACCAGCTTTTAGTTTTATTGATCTTTGCTATTGTTTCATTCATTTCTTTTTCATTTATTTCTGATCTGATATTTATGATTTCTTTCCTTCTGCTACCTTTGGGGTTTTTTGTTCTTCTTTCTCTAATTGCTTTAGGTGCAAGATTAGGCTGTTTATTCGAGATGTTTCCTGTTTCTTTATGTAGGCTTGTATTGCTATAAACTTCCCTCTTAGACCTGCTTTTGCTGCGTCCCATAGGTTTTGGGTCGTCGTGTCTCCATTGTCATTTTTTTCTAGGTATTTTTTGATTTCCCCTTTGATTTCTTCAGTGATCACTTCGTTATTAAGTAATGTATTGTGTAGCCTCCATGTGTTTGTATTTTTTACAGATCTTTTCCTGTAATTGATATCTAGTCTCATAGCGTTGTGGTCGGAAAAGATACTTGATACGATTTCAATTTTCTTAAATTTACCAAGGCTTGATTTGTGACCCAAGATATGATCTATCCTGGAGAATGTTCCATGAGCACTTGAGAAAAATGTGTATTCTGTTGTTTTTGGGTGGAATGTCCTATAAATATCAATTAAGTCCATCTTGTTTAATGTATCATTTAAAGCTTGTGTTTCCTTATTTATTTTCATTTTGGATGATCTGTCCATTGGTGAAAGTGGGGTGTTAAAGTCCCCTACTATGATTGTGTTGCTGTCGATTTCCCCTTTTATGGCTGTTAGTATTTGCCTTATGTTTTGAGGTGCTCCTATGTTGGGTGCATAAATATTTACAATTGTTATACCTTCCTCTTGGATCGATCCCTTGATCATTATATAGTGTCCTTCTTTGTCTCTTGTAATAGTCTTTATTTTAAAGTCTATTTTGTCTGATATGAGAATTGCTACTCCAGCTTTCTTTTGATTTCCATTTGCATGGAATATCTTTTTCCATCCCCTCACTTTCAGTCTGTATGTGTCTCTAGGTCTGAATTGGGTCTCTTGTAGACAGCATATATATGGGTCTTGTTTTTGTATCCATTCAGCCAGCCTGTTTCTTTTGGTGGGAGCATTTAATCCATTTACATTCAAGGTAATTATCGATATGTATGTTCCTATTCCCATTTTCTTAAATGTTTTGGGTTTGTTATTGTAGGTGTTTTCCTTCTCTTGTGTTTCTTGCCTAGAGAAGTTCCTTTAGCATTTGTTGTAAAGCTGGTTTGGTGGTGCTGAACTCTCTCAGCTTTTGCTTGTCTGTAAAGGTTTTAATTTCTCCATCGAATCTGAATGAGATCCTTGCTGGGTAGAGTAATCTTGGTTGTAGGTTTTTCTCCTTCATCACTTTAAGTATATCCTGCCACTCCCTTCTGGCTTGCAGAGTTTCTGCTGAGAGATCAGATGTTAACCTTATGGGGATTCCCTTGTGTGTTATTTGTTGTTTTTCCCTTGCTGCCTTTAATATGTTTTCCTTATATTTAATTTTTGACAGTTTGATTAATATGTGTCTTGGCGTGTTTCTCCTTGGGTTTATCCTGTATGGGACTCTCTGTGCTTCCAGGACTTGATTAACTATTTCCTTTCCCATATTAGGGAAGTTTTCAACTATAATCTCTTCAAATATTTTCTCAGTCCCTTTCTTTTTCTCTTCTTCTTCTGGGACCCCTATAATTCAAATGTTGGTGCGTTTAATGTTGTCCCAGAGGTCCCTGAGACTGTCCTCAGTTCTTTTCATTCTTTTTTCTTTATCCTGCTCTGTAGTAGTTATTTCCACTATTTTATCTTCCAGGTCACTTATCCGTTCTTCTGCCTCAGTTATTCTGCTATTGATCCTGTCTAGAGTATTTTTAATTTCATTTATTGTGTTTTTCATCGTTGCTTGGTTCCTCTTTAGTTCTTCTACATCCTTGTTAAATGTTTCTTGTATTTTCTCCATTCTATTTCCAAGATTTTGGATCATCTTTACTATCATTATTCTGAATTCTTTTTCAGGTAGACTGCCTATTTCCTCTTCATTTGTTAGGTCTGGTGTGTTTTGACCCTGCTCCTTCATCTGCTGTGTGTTTTTTTGTCTTCTCATTTTGCTTATCTTACTGTGTTTGGGGTCTTCTTTTCACAGGCTGCAGGTTCGTAGTTCCTATTGTTTTTGGTATCTGTCCCCAGTGGCTAAGGTTGGTTCAGTGGGTTGTGTAGGCTTCCTGGTGGAGGGGACTAGTGCCTGTGTTCTGGTGGATGAGGCTGGATCTTGTCTTTCTGGTGGGCATGTCCACGTCTGGTGGTGTTTTTTGGGGTGTCTGTGGCCTTATTATGATTTTAGGCAGCCTCTCTGCTAATGGATGGGACTGTGTTCCTGTCTTGCTAGTTGTTTGGCATAGGGTGTCCAGCACTGTAGCTTGCTGGTTGTTGAGTGAAGCTGGGTCTTGATGTTGAGATGGAGATCTCTGAGAGATTTTCACAGTTTGGTATTACATGGAGCTGGGAGGTCTCTTGTGGACCAGTGTCCTGAAGTTGGTTCTCCCACCTCAGAGGCACAGCCCTGATGCCTGGCTGGAGCACCAAGAGCCTTTCATCCACACAGCTCAGAATAAAAGGGAGAAAAAATAGAAAGAAAGAAAGAAAGAAAGAGGATAAGATAAAATAAAATAAAGCTATTATAATAAAAACTAAGAAAAAAATTATTAAGAATTAATTTATTAAGAAAATTTTTTTTTAATTTTTAAAAATAGATTTATTATTTTTTATAATAACAAATAAGAAAAAAATTATTAAGAAAAAAATTCATTAAGAAAAAATTTTTTTAATTTTTTAAAATAAAAAATATGAAAAAACTTATTAAGAAAAAAATTCTTTTTAATTTTTAAAAATAGAAAATAAGGAAAAAATTATTAAGAAAACATTTATTGAGAAAAAAAATTTTTCAATTAAAAAAAAAATCGGACAGACCGAACCCTGGGACTAATGGTGAAAGCAAAGCTATACAGACAATATCACACCCAGAAGCATACACATATACACTCACAAAAAAGGGAAAAGGGGGAAAATTAATATCTCCTGCTCCCAAAGTCCACCTCCTGAATTTGGGCTGATTCGTTGTCTATTCAGGTATTCAACAGATGCAGGCACATCAAGTTGTTTGTGGAGCTTTAATCCGCTGCTCCTGAGGCTGCTGGGAGAGATTTCCCTTTCTCCTCTTTGTTCGCACAGCTCCGGGGGTTCAGCTTTGATTTGGACCCGCCTCTGCATGTAGGTCGCCTGAGGGCGTCTGTTCCCCGCCCAGACAGAACGGGGTTAAAGGAGCAGCTGCTTCGCGGGCTCTGGCTCACTCAGGCCAGGGTGGGGGGAGGGAGGGGTACGGATGCGGGGCGAGCCTGCGGCGGCCGAGGCCGGCGTGACGTTGCAGCAGCCTGAGGCGCGCAGTGCGTTCTCCCCGGTAAGTTGTCCGTGGTTCACGGGACGCTGGCAGTGGCAGGCTGCACAGGCTCCCGGGAGGGGAGGTGTGGAGAGTGACCTGTGCTCGCACACAGGCTTCTTGGTGGCGGCAGCAGCAGCCTTAGCGTCTCATGCCCATCTCTGGGGTCCGTGCTGATGGCCGCGGCTCGCGCCTGTCTCTGGAGCTCCTTTAAGCGGTGCTCTGAATCCCCTCTCCTTGCGCGCCGCGAAACAAAGAGGCAAGAAAAAGTCTCTTGCCTCTTCGGCAGCTGCAGACTTTTTCCCGGACTCCCTCCCGGCTAGCTGTGGTGCGCTAACCCCTTCAGGCTGTGTTCACGCTGCCAGCCCCAGTCCTCTCCCTGCGATCCGACCGAAGCCCGAGCCTCAGCTCCCAGCCCCCGCCCGCCCCGGCGGGTGAGCAGACAAGCCTCTCGGGCTGGTGAGTGCTGCTCGGCCCTGAGCCTCTGTGCGGGAACCTCTCCGCTTTGCCCTCCGCACCCCTGTGGCTGCGCTCGCCTCCGCGGCTCCGAAGCCTCCCCCCTCTGCCACCCGCAGTCTCCGCCCACGAAGGGGCTTCCTAGTGTGTGGAAACCTTTCCTCCTTCACAGCTCCCTCCCACTGGTGCAGGTCCCGTCCCTATTCTTTTGTCTCTGTTATTTCTTTTTTCTTTTGCCCTACCCAAGTATGTGGGGATTTTCTTGCCTTTTGGGAGGTCTGACGTCTTCTGCTAGCGTTCAGTGGGTGTTCTGTAGAAGCAGTTCCACGTGTAGATGTATTTCTACTGTATCTGTGGGAAGGAAGGTGATCTCCGCGTCTTACTCTTCCGCCATCTTGCCCAGACCTGTGGTGAGTTTTTAAAAGCTGTTTTCTTTTTCACTCAGCATTCATGTCTAAATCCTGCCTTTTGAATAACTATAAAAATTCTCAGAATCTACCCATTCAGGTGGAAATACGATTCACTGTAATTTTGAGATAAAAATTCTGTTTCTTACACTGGTGCTAGGTACCTGGAAATTTTTATTATCTTGGCTTTCTTCTTCTGGACATTATTATTATTGATTTAATATATATTATATTCTTTGGGTTTTGCCAGACACATAATGGGTTCTGCTGGCTATCTTTGTTTGAAAATGATACTCAATCATATACCCCCAGAAAAATACTGTATATGTGAATGACCTTCTTTGGCCCTTTCAGTGGTTCTCAAAGTTGATGGACATTATCAAATTTCTGGAGCACCTAACAGCTGGCAGCTGAGTTATTTACCCCACCTCTTACATCAGCTCTCAAGGGCACCACATTTTAGGCAATTAGGTTTTTTAAAATCCCTTTTTTTTAATCCCTTTTTTGTTTGCTTGTATCAAAAGCCTAAAGTGCTCAACAAACAGCAGCTGCTTCTAGTTAAGGCTTTCACTGAGTCTTGGCAGCCTGGGGCATGGGTTAGGTTTAGTCACAGCAGCATTTGCAGCTTATATTCCAACAATGAGTAGAACCCAATATCAGAAATTGGTGGGCTTCCCTGGTGGCGCAGTGGTTGAGAATCTGCCTGCCAATGCAGGGCACCCAGGTTCGAGCCCTGGTCTGGGAAGATCCCACATGCCGCGGAGCACCTGGGCCCGTGAGCCACGATTGCTGAGCCTGTGCGTCTGGAGCCTGTGCTCCACAACAAGAGAGGCCGCGACGGTGAGAGGCCTGCGCACTGTGATGAAGAGTGGCCCCCGCTTGCCACAACTACAGAAAGCCCTCGCACAGAAACGAAGACCCAACACAGCCAAAAATAAATAAATAAATAAATTTAAAAATGTTTAAATGTAAGTAATTTACTTAAAAAAAAAAAAAAGAAAGAAATTGGTATAAAATCTTGATCATTAAATCCCAACATCGTAATAATGGAATCACTTCAGAGAAAAGGGGAATAAAATAAAGGTGAGCCTTGTAAAGGATTCGGGTCCAGTGCAATTGTGCAATCAGGGTAACTCAGTAAATATCCATAGCAATTCAAAGGTAAGAATCACACAAAGTAGGAGTGATTTTTTTTTTGCTTTAGAGCCACTGTGCCCACTTGCCCTCTTCCAAAACACATCACATGGAAAATAGATTGAAAAGGAACGTGATATACCAGCTCTTAGGGAAGACAAGATGTCTGAAGATAAAATGCCATTTTCTTGGTGTGTGACAAATAGCAACTGTGATGTACAGATTGTTATTTGGTAATCTTCGTTCAGTTGTTTCATTTGTTCAGGGAAAGCCAAACTGCTACAATATGATGTGAAATGCTCTGTTGAAAGCATTTACACAGATCTGTGTAACTGTGAGATGGAGGTGCATAAGGCTGCCCAGAAAATTCAAAAAAGCCTGCAAGCAACAAAACTGAGTCTTCAAGAGTGAATGGACTGCAAAAAGTGCAGACAAAATGAATGGGATAGAATTTGAATGCTTAATCATTTCCCACAGGAAGATAATTGTATTCTTGGACATACAAAACTCTGAAAGCAAGGAAGAATTTTTTTAAATATCAGATTTTTCCATTTGACTTGGTCTACAGTGAGTCTCTAGGTGTTCTGGAAATCCTTCTTTCCTGAAGGGCAAACACAGGCACTTTCTAATTATTTACTGGAATTGCTTCCAGGACTGTATCTATAGTTTTCAAGTATTTACTGTGGCATAACAACCAAGACCAGTTTACACACACACACACACACACACACACACACAAACACACACACACACACCCTTATGAAAGTGATTCATCTCATGCTGAGAAGACAGTGTCATGAAGAATCCTTTAGTCCAGAATCAAAATGCCCTCATTGAAAACAAAACAAGAAGAAAATCTCTAATCTCATTATGCTGTTACCAGAAAGAGCAATCCATTTCTAGTCCTTCCTTAGTTTTTTCTCTGTTTATTTCCTTTCTGTTGCACTGAAAAGATAGGCTTTGCTTTAACAAAATTTGGATAAATGAGAATACAAAATAATCAAAATAAAACAGAGAGATTGATTACATTTCATAAGGATTTCCCAAGAGCCTCCCTTACCAAGTTGAATTTCCTAGTGCCCTTGGAATAGACTTTGATGCTTCAAATTAATTGACAGGAACATTTTCATTTAAAAAACGATTTTCTTGAATCTTAAACCTTTCTAGTCCTATGGTTCCCACTGCCTGATATTCTTTCTATTAACGAAACCACTTATAATACTAGATTAATTGTAATGCTTTGACAGGTAATCAATATTGCTGTTATTTTTCTACTCTGTGCTCTGAAAGAAGTAAAAGAAGTGGAAGGTCTAGTTCCATATTTAAGAATGCCCCAGACCAACTGGGGATACCGAGCACTTTGTACACATCAGCATGAAAGAAAAATGCAGCTAATAAGTTATAACAAGATAAAACAGAAAAAGAGGAATGATTAAACTTCATTCTGGCAGAGAAACCAGCAAAAGTTTTCTTTTTTTTTTTTTAAATTAATTAATTAATTAATTTATTTATTTATTTTTGGCTGTGTTGGGTCTTCGTTTCTGTGCGAGGGCTTTCTCTAGTTGTGGCAAGCGGGGGCCACTCTTCATCACGGTGCATGGGCCTCTCACTGTCGCGGCCTCTCTTGTTGCGGAGCACAGGTTCCAGACGCGCAGGCTCAGTAGTTGTGGCTCATGGGCCTAGTTGCTCCGCAGCATGTGGGATCTTCCCAGACCAGGGCTCGAACCTGTGTCCCCTGCATTAGCAGGCAGATTCTCAACCACTGCGCCACCAGGGAAGCCCAGCAAAAGTTTTCTTGAAGGTGAGACTAGTATCCAGTAGTTCTCAGTACAGCTAATATCTTCTTTTTTTCTTTGTGAGTC
This sequence comes from Balaenoptera acutorostrata, assembly GCF_949987535.1. Classification (NCBI taxonomy): domain Eukaryota; kingdom Metazoa; phylum Chordata; class Mammalia; order Artiodactyla; family Balaenopteridae; genus Balaenoptera; species Balaenoptera acutorostrata. The sequence goes on along the minus strand of NC_080070.1, from coordinate 17,121,566 downwards.
ACAGGTGTAATTCATAATAACACCATAAAGCACAGAATAACACCATAAAGCACAGAAAAATCCACCTCAGTAGACTAGAAATCTGGCATTTAAAGGCAGCCCTCCCAGAAGACACTACAAGGAGAATAGCAGTGAAACCCACAACTATGCAAATTAGGAGAAGACACTAAATGACACATCTTAGAATCATATTATTTTAGAAAATGGGTTTCCAAATACTGGAAACGTTTGAACAGAAGGGGACTTCTGAAATTAGATCAAGATACACTAAACATTATCAGTATTTTCCTTCAAATGCCTAAGGCCATTTCCCAAGAGGTACAGAATTCTACATTTTAGAAAGGTTTCCATAGATGATTCTATTGAACCATTACCTAGGGTGAAGAGGAGCTCTTAGGGACCAAGGGGGCTTGGAGGACACTTAACTCTGATCATTTCAGCACAACTTTGATTCGTTTTAAATATTAAAATTCAAAGTAAGATTCCCTTTGAAAATAATTGTCTTGCCGCTTAAAAATAAGTGCAAACATCAATGAACATTTTGATTTTAATTCTGTTTTCAACTCAACAGACTCTCTTCCTATAATAAGACTAGAATTGCCAGGATCTTCTCTAACAAGGATTTCAACTGTCCTGTTCAATGCCATGTATAGCACTAGAGCACTTAGCATTTTTTCATTTTTATAGTTTTTTAGACATGTTTATCCAGGCACATTTTAACAAAAGATGTCTATGATTTACAAAACAGCAACATTTTAGATATTTTGACAGCAAAATATTTATCTCCTAAAGAAATAAAGGTCCATTTGCTTATATATTTTGGCAAGAAATTGTTTTCTTTTGAGGAATTTTTTTTCTTAATTTTATGTATTTTTGGCTGCGTTAAGTCTTCATTGCTGCACGCTGGCTTTCTCTAGTTGCGGGCGAGCGGGGGCTACTCTTCGTTGCAGTGTGTGCACTTCTTCTCACGGTGGCTTCTCTTGTTGCAGAGCATGGGCTCTAGGTGCATGGGCTTCAGTAGTTGTGGTATGCAGGCTCAGTAGTTGTGGCACTTGGGCTCAGTGGTTGTGGCTTGCATGCTCTAGAGCGCAGGCTCAGTAGTTGTGGCGCATGGGCTTAGTTGCTCTGCGGCATGTGGGATCTTCCCAGACCAGGGATCGAACCCGTGTCCCCTGCATCAGCAGGCAAATTCTTATCCACTGTGCCACCAGGGAAGTCCTCTTTTGAGGATTTTAAAATACTACTTAAATAGTTTCAATTTTTTTCATTGATGGGAGTAAGGGCCTGAGTTGTTAAGGGTCTTAGTACAAAAAACTCTGGCTCAAACCTTTGATAATCTTTTCCCACATGATTTGCCTGGAACAGCATAAATTCTGAAAACTTCTGTTTGATGAAAATATACCATAATTAATAACTGTGCTTTTGTTCATGTTTCCACAGATTTCTAGTTTACTACCACAGAGCATGAACTTAGATACGCATTTCCTAAACTATTTTCTATTCAATATTAGAGTTCTGTAACATACTCATGGGTTTTAATGTGAGAATTATTCTTATGGCAAAGCATTTGGAAAGGAGTTTAAAGGTGATACAAGTTTATTTACTGATGGCTTCTTAGAGTGTGTTTGTATGCACTGTGACTCCCAAGAGGAAAACAAAGTAAATTGCTTAGGGAACTCTTTCTTTCAAGGATTATCTCCTGGGATTGCTCCTCTGCAAAACACTTTTAGAGAGTCACTCACATAGACATTTCCTCCATTTTAAAAGTTTAACTGTATTGAACACACATGCATACACTGCAGGAAGTGCTGATGGGATACATTCAGAAAAATTCTTTGGTTGATTTACTGAAAATTTTAATTTTTTTCAAGACTGATAAATTATTAATTGCCTAAAGACCTTGTATTGTTTTAGTTTGGTCATTTAAAAGTAACCTCTTTTGCAGGCAAAATCCATTTATTCCTACGATTCTTAAATTGAGTATCTTTCAAAAAAGAAGAGATTTTTATCTTCCTAAAATGGTACAAGTATGGATCTGCCCAAAAGTTGTAGGATGGAAAAAAAAAAATGTATCTCTGATAATACATTTTGGGTTTGAGAGTTCAAGGTCTTTAACACTCCAATTCCTCTGTTATCTGAGAGTCTAGAAAAAATTCCCAGCTTTGCCCATCATTTAAGTATTCCCTGACTGTCTTAGTCTTTTCAGGCTACTATAGCAAAATACCACAGACTTGGTGGCTTATAAACAACAGAAATTTATTTCTTACAATTCTGGAGGCTAAAAGACCAAGATCAGGCTAGGCTGCCAGCCTGGTCTAGTTCTGGGGAAGGCTCTCTTCTAAGCTGCAGACTGCACACTTCTCATTATGTCCGCATGGTAGAAGGGGCAAGGGAGCTTTCTTGGGCCTCTTTTATAAGGGCATTAATCCCATTTATGAGAGCTCTACCTTCATGATCTAATCACCTCCCAAAGGCCTCACCTCCTAATACCATCACACTGGGCAATAGGATTCCATTATGTGAATTTGGACAGGGTGGGGGTGGGGCATGAACATTCAGACCATAGCCCTGATTATTATTATTATGAGTCTGAAGTCAAGAAAATCTCTTATAGACTATGGACCAATAAATATGGACTAGAGGATGGTGGGGTGGAGTGGAAAGAGCAGCATCTCTGTTGGAGAGCCCATGATCAGTGTTTCATGGCCTCATTCTTGAACATGAATGGATTAATCAAGGAATGCCAGATGTTAAAGTAAAGCCAGAAACATGGAAGAGAAAAACTAAGCTAAGTAAATAAGGGAAAAGACACTTGGAGGAATCAGAAATAACTTAGGGAACAAAGGAAAACCAAAAAACACACGTTTAATTCCTTCCTTCCAAGTGATTCAAGAAGATATTACTTCCCTATGTTATGAGGAGTGCTGTCTCCAAATCTAATTTATGGGTTACAAATCTCAGTTTCTTTGCATGTCTAGTAATTTTTGTTTGAAAATGAGTTAATTGTATATAATATACTGTTTTATTTTTCTGAGGGTTATTTTTTTGGTCCTTGTACTAATAGGAAATTGACTTAATTCAATCTGTGAAATTTGTCTCACGTGCAGTGTGCAGCTACCTACCTAACTATCTATCTCTCTATCTTCTATAATTTTAAATTTGGTTCCTATGAACCAAATTTAGACCAGATGTTTGTAGATCAGATGTTTGAAGCTATTAAAATATTGACTGGATAAGGAACAGATTCAAAGGCATAGAAAATTTGTACAATTCCCTAGACTTTCAGGGTTTTGTTCAGGCTCCATGGGATCGCCTATGTGAGCACATAGTTTATCAGTCAGCAAAAAATATGGAGTATTTGCTATCTCAGCTTACAAAATCTCCTCCCTTACATTAACAGCTCCAGTACCATCTGTCATGAACTAAGTCTGCCACCTTCAGCTCAAGCTGGGGGTGAAGAGAATACCCCAAGACAAGGAAGTAACAAATCACATTTTTACCTAAGAGTAGTTTGTTGACTTTTTTAAATTAGTAAACATTTCTCATACTTTTGCCTGTCTTTGACCATTTTCCAGTGTTTTTTCAATTATTTTTAGTAATATTTTTTGGTGTATGCTTTTCGCTGCAGAAAAGTATCTCACAGCTTTATCAAGCTGCCAGAAGTAAGGTCACTTCTTATATTTTTATTTCCCTCACTATTATAGATTTGAGCATCTTGTGTTTATATTGACCTTGTATCTTATGACCTAAATGCATTTAAAATTTTCTGCATAGACAAATCAAACAAATAAAAAATAACAGACCTAAAAAATATAGCCATAATACTACTACTACTACTATTAAATGTAAAGGACCTAAATAATCTAATCAAAAGAGAGACTGTTCAACTGAATAAAAATTCAAGAACCAACTATATACTGTCTATAAGAGATGTACTTAAAATCAAGGACAGTATAGGTTGAAAATAAGAGGATGAAAAAATATCATAAGAACAGTAAGTGTAAGAGATCCAGTTAGATATAGTAATATAGAAAGATAGACATTAAGAAAAGGCATACTACTAGTGACAAAGAAGGACATTTTATAATGATACAAGAGTCAAGACAGTAGGATGACATAACAATTATACATGCATCTAATAAAAAGTTCAAAAACATGAAACAAAAACTAATGAAAGTGAAAAATAAATCAGTGGAGATTTCAATATTCCTCCCACTTTAACAGACACATCAAGAAGATAGAAAACAAGTAAGGATATAGATGCTTTTAACAGTGCAATCAATCAATTTATCCTAATTTATATCTATCAAACACCCAATAACAATAAAATACATTCATTTTCAAGTGCACACAGAATATTAACTAGGCCAAATGCTATGCCAGAGAAGATATCTTAATAAATTAAAAGAGATTAAATTCATATGGAATATGTTCTGGAAATCAACAGAATTAAATTAGAAATCAATGAAAAAAAGAAATCTGGAACATCTACAAATATGCAGAATGTTTAAAATATCAAGCACATTTTCTAAATAGCCCAGAGGTTGAAGAAGAATTCACAAGGGAAATTAGAAAATATCTTGAACTAAATAAAAAATGCAAATACAGCATATCAAATTTGTGAAATGGAGCTAAGACAGTGTTTATGTGGACATTTAAAGCTATTAATGCTTGTATCAGAAGACAAGAGAAACAAAAAAACAAAGATCTAAGCATCTGCATTACGAAGTTATAAAAAATTAAAGCTAAAGTAGTTTAGTAGAAGGAAGTAGAAGAAATAATAAATATCATAAAGGAAATCAATGCAGTGGAAAATGGACAAACAGTAGGGGAAATGAATAAAATTAAAAGCTAGACACAAAAGAATATGCACTATATGGTTCCATTTTTATGAAATTCTAGGAAAGAAAAAACTACAAGGACAAAAAGTAGAGCTGTGGTTGCCTGGTGCCAGGGATTAGTTGAAAGGAAATAAGGGAACTTTTTGGACGTGATGGAGCAGGGCCAGTTCATGGTGTGACATGTGCAGTCTCACAGGGCCTCAAGCTCAGAAGGGCTCTACCTCTGGTTTAATGCTCAGTTGTCACTATTTTGAAATTTTTAATAATATTTGAACAAACACACCCATGTTTTTGTTTTACTCTGAGACCCTCAAATTATGTAGTCAGTGCCAGATGAAACTTTTTTTGTGTGGTGATTGCTTGACTCTATACATTTACCAAACTCACCAAACTGTACTGTTAAATGAGTGGCTTTATTGTTTTAAATTATAAACAACAGAATAAAGCTTTAAAATACAAAAGAAATAGGAGGAACAATACGATTTTACTTTGCACATCATGCTAGCAAAACATTTACATACAAATCTATAAGACATATTGCCAGGAAGTATGTGTATATGTAATTTGATTCGTTGATGTAAGAAATGAGTCTGCTGCTTATTTGGAAGACTACTTGAAAATATCTGTTGACATCAGTTACACCTAGGTATTTTGATACAACAATTCCACTCTTGTGAATCTATTTTCTAAAAAGAAAAGAAATAATTATCTATATTTGATGATAATTATAGCAGCATTGTTCATAGTAGTCAAGAACTGACAAAAAGTAAAAGCCCATCAATAGAGGAATGGTTTGATATATGTTGGCACATTTATGTATGAAATATTTTGTGGCAATTAAAAGTGACATACTTATGGGACTTACCTGGTGGTGCAGTGGTTAAGACTCCATGCCCCCAATGCAGGGGGCCCGGGTTCTATCCCCGGTCAGGGAACTAGATCCCACATGCATGCCACAACTAAGAGTTCGCATGTCACAACTAAGGAGCCTGCGTGCTGCAACTAAGTAGCCCGTGTGCTGCAACTAAGACCCAGCGCAACCAAATAAATAAATAAATATTTTTTAAAAAAAAGAAATATCTAGGGAGCTTACTAAATAAAATTTCAGTTTAAAAAAACAGTGACATACTTACATTACATGATTTGGAGTGACTTCTATATGGTTTGTTGAGAAAAGCAAGATACATAAAATAATCTATGATATCTTTCCATTTTGGTAAAACAAGCATCCACACAACAAAATTCTGTATATCTATCTTGATATCTGTACAGGGATAAATTAGTACAGAGAAAACTATGGAAGGACTCTAAGGAATTAGAATGGTCATGTTATAGACATGGGTAAGAAAAGTAGAATGTGGCTTTTTTGAAAAGGTCTTCTGAACAATTTATTTTATTTACCATTAGATCTCTGATACACTTTTATAAATCAGTAATTTTAGTAAAATATCATCAAAATATCTGGCTTTGAAGGCAAACAGATTTAACTTCATATCTGATCACCATGTTCTAGATGTACTCATTTTTAAAGTTATTCAACCTCTTTTTAAATTCACGACTTATTTTGCAGGTTTATGGTGAGAATTAGGATAATGTCTGTAACGTTCTTGACACCTGGAAAGATATTAATAAGTGCAATGAGTATTTATTTTATCATGGTAGATACTTGGTAATACTTCCTTACTAATGTGTCCATTTTGGTTTTATACTTATGGAACACTTCAGTACCCAGAAAAATGCTTTAAACATAGAATGATCACAAATATATGTTGAAAGAAGCATTAAGCCTTAAGTAATACATCAACAACTATCTATCAATCATAATAGTTAATTAACCAAAATCTTCCAGACTGGATAATAAACGCAGGTCTCAGCTTCTGATTTACTCTAATAATGAAATTTTCCTATTCTTAAAGCATAGCAAGACTAGTCATTCATCAGAGTTGCAATTCAGTAATTAAAGACAAAGCCTTTGGATGTTTACATGGAGAAATAAAAATAAGGTTCTGTAACAAGGGTGATCATATAATTTATCATCCAAACCAGGATATTTTAAGACTGAAGGTAAATGGGCAGAATAGGAGAAGGGAGTAAGGTGTATGGTTAACCCACAAGACGTTGAGAAGATAGGTGTTTGCTCCAGGTGAACTAGGACGGTGTATTCCTGATTCCTGCATAAGGACAGGCTGTGGGGAATAGCTCATCTGGAAACTTAAGTTGAGGTCTCAAGAATCTGCACAGAGTGCTTCTCCAGTATGTTCAGCTTGTGGCCTGAATCCTACTCCAAATTTGAGAGAGATTAGATACAGTCTATAAAAACCACCTTCTAGGAGCTGAGTTATTTAAAAACCTATAATCAAGAAAAGTCCAAGTGCAGGAAGAATTGCTCCATATTATTTGCAGTAAGGAAAAAGATGCTTACTTTGTCTCTTCTGAGTTTATCTATGAGGATTTACGTGAAATGTACAAGAACTAAGTCTCTGGACTTGAGAAATTTGTTGGCAGAGAGTGTCACTTTTAATAGTGGTTCAGTAAGCAATGCAGCCAGAGGATTACGTTCAGAGAATAACAGGTAGATGGTATACAAGTGAGACTTCCAGAGTATAAGAAAATGGTATCCTGGGGCTTCCCTGGTGGCGCAGTGGTTGGGAGTCTGCCTGCTAATGCAGGGGACACGGGTTCGAGCCCTGGTCTGGGGGGATCCCACATGCCGCGGAGCGGCTGGGCCCGTGGCCACGGCTGCTGAGCCTGCGCGTCTGGGGCCTGTGCCCCGCAACGGGAGGGGCTGCGATGGTGAGAGGCCCACGCACTGCGATGAAGAGCGGTCCCTGCACCGCGATGAAGAGTGGCCCCCACTTGCCGTAACTAGAGAAAGCCCTTGCACGAACCGAAGACCCAAAACAGCCAAAAATAAATAAATAAATAAATAAAGTAGCTATAAAATTAAAAAAAAAAAAAAAAAAAAAAAAAAACCACAAGAAAATGGTATCCTGGAATGGGAACCATAGTAGGAGAATGGAAACTAAAAGATTAGTAACCTCACAGAAAATGTGGGCCAAGAAGTAGTCAGGTACTAGTTAAGAGGCTTCAGCAGAAAGTACAGGGCATCAATAGAAAAAATGGAAATTGATGCTAAGCCAAAAAATCTGTGAGTCAGAATTGTCTCCCACATTTGAGATTAGATCATCTAAAAGTGGACATCTAGAAGGACATCTGACCTTAACTCTGAAGGGCCACAGGGTAGAAAGCAAAGTAGGTCTTGACACAGTTCTACACAATCTAGATTCCTGGCTATCTGAAAGCTCAGTTTCCTGGCACCTTTTCCTCTAGGAAATTTACAATTCACTGAGTGTCATATCATTATCAGATTTTGATGTAGACTTGAAATAATGAAATACAGTAGTAAATTCTTGAAACTGCAGTTCCTATCTGCCTATCTCTGTTCAGGAGAGAGGGCAAATGAAAATGACTTTGCAGCCTCCTGGGACTGGCCTCTTGGGGGCAGATAATCAGACAGCAGAACTTGGTGCCATCAAGTCCTCTGAAAGCTTTTCAGTAAAGCACTCATAATTTCCTTCCTCCTTCCAAGTGTGTTGCTGAATTCATTATGGATGGAGATATATTCAAAATCAGATTTATCTATGCCTGATGGCCTTAAGCTGACACTGCTTTCATCTCATCTACCTGGCAGCCATAGTTTGGAAGCTCTAGTTTGCATAAGACAAAAAGCTCATTGCCCATTAAAGAAGGGACAGTGAGCTAGCCTTCCTAGTTAGACTAGACCTTCAGATTGTTGTCATGGTGGGAGTGGCAATTCATTCTTAGAATAGAGTTATGGAGGATTTTTAGTTCTCTTTTTGCAGGCATACCATACCTTCCCAAGCAAGGAAGGGACTTGGCATTTAATAATAGCATATTAATAATTAAAGTTTGGAACATTACTGGAAATTATATGACCTCTATTTCATATTCTTGGTAAATTTTTTTAATTCTGGCATTCTGGTTATCTAAATAGGAAATCAATTAAAAATGTGGGTTATTTGCGGTTTTTTATCATGTAGCTTCTACATGTGGTTTTCATTTTAAAAAATTATTATTTATCACTATAAAAAATAACAATAGAAACAAAATAAAAATTAACCCGAAGTCCAACTTCAGCAATTTTTATCAGTATGATTTTGATATATGTTGTCTCAACACTCTTTCTATGCATATATAAGTTAGCCTTATAAAATTGGGATTATTGAATACTAGCTTTTAAAAATAAAAAGATACGTTGTTTTTCAAAGCAACATATATTCAATGCTTTTCTTTATCAATATATTCTTAGAAAAGTTGATTACAAATGATGGGTTATACACATATATTCGCTTGCTTATTCCCATCTTATTCCACTAAGATGAAAAGTGAAGGGATTTTTTTTAAAAAAAGCCATCAGGAATCTACAAGAACAAAAATAGCTGAAAAGAGGCAAATGCAGCCAACTTTTGGAAGTGGAGACAGATGGGTGGGTGGTAACTGATTTAGCAAATACAAGAAAGCAGAATCCTACGTTGGCAATGGGGAATCCCAGACAGGCATAGGAATCGACAATGCCAACTACCTCTGAATAGAAGTGAAGGTGAAATTAAAGTGAGAAGCTCATGTCAGAGTCTGTTATATCCCCTCAGCTACTTCCTACCATACTTAAGCAGATTTTGGACTCTTCCTTACTTGAGATTTATGCTCTGAAGAGGATAACTGAAGGGTCTCTGCAGTTGAGAGATAGGGAGACAGGTGTAGTTGGGGTACCTGCCAAAGTGAAAATGGAGAAATAAGTGTAGGTTTATATAATGAAGGATGAGATTCCTAGCTTTTGTTTGTTTGTTTGTTTTCCTACTAGCACCCAGGCACCCAGGCCTAAACACTCTAGAAAGGAGATAGAAAAACTCTTTTCTAGAGAATCTGACAAGCCATGAGGAAATATATATTTATAGTAGGGTTATCCAAACACACACACAAAAAAACCCAGACAGATAACACAACAATGAAACCATAGTAAACAAGCCCCACCTACATTCGTAGTTTAAGATCAGCATTTTAATCTTCTAATCTTAAACATGAGCAGACAACCAAGGATTACCTGCCATTTGATGAAATTCTCAAAACATGAAAGACAGAAAACAGACAGAAAAAAAGAAAGAGAGATAACTTAGAAGAAACAGACTCTGCAGGAAAAGAACACCTTTCCTCAACTTTTATCTCGAAAATTGTCAAACATTAAGAAAAGCGGAATAAATAGTGCAATGAGTATTTTACTATGTCTGTGCTTGATATTGCTCTCTTTCTCTCTCTCCGCTCACCCTTCTCAAATGCTGAATTTCACTCCAAAATAATTCATCATATATCTCCTAAAAATAAGTGCTTTCACTGTGTAATGTCACTTTCACATCTAAGGAAGTTGATAATAATTCTATATTATTTATCTCCCATATTATCCCACAAGTGATTTTTATCGGTGCTTCATTTTTATTCCATTTCATGAATTGCATTTTGTGTGTGTGTCTCTTAAACTCTTTACCATAGAACAGTTCCTCTGTCCTTTGTTTTTCATGACATTTAACATTTTGAGTTCAGTTGTCTTGCAGATAGAACATCCTACATTCTAGATTTGATTATTTCATCATGATCTCATTTAACTTATTTCCCTGTTTCTTGTATTTCCTGAAAATAGGTCTACTCTATAGATGATGTTATTTTATGCTCTTATTATATCATGTTAGAAGAGCATATAAATTTAGATTGGACCACCAATAACAATAATTAATGAGGCTAAATTCAATCACTTGGTTACGGTGGTTAACCAGATCTAAGAAGAGAAATCTGAAGGAAAGGAGCTATAATTGACATCATAAGAAAGGCAAAGTAAGATTTTGCAACTATGAGATAAGAAGAGAAGGTTTTACAAGCATTAAAGAGTACTGAAAAATTCTTTAGAAATAAATGCATAATGGTAAATATGCAAAAGTCAATAGAAGGTATGGAAGATAAAATTGAGGTGATCATCTAGAAAGCGGGGCAGAGGTGGAGGGAGGCTAAGAGAGATAATATAAGAAAGTTAGAGGAAGAGTCCAGGAGACCCAACATATGACTAACGGCACTTCCAACTGAGTAGAAAAAAAGTGAAGGTGATAAAATTATTAACAAGATAATTCAAAAAAATTTCCCTGAGTTGAAAGATGTGCTTCTAGATGGAAAGCATCACTAAGGACCCAGCATAATACACAGTGTTTTTTTCCTCTATATTTGCTCCATTAACCTGTCTTCTCTTACACCGTAAGATTTTATGTATTGTAGCAAATATGTCAATGCTTGGTAGGGTATGTCCCTCTTCATTCTTTTTGTTTAAAATTAAAAAAAAATTTTTACTCATGTCAATTTCATCATGATATTTAATCTCATTTTGCAAAAAATGTCCTTCCCCAAAGCCTATGTAAGTTTTGATTAAGATTGCCTAAGTGTGTATATATATCTGAGTTTAAGTTTTATCTTTACAATGGTAAGGTTTCCCATTCAGTTATTTATTACATACAATCAAGTCATCTTTTATATCCTCTGCTGTCTTTGATTGACTGATTCATCAATAAATTCCACAGTTTTTTGCTAAGTTAATTCCTAGGCACTCTGTAAATTTTTTATTTCTATAAATGGTATCTGTTTGCCATTACATTTTCTGTATTTATACCTTAGACGTAGATTTAAAATAAAAACAGAGGAGGCCAGCATGGGAAAAGCTGTAAGCAGCCCTGTTGGGTGAGTGCTTTCTGAGCAAACTAGCATTAAGTTTGCACTGCTCAAACCAGAGCCCACATCTGGTCTGGACTGGTATTAAGGTCCCAGGTGGCTACAGACTGGGTTACTCCTACAGGAGTGTCCAGGCAGAGATGATTTAGTAGCCTAGTTGTGATAATGTCAAGCATTTCATGATTGGTTTAGAGGTTGAATTGCAAAAGTAGCAACTGAGATAAGACTTTTTTTCCTATTAAAGGACAATTGAAGGATGTCCTGGGCTTCTTTACCATGTGCATTCACTTAACTTAACATAGAAAATTATTGATCTACAAATCCAAGTCCTCTGATTTGACATCCTTCTGTGCAACCCTTTAAAGCAAAGTGGTGTAGTATGTCCAAAGGAAACTGCTAATTTTGCAAATGTACAAAATCATCTTAAAAATGTATTTCTTAATATTTATTTTAAAAATTGAATTTAATATTACTTAGCTTAAAAAACAAAAATATATAGAGAAAGCTCTTAGAGAAAACAACACCAAGGAACAATTTCTTACTGATTCCAAACTGTAAATACTCCTAGCTTTTTCTTTTTCCTTGAAAATTCCAGAAAGGTAAACACTTAGCTTATTTTCTTGATTTTTTACTTAAGCTATGGAATTAAAAGACTCTTAATTTTGGTTATCTCAGTTGCTTTCTTTATTTGAATATCTCTGTGGCTAATACACACAGAAGGATATCAAGTTTCTGAAGTCCTAGGTGTTCCATTTCAAAGAGTCTCATTGTACATCAGCATTAGCTTTATTGTAGCATGATTCTGTGTAAATAATTTCCACTTGCTACAAGCAGGAGATAGTCCTGGCAGGGAGTCTATCTGGTGTGGATATTCTAATAGTAATCTCCTTTCCAATCTCGTATATGAAATTCATCTATTTAAGCTTCCTGTTTCCACGTGGGTCAATTTTGCTAAATGACAACTTACTAGGAAAGCATTTCCTTTAAGTTTTCATACATGTTACACTAGAGTTGCTTATAATATTTTCATGTACAACTAAATTTATAACTTCTGCATCTGTGGCTATGTCTCCTTTCTTATCTAATAGTCAATATTTTGGGTCTTCTCTCCTTATTGTTCATTAGATTTGTTAGGGTCTAAACAGAGAAAGGCTCTTGCCAGAGAAGCAATACCAGAGAGCTCTGAGTGAGAATCAGATCTTCCCTCTATAGCACTAGGTGTCAGAGAAAAATGAGGTGGAGTCTACAGACTTTTCAGAATTCTCTTTCCCCGCCAAGTTGTTATTCATATGGCACAGCCCAGAAAGATGTTCACAGATGTGCTCTCCTCCTATATTCTGATATGTGGGAAATGAGGCAGCAAGAAGGAAGGACACAGCCTATCAAATATTGAATGAAAATAAATACTAATGGAATGAGGAATTCATTGTATAGAAAGGTAGGCTGTGACTATTCAAAAATACAACTGAATCAACATTTTTTATCAGAGAGAATACTTTATGCTCATATATGTTCTTGAAAATTAAGCAAAATAAAATCAATATGAATAATGTTGGGCTAGAGTGACTAACTATGTCTGTAATTTTGAGCATGTGCCCTAAGTCCATAAGCGTTGAAAACCAGTGTGTTCAACTGCACACAATCCTACATGCTTCTGTGCTTTATCCCTATGATTGCCTGATAGACAAGTGCTAGGAGGAAAAACTGATCCCCAGTCTCCTTGACACCCAGACAGATCTCTTTCTAAATCACTGTCATTATCCAGATCCAGAAAATCTGAATAAGGAGGAGAGAGAGGAAGGAGATGGAGAAAGAGAGAGAGAGAGAGAACAAAAACACTCAAGACTGGGTATGAGAATGGAGACCAACATGAAGTATGAAAAAAATAAACAATTGTAAAGGAATACACATACAACTTGTTGGAACACCAATAGTATTCTTTGAAAGACTGGGGTAATTCTAGAACAAAAAAGTCTTAATCTGCATTCTGAGAATACAGAAAAGGAGGCTGAAGGGAATAGAGCTGCCCTGAATCTACCAAGAAGCATGAGATGTAGAGTGAAGACTGTAAGATGACTTACCTTAGGAAATTCTTTTGATTTCCCCAAAACCAGTATGAGGTTGAGAGTGTAAAAGAGAGTCCTTATATTTTGAGTTCTGGGACCCATTCAAAACCATGGAATCATTAATAACCTACATTTCTTTTAAAAAATGCAATGAGACATTCTTATGATCAATCTGAATTAAAACAGGGAAAGAGGAAGATTTGGCTGGTTTCTATTTCCCTGGGATTGGTAAGAAGAATTAACTGATGAGGATGGAAAGATATTTATCTTACAAGTAGGAGAACTGTACTCAGAAAACTATAAGACACTGATGAAAGAAACTGAAGGTGACACAAACAGATGGAAATATATATCATGCTCATGGTTTGGAAGACTTAATACTGTTAAAATGACCACACTATCCAAGGCAATCCACAGATTCAGTGCAATCCCCATCAGAATACCAATGGCATTTTTCACAAAACTAGTACAAATAATTCTAAAATTTGTATGGAAACAAAAAAGACCCTGAATAGCCAAAAGAAACTTAAGAAGGAGAACAAAATAGGAGGTATCACACTCCCTGGTTTCAAGCCATACTCTAAAGCTACAGGAATCAAAACAATATGGTACTGGCACAGAAAGAGACACATAGATCAATGGAACTGAATAGAGAGTCCCTCAGGCTGAGGCTTATCCAGCGCTCGTGGGAGAGGAGGAGATGATATTTAAGAAGGAGCGTTTTAAACAGAATGTAAGTTAATTGAAAATGACAGGAAAGCTATGGAACTTGCCAATGAAGTTGTAAAAGACAGAAAAGAGGGGTATTTGTTAGAGTAACTTTAAAAAACAATAATGCAGAAAAAGAAAACTTCTTCGGATTATTATCTCTGCTCGACATCCTGTTACATGCATATTATAGGTACGGACAACTGTTGCTAGCATGTGTGAATAAGATACTAGTTCCAGATTCCCCAGTTACATACAAATATTAAGGACACACAAAGATAATTCAAAATAAGACATATATACAAAACTTGGATAATTAACCTGTAGTTCAAATCAAGGAAAAATTTTATTAGATTTAGCATGAGATCTTCCCATCAAGTATTTGGTAAACAATCATTATAATAGGCTAAGAATATATTAATAGGGAAAATCTGACACATTTTAGAGCGCTTTTGTAACTCTAATTCCCACAAAAGCAGATGATGTTGACAAAACTATTAAAAAGCAAGGCAGTCTTGCCGCAGAACAGAATAAAGAAAAAAGAATGAAAAGGAATGAAGACAGCCTAAGAGACCTCTGGGACAACATTAAATGCAACAACATTCGCATTATAGGGGTCCCAGAAAGAGAAGAGAGAGAGAAAGGACCCGAGGAAATACTTGAAGAGATTATAGTCAAAAACTTCCCTAACATGGGAAAGGAAATAGCCTCCCAAGTCCAGGAGTGCAGAGAGTCCCAGGCAGGATAAACCCAAGGAGAAACATGCCAAGACACATAGTAGTCAAACTGACAAAAATTAAAAACAAAGAAAAATTATTGAAAGCAACAAGGGAAAAATGACAAACAACATACAAGAGAACTCCCATAAGGTTAACAGCTGATTTCTCAGCAGAAACTCTAAAAGACAGAAGGGAGTGGCATGATATATTTAAAGTAATGAAAGGGAAGAGCTACAACCAAGATTACTCTACCTGGCAAGGATCTCATTCAGATTCGATGGAGAGATCAAAAGCTTTACAGACAAGCAAAAGCTAAGAGAATTCAGCACCACCAAACCAGCTCTACAACAAATGCTAAAGGAACTTCTCTAAGTGGGAAACACAAGAGAAGGAAAGGGCCTACAAAAACAAACCCATAACAATTAAGAAAATAATAATAGGAACATACATATCGATAATTACCTTAAACGTGAATGGATTAAATGCTCCAACCAAAAGTCACAGGCTCACTGAATGGATACAAAAATAAGACCCATATATATGCTGTCTACAAGAGACCCACTTCAGACATAGGGACACATACGGACTGAAAGTGAGGGGATGGAAAAAGATATTCCATGCAAATGGAAATCAAAAGAAAGCTGAAGTAGCAATACTCATATCAGATAAAATAGAGAATGTTACAAGAGACAAGGAAGGACACTACATAATGATCAAGGGATCAATCCAAGAAGAAGATATAACAATTATAAATATATATGCACCCAACATAGGAACACCTCAATACATAAGGCAACTGCTAACTGCTATAAAAGAGGAAATCGAGAGTAACACAACAATAGTGGGGTACTTTAACACCTCACTTACACCAATGGACAGATCATCCAAACAGAAAATTAATAAAGAAACACAAACTTTAAATGACACAATAGACTATACAGATTTAATTGATATTTATAGGACATTCCATCCAAAATCAGCAGGTTACACTTTCTTCTCAAGGGCACATGAAACGTTCTCCAGGATAGATCACATCTTGGGTCACAAATCAAGCCTCAGTAAATTTAAGAAAATTGAAATCATATCAAGCATCTTTTCGGACCAAAACGCTATTAGATTAGAAATCAATTACCGGGAAAAAAATGTAAAAAACACAAACACATGGAGGCTAAACAATACATTACTAAATAACCAAGAGATCACTGAAGAAATCAAAGAGGAAATCAAAAAATACCTAGAGACAAATTACAAAAACACGATGATCCAAAACTTATGGGATGTAGCAAAAGCAGTTCTAAGATGGAAGTTTATAGCAATACAAGCCTACTTCAAGAAACATGAAAAATCTCAAAAGAACAATCTAACCTTACACCTAAAGAAACTAGAGAAAGAAGAAAAAACAAAACCCCAAGTTAGTAGAAGGAGAGAAATCATAAAGATCAGAGCAGAAATAAATGAAATAGAAACAAAGAAAACAATAGCAATGTTCAATAAAACTAAAAGCTGGTTCTTTGAGAAGTTACACAAAATTGATAAACCATTAGCCAGACTCATCAAGAAAAAGAGGGAGAAGACTCAAAACAATAAAATTAGAAATGAAAAAGGAGAAGTTACAACAGACACCGCAGAAATACAAAGCATCCTAAGAGACAACTACAAGCAACTCTATGCCAATAAAATGGACAACCTGAAAGAAATGAAGAAATTCTTAGAAAGGTATAACCTTCCAAGACTGAACCAGGAAGAAATAGAAAATATGAACAGACCAATCACAAGTAATGAAATTGAAACTGTGATTAAAAATCTTCCAAGAAACAAAAGTCCAGGAACAGATGGCTTCACAGGTGAATTCTATCAAACATTTAGAGAAGAACTAACACCCATCCTTCTCAAACTCTTCCAAAAAATTACAGAGGAATGAACACTCCCAAATTCATTCTATGAGGCCACCATCACCCTGATACCAAAACCAGACAAGATACTACAAAAAAAGAAAATTACAGACCAATATCACTGATGAATATCGATGCAAAAATCCTCAACAAAATACTAGCAAAGAGAATCCAACAACACATTAAAAAGATCATACACCACAATCAAGTGGGATTTATCACAGGGATGCAAGGATTCTTCAATATACGCAAATCAATCAATGTGGTACACCATATTAACAAATTGAAGAATAAAAACCATATGATCATCTCAATAGATGCAGAAAAAGCTTTTGACGAAATTCAACACCCATTTATGATAAAAACTCTCCAGAAAGTGGGCCTAGAGGGAACCTAACTCAACATAATAAAGGCCATATACAACAAACCCACAGCAAACATCATTCTCAACGGTGAAAAACTGAAAGCATTTCCTCTAACATCAGGAACAAGACAATGATACCCACTTGCGTCACTATTATTCAACATAGTTTTGGAAGTCCTAGCCACGGCAATCAGAGAAGAAAAAGAAATAAAAGGAATCCAAATCGGAAAAGAAGAAGTAAAACTGTCACTGTTTGCAGATGACATGATACTATAAATAGAGAATCCTAAAGATGCTACCAGAAAACTATTAGAGCTAATCAATGAATTTGGTAAAGTTGTAGGATACAAAATTAATGCACAGAAATCTCTTGCATTCCTATACGTTAATGATGAAAAATCTGAAAGAGAAATTAAGGAAACACTCCCATTTACCATTGCAATAAAAAGAATAAAATACCTAGGAATAAACCTACCTAGGGAGAAAAAAGACCTGTATGCAGAAAACTATAAGACACTGATGAAAGAAATTAAAGATGATACCAACAGATGGAGAGATATGCCATGTTCTTGGATTGGAAGAATCAATAATGTGAAAATGACTCTACTACCCAAAGCAATCTACAGATTCAATGCAATCCCTATCAAATTACCAATGGCTTTTTTTTACAGAACTAGAGCAAAAAATCTTAAAATTTGTATAGAGACACAAAAGACCCTGAATAGCCAAAGCAGTCTTGAGGGGAAAAAACGGAGCTGGAGGAATCAGACTCCCTGACTTCAGACTATACTACAAAGCTACAGTAACCAAGAAAATATGATACTGGCACAAAAACAGAAATATAGATCAATGGAACAAGATAGAAAGCCCAGAGATAAACCCACGCACCTATGGTCAACTAATCTATGACAAAGGAGGCAAGTATATGCAATGGAGGAAAGACAGTCTCTTCAACAAGTGATGCTGGGAAAACTGGACAGCTACATGTAAAAGAATGAAATTAGAACACTCCCTAACACCATACACAAAAATAAACTCAAAACGGATTAGAGACCTAAATGTCAGACTGGACACTTTAAAACTCTTAGAGGAATAACACTCTTTGACATAAATCACAGCAAGATCTTTTTTGATCCACCTCCTAGAGTAATGGAAATAAAAACAAAAATAAACAAATGGAACCTAATGAAACTTAAAAGCTTTTGCAAAGCAAAGGAAACTATAAACAGGATGAAAAGACAACCCTTAGAATGGGAGAAAATATTTGCAAACAAATCAACAGATAAAGGATTAATCTCCAAAATATATAAACAGCTCATACAGCTCAATATTAAAATAACAAAAAACCCCATCAAAAAATGAGCAGAAGACCTAAATAGACATTTCTCCAAAGAAGACATACAGATGGCCAAGAAGCACCTGAAAAGCTGCTCAACATCACTAATTATTAGAGAAATGCAAATCAAAACTATAATGAGGTATCACCTCACACCAGTTAGAATGGGCATCATCAGAAAATCTACAAACAACAAATGCTGGAGAGGGTGCAGAGAAAAGGGAACCCTCTTGCACTGTTGGTGGGAATGTAAATTGATACAGCCACTATGGAGAACAGTATGGAGGTTCCTTAAAAAAACTAAAAATAGAATTACCATATAACCCAGCAATTCCACTACTGGGCATATACCCAGAGAAAACCATAGTTCAAAAATGCACATGCACCTCAATGTTCATTGCAGCACTATTTACAATAGCCAGGTCATGGAAGCAACCTAAATGCCCATCGACAGATGAATGGATAAAGAAGATGTGGTACATATATACAATGGAATATTACTCAGCCATAGAAAGGAACGAAATTGGGTCATTTGTAGAGATGTGGATGGATCTAGAGACTGTCATACAGTGTGAAGTAAGTCAGAAAGAGAAAAACAAATATCGTATATTAACGCATATATGTGGAACCTAGAAAAATGGTACAGATGAACCGGTTTGCAGGGCAGAAATAGAGACACAGATGTAGAGAACAAACGTATGGACGTCAAGGGGGGAAAGTGGTGGGGGTGGTGGTGGTGGGATGAACTGGGCGATTGGGATTGACATGTATATACTAATATGTATAAAATGGATGACTAATAAGAACCTGCTGTATAAAAAAATAAATAAAATTAAATTAAAAAATAAAAAAAAGCAAGGTAATCTTAGGCCAAGACAATAGAAACATTGTGTAACTTAATGACAGGAAGTCATAATCCCAGTGAAGCCTGAACTGATCCATCCCCACCTGGAGAATTACAGTTTAGGGAAATATGAACAGGTTGATTCTCTTCAGAGAAGAATGACCAGACTGATGAAAGTTGTAGAAACCACATCACATTTAGAAAGATAAAAACACATGGGTTTATCTTAGGATCATTGTAAAACAGTTGTTAAATCTCTTCCATTTATTCAAAGGGTTGTCTTATAGCAGAAAGAATATGCCAGTCCTAGGATGCTCCAAAGAGCAAGAACATATGGAATTGACAAGGTAAAAACTAGTATACATGTAAACAAGAGGATATTGACGTTAGTGTAGGGGAGAAGCAGCCTCCTTCCTCCTAATGGTGGTGCTCATGGGGTATGCTGAGTCTCTCATGGCTGGGGTTTCCCAGTGGATGCCCAATGACCTGACCACGTGTGAGGGATGCAGCAGGGGGACTTTCTGCCTCGGATGAGAAGATGCAGTAAGTAATCCCGAAGTGTCCTTCCAGCTCTAAACTCTATGCTTCTAATTGGGCCATATACATGTGGACTCACTTCATCTTTCTCTTCCAGAAATATGAAAATAAATCTTTCTGAAAAATAAAGAGGTAGAATTTTTCCTAAGTTAAAACAGAAAGTAAAACTAGAACACAGAATAATTCTTGTGATCCAGTCTATGTTGGCATTGTTCACATGATGGTTCAGGCTCCTCCACAGACTTTTCTCCTCCCTTTCTTTCTTTCTTATGAAGAAGAAAACTGATCTGGAAATTTTCAGGCTTCTATAATTACATCCACAGATATCACATTTTAGTATAACTATTAAAATAGTGTCACTATCTATCTTTGTACACAGATATTTGGAGCAGAATTAGTACAACAGCATGCTTTGACTTTTGAGTGATATGCATCTGCTCCTAAGGACAGGTGTAGACCACTTCCCAAACCTAGAATCTAGAATTCCTCAGTGTAACAAGTCTGGTTGAATAAACTTCGAATCAGCTTTATAAATGTATGTTTTTTCTATTTAGTATGTAAAAGTCTACAGATGCCTCAAAACATTTCATTCATGCCTAAATTGGCAGGAATTTTCTCCTTCCTTTTGGCAAATATTCTTCTCACTGGGGTTTGTGCAGAACTAATGCCAAACTTACTTACTGTGGTTAGCTTGTGTTTGTGAAACAAGCTTATCATCCACAATGAACACATGGCTTTTAGACATAGGAATTAATCAGTGCTGGAGAGACAGGCTCCTGGCTTAGATTCTGGGCTGCCTGCTTGCATAAGCCTACTTTTGGGATCTATTACACAAAGCAGAATCCAGGGCTGCAGCGCACAGAATCCCACGCACAGTTCTCTGTCAGCCTTAAACTTTGCAGAAAATGTCTGTTTGGGGGGAAGATAGTGAAAAACATGGATGGATAGATAAAATTGGGTTAGTAATATGGCTACTTCACAGGGTTGATATGAAAAGCAAATAGAAAATTTTATGTGAAAACACTTTAGTAACGTATGGTCCTGCCTTATTTAAAAAGGAGTTGAAGGAGTTTATAGTGACACATACAATATGGCAGTATATCATAAATTTGAAATAGATGAGAAAAAAAGCACAGAGCCATGTAAGGTAACGAAGAATGAAGCTAACATAAGCTCCAAGTCCTTGCTATTGGTTTTCAACAAAATCGGATTTAATCATTTTATCTGTTAACACATAGAATGTTATATGATCAATACTGCAGTGCACAATATCCATATGATTAAATTGCTTAAGAGAAGCACAGTTATTTCCTAGATTATGGTAGTAAGAATTTTCTTCTCTGAGTCTTCCAAAATAGAACACTCTTGGCTACAGTGAACAACACACTCTCCTTAACAACTTAACAACATTTTCATAACCTGACTGTGCCACATTGTGACACATCCAAGCCATTCTGCAAGAGCCAATGATACACACAAGTTTTGCAGGTCTGTGCTGGTTTGTCTCCATCCAGACTGGAAATGCCAGGAGAAAATGAATTTATTGCTGTTAAAACAATTTGTAACTTGCACAGCAGCATGTAAATGCAAGGTATAATAATATTCACTGTCATTATGACTTTGCAAGCCAGGTGGTGAATTTGAGACTCAATGCAATAAGCAATAAGAAATCTACAATATTGTTAGCAAGGAAGGCTATAGTATATCTTATTTTCCTTTTGTTTCTCTTTTGCTGGGAAAAAATTTTCCTCCCAGATAGGTATGACTCTTCCACAGAAGTATCCAAACTAGGACAGCAATCACTGATTTACAAACAAGCTCTAAGTTAATGACTCAGAACTTCTGGATTTCTTGCCTATCAGGGACAGACAGTTTCTCACAGGAGAGATAATTTATTTGTGCAGCAAAAGCAGGAAGTGGAAAATCTAAAATATTGAATACTTTAGAATGCTATCTGCGTATTTGAATGTAGATATATGTGATATTTCAGAAAACACTGGTAATGCAAACCAAATATAGATTTTGTGCTGTAATGACCTCTGCCACCAGGGATCCTTGTTACAAATTTTTGTGAGAATAGTCTCTGTAACATTGACATTAATGCAAGATACATCTATTTAACTTGCATGTCTTCTTTCTCTAAAGATAATGCCCATTTTACTCTTACATTTACTAGGATCAGAAGGGAAGGGTTTCATATATTTATTTTTTTGCTTTTAGTTGTTTTTAATTTAAAATGACTTTTTCTTGGTTACTGAATAGGAAGAGACAAAAAGAAATGTTTCTTATGTATTTACTAAATATTTTAAAGCCTTTACTATGAACCAGGCATTAGGTCTAAAACACAATTCCCGTCATCATGGAAAATAATAATAGCAAAAATAGTGAAATCATTTTGAGCCATTTAATCAGCCAAGCACTGTGCTAAGTTCTTTATATGCATTACCTCATTTTAGCATCATGGAAAGCCTGTGAACAGTCACTGTTATCATTTCCATTTAACAGATGAGAAAAATGATGCACAGAGAGGTTAACTAACTTTTCAAAAGTCACAGAGCTAGTGAGCTCCAAAAATGACTATACAGTTTTATTTTGACTCTGAAGTTTAAGCTTTTAACTATGATGCTATAGAGGCATATGACTTCTCAGTAGAAATTCAGAAATAGAAAGACCAAGTGGTAGGATATGAAGAAACTTGGGGGTTATGGCATTTTGAGAGAGGACAATTCCAGTATCATAAAAAGACTTTGTGGAGAAGACTTAAGCTGAGTCCCAAAGAACATTCAAGATTAAATCTGGTGAAAGAGTAGTGGGGAAAGAGGACAGGGTATTCCAGATAAAGCAAACGGCATATCTCTACCATGGCTATGAACTAGATCTAAATTTAGGATAAGATACAGTGGAGAAAGCAGTAATGTAAAAAAAGAAATAAGCTAAACAATCACTGTCTGTAAAGAAAAGCAATGCATTGTCAAGGCAATCATTGAAAACAAAACAGAAGTCCATTAGTGAGAAAAATAAGATGACATTTGATTATACTGAGATCTAGAGATATAAATTATATTTAATTCTTCTTCTCCTCTATGATGTATATTATACATTTATTCATTCCCGATAGAGCTTAAAGTGCCTTGAAGGACTTTCTTACCTCCAACAGCTTATCCTTCTGCTTTATTTAGTAGTCTTATCCACTGACACTTGAAATATTGTTCTAATTAAATTGTTGGCACTTTAGGGGTGCTGTGAAATTTCTCCTCGTAAAGGGCCCTCTTGTCTTTCTCATTATGAAACCAGGAAAAAGTTTAGGGACACATCAAGTTTCAAATCTTTTTAAAGCCTCTAGCAATTCATACTGTAGTCTTTCCCATGAATGACTGTCAGATCTGGGGTTAGAAATCATCATGGTAGACCTAAAGGTTAGCTTTTTCAGCATTTTTATGCTTTTCAAATTTTCCATAAGACGATAAATGCTGAAGGATCAGTAAGCTCAACAGCTTGGACACCCACTGCTGCCACACAGGCGTGTGAAATGCCTCCATCTGACTCAGAATTAGAGATGTAAAATTGTCATCTAGCTCAGGATTAGAGCTTGGCATTAAATGTATTTATAATTTGTGTTAGCAGAAACTGTGGGCTTGGAAAATCATTGCTGGAAAACTGTAATTCTTCAAAGAAATTCCAACAAGCAAAAAGCGTTCTGGTCAGAATATGTAAATATGGAGGAAAGAGTCCATCTGCTGAATATCTTCAAATTGTCTATATATAACAACAGCTATTTTAGTCAAAAGTCAACAATACCTTGCATCCTTATTTACGTAGGGAAATAATCCTGTGGTTTTATCTCTTTCTACTTTCCACTGCTGAATCTCCATCCTTACTTTTCCTCTAATCAGTTGTCTAGCTTGTATATTGACACTTACCACAAATTCATTTATTCATTTAAGAAATATTTGTGATATGCCTATTTTAAAAGAGACAAACTGCTAGAAAAGTGAGTATATAATTTTGACCAAAATATATGGTTCAAGCAAACTGAAGGGCACTGTGAAGCCCCTGCACTGGGACAGATTCTAGTATATTCAAGAATATGAAAGGAATCCCATGCCTTCGTTGCTTCATGAAGATGGTAAAGACTGCCACGAAATAAGGCTGGTGAAGAGGCAGAGCCAGACTGCAACAGCTAGATTTCTGTGTGGCTCTCCCCACCTGCCACACCTATAACTAGTGAGACAAAATACTACTAGTTAATCAAGATAGAAACTTTAACAGAAATTATTAAGCTAAAAAATGAGGTGTCCTCCAAATCCTGGTTGTTTTATACATGCCTTTCTAATCAATTACATTTCAGACTTTGATTTATATTTAGGATTAATTTGTGTAGTTTTGGAAAGAAATACAGTTAGCTCTGAAATGTAATATACTGGGAGAGATGGCTCTTCCTGTCATAGTGAGAAAGATCAATTGTCACTAGGGTTTTGAATTCGATATTTGAAAAACGATATATGATGTTTATTTTTCTCTTTTGGCAGTTGGATTTTTATTTGGCCAAATAAGGTCATTTCAAATAAAACATCCAGAAACTACTTCTGTCATTTCATAAAATGAAGGAAAATTTTATGATAAAAATTAAGAAAAGTATCATTTCAGAATATTTAAGTTAGATAAATTTAATTTTATGGCAAATTAATTAAATGTCCTTATTTGTCTCATTTCGCTTCAAACCCAGGATATCTTCTCCATTGACCAAGGGGCCAGCATTTAGTAGCCGTTAACATACATGGTATTCCATAAGGATTCAGACAACGAACTTATGAGATACATATCCTAAATTCTGACATATAACTCTCAGTATAAAGAGTTCACATAAAATTCTAATAGTGAGTCAGTTTCTGAAGTAGACTTATCACATTCTCTGAGAATTGGAAGAGAACTGGTTCACTGGGCATTGTGATGGAGCTCCAAGTAGCCTTTAGGAGGAAACAAATTGGGAAGTTAGCATGAAAAATGCCGCTTAATAAGGATGTGCTTCAAGAACACCAGAAACAAAACTAGGTGCTTGCTGTAAAATACATGGAATTAAGCAGGTAACAGGAATCCTAAGACATGCCGAGGCTCGTGAAGAGCAGTTGGTTCATAAGAATGTAATACTAAGATCAAGAGCAAAGATTTAGCAGAAAGGGTCCTACGTGGCTTATACAAGGAAGCTTGCATAGCTCTCAGCTGGAGACTTGTCCAGAGTTTTCTCTATTTTTGTGTTTAATTGCTGTAGCCTAGTGCTATGTGGTTGGAACCACCCATACTGTGACTCTGACATTTAAACTGTCTTCGTTATAATGGTGTCTTTCTTCTTGAAGGGAAGTATCCATAGTAGAAGAGCATGTCTTCTGACCTAATGGAGAAGCTGACAAAAGGTATGGCTCTTATGACTTTTATGAGGTTAGACTAATTGGAAATATATTTTATATATATATATATATATATATATATATATTTAATATAATTTCTCAGGTTTCTTATACTCAAAGCTCCTTGACTTTGCAGAAGAATTGAGGCCTTGAACATCAGTGCAGTCAATTGTTCCTCTTCTCTGTAGACCAAAAATTTTCTCCTCCTGAGTTTCTCTGTTCTCTCTCTCTTGAAATCCAATTATTTAGTTATCTTAGCTTGATCCTATAAGTATTTTCTTCTCTGCCATTTTTCTTTTCTTTGTCTTATTGTTCCATTCCAGTGGAGAATTTTACATCTAAAATTTATAAATATAATATTGAATTATAAAAATCTACCATAATATTTTTATTTTTCTAAAGTTTTTAAAAATAAATTCCATAATTTTTTACAACAGTATCTTTTATTTCATGGATCCAAGTTTTGTTTTTGTTTTTTTTTTTTTGGTCTCTGAGAATGTGTGGTCATCCACTTAATCTAATTTGGAACTAGTTTTCCCAGAATTCCCTTTCCTCTCTTGTCCTTGATTAGAGTTGCCAGCTCACCAAGTGCAGCTCACAAATGTCCCTGATCTGTTGACTACTCTTGGCAGCCAGGCCATAGACTCTCTAATTTCTGCCAGATCTCTTTCTTCAAACTCTCTAAGTCCTGGGCTAGGACTTTTCAGTTCATGGCAAAAAGTACAAGTACAGTTCATGGCAAAAAGTACCAGCTTTTCTGCAGGGTATAGGTCATTGAGTCTGGAGGCGATTAGTCAGGTTACACTTTTCCCTCGTGGGTTATACTTTGCCCTTGCTGTCTTCTGCTTCTCATTCAGCCTTTCTTCCCAACTGCTAGCCCTTCTGACCTACACGACTTCAGCACCACCAGAGATGCAGAGGCAACAGCCTTCCAGAGACACCTTCACCTGCTCTTGTAATTGTATAAGAACTAATCTCTATAACAAAGGGCTATTCTACATCACTAGTTGAAGTTCTGCTGCCCTGCATGAGCTCTGTGTCCTTTTGGAAGATGGAAAGGAAAACTAAAAAAGATCTAAGACTGGGAACTGACCAGAGAAACTGAAAGCTATTTTTTACTCAAATATAAATAGCAAATATTGATTTAACCAAGGGGTCTGTTAACTATATTCTGAAGATAGGAAACAGGCTTCTAAATTCTCATTTTTCATATTAGGATATTAAGAGATAATATCTAAACCTGAAAAATAGGAATATATTGGTATAAATGTTGCATGTAATTGGTAAGTTGGTAAAACTGACCATAAAACAAAGGAAAAAGGAAAGATTTGCCCATACACACAAAGCAAAGGCAGTGAAAAAGTATATAGGACAATTTAAAGCCTATTTGGTGTCTATAGGACATCACAGAAGATAAATATGTGGTTCTCTGTATAATTTGGATTGTTGAAGTATAATTTGGCTTACACAAGCTTGGAAGAAAACCAGTTAGCACACCAAAAAAAAGAAAAAAAAAAAGAAATCAAATGAAATCGATATGGTAGTACAAGAAGGGGAATTAATGAACCTAATTTAGTCATGAATGTGGATAGGATCATGAGGCCATTCAGGTACTAGTGAAAATTAAAGGGGAGTCGATATAAGGTCTAATGGAAAAAAAGAGAGCTTTTTGTTTTTGCTGCTGTTGTTTTTAGTAAAGATGGAACTGCAAGCATGCAAATGTGATTATTTCTAGCATGCTCCAGTCTGTTGTTTCCCTAGCTCAGTTCCTTGGGTTCCTAAATCAGTGTAGGCATATTTGTGTTACTTTGCCTCTTCTATTTCTCCACCAACTAATATCTATGTAGAAGCTGTTTTTTTTTTAATTAGGAGTCACTGATGTTCACTATCTTGGCAAGTCCTGACAGGGTTCCAGTGATTGTAGCAGTCTTAAATGGACTGCTTTCCCTAGTCCTCATGTACACAAAAGAAGCCTGAGACCCCACCCCCCAACCCAGTAGGGAATGTTTTTATAAATACCCAAAGAAACAACTAAAAGAATTGAAAGTAGTTGACTGTGGAGAAGAGGATCTGGGGAGGTGGGGCAGGAATGGAGTAGGGGAATACTCTTTTTTTGTTATGAGACTCCTAAAACTGTATATTTGATTATGCACATATAGTGCTTTAGTAAAAATAAAAATGGAATTCAAAGGATAATAAAAAATATAAAAATACAAAATAAACATGCCAATTGACCACGGATGACAACAAATAGTAGGTACATATCTTAAACATTCTGAGAGAAACCTACTTTCAATCTAGATTTCTATACCTAATCAAACTACTAATCAAGTGTGAGGACAGAATAAAGATATTTTAAAACACTTAGATATTATAAAATTATCTTCCCATAAATCTTTCCTTAGGAAGATATTGGAGGATGCATTTGCCAAACCAGAAGAGGCAGAGAAATGGGGTGCAGGAAAGAATGAATCCAATTCATTCATTGGATTCAGCCAGAGATGGCTGAAGATGGCAGCTATACAATGGACCTAGAGAAAAACCAGTCTAGATAGGATGGGAAAATAATTGTGAATATTGACAAAATGCAGACCATAGATGCTTTAAATTAAACACTAGAGAAACTCACCCATAAATTTCCAGCAACAATACACATGGCATAATAAAAGCCTAGACCTGCCCTGGAGAAGTTTGGTGCCATTAAACAGCATCTACATTATTGATCAGCCCCAGAAATGTCATTTGGAAAGCAAAACAAATTTACCTGGCTGTCTGCCCATGCTGTATCTACACAAGGAAACATTTTTATGTGGCCATTAAAAAGAATGAGGTATGTCCATATTTACTGATATGAAATAATAACCTTGATAAACTAGGAATAACAACAATAATAAACAGACCTGGGAAAACCTAATTTGGTTGTAACTTGATTGGCTATTACCTATTGGCTTCCAGCCAGCCCACATGTGGGTGGACTAAAGTCTTTATCTTGGGGAGAGAGATGTGAGAAGAGAGTAAGCACTGGTAGAAAAATGACTGGCAACTCCAATTTGGGAAGCAGAAGGCAGGTACCTATGGCGCCTAACTTTGCTTGGCCAAACGCCTCCTGACGAGTTTGGCAAAATAGGAACCAAAGAGATTGCTGGAATTTCTGCCACTTTACTGAATAGTTTATCCAGCAATAGGGGCAAGGGTTTAAATTGGATATTTAAGTGGAAACAGAAAATGGCCACCAGGGCAAGGGCAATTTCAACTGAGACCAAGAAAGATTAAGCCCTTGAAGACTCCCTGAAGGCTAATCTGTATAGTCTCACCCCAGTCATTTTATTAACCCCACTATTAATGCAATCCTGAAACTTATTGGATTGAATTTTATATTCTACTCACCATGCTGAGGGTTTTCATACATTTTTAAATGAAAAATCAAGATGCCAAACGTTATATATAGCATGCTATAATGCTATATAGCATGCTATAAAAAGAGAATATTTGTATTCTGTCTCTGACTCCCACACACACACACAGAGACAGACACACGTCCAGGTACATATATGTTCCCAGCTCTTTGGGGGAGGATAAGAAACTAACAGCAGGTAGAACTGAAGAACAAAGACGGGAAGGAGACTTACATATATTGCATACATTTTAGTCCTGTGTAAATTTTAATTATTTACCAATTACCTATAATACTTGTTCACTACAATTTACTTTAAAAAGAAAAAAGAAAAAAGAAAAAAGACAAGTCATGCAGATCATCCAAAATGAAAATAAATAAGGAAAAACAAGCTTTACATGATACATTAAACAAGATGGACTTAATTGATATTTATGGGACATTCCATCTGAAAACAACAGACTACACTTTCTTCTCAAGTGCTCATGGAACATTCTCCAGGATAGATCATATCTTGTGTCACAAATCAAGCCTCAGTAAATTTAAGAAAATTGAAATTGTATCAAATATCTTTTCTGACCACAACGCTATGAGACTAGATATCAATTACAGGAAAAAATCTGTAAAAAATACAAACACATGGAGGCTAAACAATACACTACTTAATAACCAAAAGATCACTGAAGAAATCAAAGAAGAAATCAAAAAATACCTAGAAACGAATGACAATGAAAACACGACGACCCAAAACATATGGCATGCAGTTTATAGCAATACAATCCTACCTTAAGAAACAAGAAACATCTCAAATAAACAACCTAACCTTACACCTAAAGCAATTAGAGAAAGAAGAACAAAAAAACCCCAAAGTTAGCAAAAGGAAAGAAATCATAAAGATCAGATCAGAAATAAATGAAAAAGAAAGGAAGGAAAAGACAGCAAAGATCAATAAAACTAAAAGCTGGTTCTTTGAGAAGATAAACAAAATTGATAAACCATTAGGCAGACTCATCAAGAAAAAAAGGGAGAAGACTCAAATCAATAGAATTAGAAATGAAAAAGGAAAAGTAACAACTGACACTGCAGAAATACAAAGGATCATGAGAGATTACTACAAGCAATTCTATGCCAATAAAATGGACAACCTGGAAGAAATGGACAGATTCTTAGAAATGCACAACCTGCCGAGACTGAACCAGGAAGAAATAGAAAATATGAACAGACCAATCACAAGCACTGAAATTGAAACTGTGATTAGAAATCTTCCAACAAACAAAAGCCCAGGACCAGATGGCTTCACAGGCAAATTCTATCAAACATTTAGAGAAGAGCTAAGACCTATCCTTCTCAAACTCTTCCAAAATATAGCAGAGGGAGGAACACTCCCAAACTCATTCTACGAGGCCACCATCACCCTGATACCAAAACCAGGCAAAGATACCACAAAAAAAGAAAACTACAGGCCAATATTACTGATGAACATACATGCAAAAATCCTCAACAAAACACTAGCAAACAGAATTCAACAGCACATTAAAGGGATCATATACCATGATCAAGTGGGGTTTACCCCAGGAATGCAAGGATTCTTCAATATATGCAAATCAATCAATGTGATACACCATATTAACAAACTGAAGGAGAAAAACCATATGATCATCTCAATATGTGCAGAGAAAGCTTTCGACAAAATTCAACACCCATTTATGATAAAAACCCTCCAGAAAGTAGGCACAGAGGGAACTAACCTCAACATAATAAAGGCCATATGTGACAAACCCACAGCCAAGATCGTCCTCAATGGTGAAAAACTGAAACCATTTCCACTAAGATCAGGAAGAAGACAAGGTTGCCCACTCTCACCACTATTATTCAAAGTGCTTTTGGAAGTTTTAGCCACAACAATCAGAGAAGAAAAAGAAATAAAAAGAATCCAAATTGGAAAAGAAGTAAAGCTGTCACTGTTTGCAGATGACATGATATTATACATAGAGAATCCTAAAGATGCTACCAGAAAACTACTAGAGCTAATCAATGAATTTGGTAAAGTAGCACGATAAAAAATTAATGCACAGAAGTCTCTAGCATTCCTATACACTGATGATGAAAACTCTGAAAGAGAAATTAAGAAAACACTCCCATTTACCATTGCAACAAAAAGAGTAAAATATCTATGAATGAACCTACCTAAGGAGACAAAAGTACTGTATGCAGAAAATTATAAGACACTGATAAAAGAAATTAAAGATGATACAAATAGATGGAGAGATATACCATGTTATTGGATTGCAAGAATCAACATTGTGAAAATGACTCTACTACCCAAAGCAATCTACAGATTCAATGCAATCCCTATCAAACTACCACTGGCATTTTTCACGGAACTAGAACAAAAAAATTCACAATTTGTATGGAAACACAAAAGACCCCGAATAGCCAAAGCAGTCTTGAGAAAGAAAGACAGAGCTGGAGGAATCAGGCTCCCTGACTTCAGACTATACTGCAAAGCTACAGTAATCAAGACAGTATGGTACTGGCACAAAAACAGAAATACAGATCAATGGAACAGTATAAAAAGCCCAGAGATAAACCCACGCCCATATGGTCACCTTATCTTTGATAAAGGAGGCAAGAATATACTGTGGAGAAAAGACAGCCTCTTCAATAAATGGTGCTGGGAAAACTGGACAGCTACATGTAAAAGAATGAAATTAGAACACTCCCTAACACCATACACAAAAATAAACTCAAAATGGATTAGAGACCTACAAGCCCGGACACTATAAAACTCTTAGAGGAAAACATAGGCAGAACACTCTTTGACATAAATCACAGCAAGATCTTTTATGACCCACCTCCTAGAGAAATGGAAATAACAAAAATAAACAAATGGGACCTAATGAAACTTAAAAGCTTTTGCACAGCAAAAGAAACCATAAACAAGACGAAAAGACAACCCTCAGAATGGGAGAAAATATTTGCAAATGAAGCAACTGACAAAGGATTAATCTCCAAAATTTACAAGCAGCTCATGCAGCTCAATATCAAAAGAACAAACAACCCAATCCGAAAATGGGCAGATGACCTAAATAGACATTTCTCCAAAGAAGATATACAGATTGCCAACAAACACATGGAAGAATGCTCAACATCATTAATCATTAGAGAAATGCAAATGAAAACTACAATGAGGTATCATTTCACACCAGTTAGAATGGGCATCATCAGAAAATCTACAAACAACAAATGCTGGAGAGGGTGTGGAGAAAAGGGAACCCTCTTGCACTGTTGGTGGGAATGTAAATTGATACAGCCACTATGGAGAACAGTATGGAGGTTCCTTTAAAAACTAAAAATAGAATTACCATATGATCCAGCAATCCCACGACTGGGTATATACCCTGAGAAAACCATAATTCAAAAAGAGTCATGTACCAAAATGTTCATTGCAGCTCTATTTACAATAGCCAGGTCATGGAAGCAACCTAAGTGTCCATCAACAGATGAATGGATAAAGAAGATGTGGCACATATATACAATGGAATATTACTCAGCCATAAAAAGAAACAAAATTGAGTTATTTGTAGCGAGGTGGATGGACCTAGAGTCTGTCATACAGAGTGAAGTCAGTCAGAAAGAGAAAAACAAATACCGTATGCTAACACATATACATGGAATCTAAAAAAGAAAAAAAAAAAGGTCATGGAGAACCTAGGGGCAAGACAGGAATAAAGACACAGACCTACTAGAGAATGGACTTGAGGATATGGGGAGGGGGAGGGGTGAGATGTGACAGGGTGAGAGAGTGGCACGGACATATATACACTACCAAATGTAAAATAGATAGCTAGTGGGAAGCAGGCGCATAACACAGGGAGATCAGCTCGGTGCTTTGTGACCACCTAGAGGGGTGGGATAGGGAGGGTGGGAGGGAGGGAGATGCAAGAGGGAAGAGATATGGGAACATATGTATATGTATAACTGATTCTGTTTGTTATAAAGCAGAAACTAACACACTATTGTAAAGCAATTATACTCCAATAAAGATGTTTTAAAAAAAAAGATATATGTACCACCAAAAAAAAAAAATTTCAAGATATGAGAAAGGGCTGAAAATTCATGTTTAGTTTGGAAATATATAAATTGGTGGTTTAAACTCTGTATTCAGTCAGCAGGCTCTTTTTATCTTTCCAGTTATTCTGTTGAGGAAGTGCTTAATGAACATGTTTTAGATATCACAAAAGTAAAACTCACTAAGACAATAAGCCCTTACTCCAGTGCAATTTAACAAATATGCTTTGAGTGCCCATTAAGTCTAAGGCACTGGACAAAGTACTGAGGAGGCTACACATATGAATAAGACCCAGTTTCTGCCCTCTAACATAGCAAGAATGAATCACTGACAAGGGCATGAATGGAAAAGAAGTCTATTACAGAGCTGTTGCAAAGCACTGTAATTTCATGCCAGTGCACTGAAGAAATGGAGAGATAGAGCAGCATAGAGAAAAGGGAAATGTGGCAAGATGCTGGGAACCTTGCACCAGCGGTTTTCTAGGTTTCCATGGAAACAGTTAGACTTGAATGCATGGGTGCATAAGACAGTCTTACCAGGTGCCTGTTATTTGTTTGGAGGGGGGGGAAAATTACATTTCCATGACAGTTACAGATTAGCTGAGCAAGTAGCTTTCCAAAGTGATATACTTGCAGAAAATCAGATAAACACTGTCCAGAGTGAAAATGTTTGTATTCTCCAGTGCCAGCTGGGTGATTAGATCTCCTCTTAGAAAGGACGAGGTGGCAGTTTGTACCTTCTGACCATTTTATCCAAGATAGCAAGATCTTCTACACAGAAGCAATTTTCTGGGGGGAAAAAAATCTCGTAATATATAGGTAGACAGTAGGAAAGAAAATTGAAAATGGGAGAAAAATTGCCCCAAAGAGAACCATGCAGACATTTTGGAGGTTACTAAAATAAGACAAGGAGTAAGAGTTTGTGTCCACATAGGAAGTTATGAAATATTTATAATGACATTGAGACATTGAGGCATTTGGCAGTGTAGTGAAGCAGTACTTTCTGTTGTGAATTGGGATTTAAGAAAGCAACACCCAACCATGCATCATAGATCAAGAGGTGACAAAGAAAAAATGAAAATTAGACAATGTTGCAGAAAGAATCTAACTATATGGGTATAGTCTGAGTTTAGCAAAATATACAGTTTAATTTCACACATTTCAGGGACACAGAAGACAAAATGTTATACTTGCTTCTTCCAAACACTATAGATAGATTAGGTAGGTAAGTAGGTAGGTAGGTAGATAGATAGATGCTGTTTATGCAATGATTGACTTGTTTATTGAATCCTAATAACATAAATAATAGTGATGAAAGTCACAACACACCCTCAAAGAACATGAAGACAATGACATCACATGCAAAATCTGTCAAAAAGTTATAGCATAGGGCTTCCCTGGTGGCGCAGTGGTTAAGAATCCGCCTGCCAATGCAGAGGACACGGGTTCGAGCCCTGGTCTGGGAAAATCCCACATGCCGCAGAGCAACTAGGTCCGTGAGCCACAACTACTGAGCCTGCGCGTCTGGAGCCTGTGGTCCGCAAAAAGAGAGGCCATGATAGAGGCCCGCGCACCGCGATGAAGAGTGGCCCCCACTTGCCGCAACTAGAGAAAAGCCCTTGCACAGAAACAAAGACCCAACACAGCCAAAAAAAAAAAAGTTATAGCATAAATTAAGGATTATTTCTTAAATCCTGTGTCATGCAGAATAAAGTATTCAGAAGGGACATGTTCATTGGAAAAATCTATCGTATACTGTCTTTCCTTCCATTTAAATATTTCCAGTGTTCTTCAGCAAAGATTTATAATTTTAACATTCACAACTTGAGCATCATTTGTTGGATTTATTTGCAGACAGTTTATAGTTTTTATTGCTATTTTATTTTATTTTGTTTTTTCCTCTTTTTTTTTTTTAAACAGCAGGTTCTTATTAGTCATCAATTTTATACACATCAGTGTATACATGTCAATCCCAATAGCCCAGTTCATCACACCACCACCACCACCGCCCCCCCCTGCTTTCCCCCCTTAGTGTCCATACGTTTGTTCTCTACATCTGCGTCTCAATTTCTGCCCTGCAAACCAGTTCATCTGTACCATTTTTCTAGGTTCCACATATGTGTGTTAATATATGATATTTGTTTTTCTCTTTATGACTTACTTCACTCTGTATGACAGTCTCTAGATCCATCCACATCTCTACAAATGACCCAATTTCGTTCCTTTTTATGGCTGAGTAATATTCCATTGTATATATGTACCACATCTTCTTTATTCATTCATCTGTCGATGGGCATTTAGGTTGCTTCCATGTCCTGGCAATTGTAAATAGTGCTGCAATGAACATTGGGGTGCATGTGTCTTTTTGAACTATGGTTTTCTCTGGGTATATGCCCAGTAGTGGGATTGCTGGATCATATGGTAATTCTATTTTTAGTTTTTAAAGGAACCTCCATACTGTTCTCCATAGTGGCTGTATCAATTTACATTCCCACCAACAGTGCAAGAGGGTTCCCTTTTCTCCACACCCTCTCCAGCATTTGTTGTTTGTAGATTTTCTGATGATGCCCATTCTAACTGGTGTGAAATGATACCTCATTGTAGTTTTCATTTGCATTTCTCTAATGATTAATGATGTTGAGCATTCTTCCATGTGTTTGTTGGCAATCTGTATATCTTCTTTGGAGAAATGTCTATTTAGGTCATCTGCCCATTTTCGGATTGGGTTGTTTGTTCTTTTGATATTGAGCTGCATGAGCTGCTTGTAAATTTTGGAGATTAATCCTTTGTCAGTTGCTTCATTTGCAAATATTTTCTCCCATTCTGAGGGTTGTCTTTTCGTCTTGTTTATGGTTTCCTTTGCTGTGCAAAAGCTTTTAAGTTTCATTAGGTCCCATTTGTTTATTTTTGTTTTTATTTCCATTACTCTAGGAGGTGTATCAAAAAAGATGTTGCTGTGATTTATGTCAGAGTGTTCTGCCTATGTTTTCCTCTAAGAGTTTTATAGTGTCCGGGCTTGTAGGTCTCTAATCCATTTTGAGTTTATTTTTGTGTATGGTGTTAGGGAGTGTTCTAATTTCATTCTTTTACATGTAGCTGTCCAGTTTTCTCAGCACCACTGGGAGGCTGTCTTTTCTCCATTGTATACTCTTGCCTCCTTTGTCATAGATTAGTTGACCATAGGTGCGTGGGTTTATCTCTGGGCTTTCTATCTTGTTCCATTGATCTATATTTCTGTTTTTGTGCCAGTACCATATTGTCTTGATTACTGTAGCTTTGTAGTATAGTCTGAAGTCAGGGAGTCTGATTCCTCCAGCTCCATTTTTTTCCCTCAAGACTGCTTTGGATATTCGGAGTCTTTTGTGTCTCCATACAAATTTTAAGATTTTTTGTTCTAGTTCTTTAAAAAATGCCATTGGTAATTTGATAGGGATTGCATTGAACCTGTAGATTGCTTTGGGTAGTAGAGTCATTTTCACAATGTTGATTCTTCCAATCCAAGAACATGGCATACCTCTCCATCTGTTGGTATCATCTTTAATTTCTTTCATCAGTGTCTTATAGTTTTCTGCATACAGGTCTTTTGTCTCCCTAGGTAGGTTTATTCCTAGGTATTTTATTCTTTTTATTGCAATGGTAAATGGGAGTGTTTCCTTAATTTCTCTTTCAGATTTTTCATCATTAATGTATAGGAATGCAAGAGATTTCTGTGCATTAATTTTGTATCCTGCTACTTTACCAAATTCATTGTTTAGCTCTAGTGGTTTTCTGGTAGCATCTTTAGGATTCTCTATGTATAGTATCATGTCATCTGCAAACAGTGACAGTTTTACTTCTTCTTTTCCAATTTGTATTCCTTTTACTTCTTTTTCTACTCTGATTGCCGTGGCTAGGACTTCCAAAACTATGTTGAATAATAGTGGTGAGAGTGGACTTCCTTGTCTTGTTCCTGATGTTAGAGGAAATGCTTTCAGTTTTTCACCATTGAGAAAGATGTTTGCTGTGGGTTTGTCATGTATGGCCTTTATTATGTTGAGGTTGGTTCCCTGTGTGCACACTTTCTGGAGAGTTTTTAGCATAAATCGGTGTTGAATTTTGTCAAAAGCTTTTTCTGCATCTAATGAGATGATCATATAGTTTTTATCCTTCAATTTGTTAATATGGTGTATCACATTGTTTGATTTGCATATATTGTAGAATCCTTGCATTCCTGGGGTAAACCCCACTTGATCATGGTGTACGATCCTTTTAATGTGCTGCTTGATTCTGTTTCTTAGTATTTTGTTGAGGATTTTTGCATGTATGTTCATCAGTGATATTGGCCTGTAGTTTCCTTTTTTTGTAACATCTTTGTCTGGTTTTGGTATCAGGTTGATGGTGGCTTTGTAGAATGAGTTTGGGAGTGTTCCTCCCTCTGCTATATTTTGGAAGAGTTTGAGAAGGATGAGTGTTCGCTCTTCTCTAAATGTTTGATAGAATTCACCTGTGGAGCTGTCTGGTCCTGGACTTTTGTTTGTTGGAAGATTTTTCATCACGGTTTCAATGTCATTACTTGTGATTGGTCTGTTCATAATTTCAGTCTTGTTCAGTCTTGGAAGGTTATACCTTTCTAAGAATTTGTCCATTTTTTCCAGGTTGTCTATTTTATTGGCATAGAGTTGATTCTAGTAGTCTCTTAGGATGCTTTGTATTTCTGCGGTGTCTGTTGTAACTTCTCCTTTTTCATTTCTAATTTATTGATTTGAGCCCTCTCCCTCTTTTTCTTGACGAGTCTGTCTAATGGTTTATCAATTTTGTTTATCTTCTCAAAGAACCAGCTTTTAGTTTTATTGATCTTTGCTGTCGTTTCCTTCCTTTCTTTTTCATTTATTTCTGATCTGATCTTTATGATTTATTTCCTTCTGCTAACTTTGGGTTTTGTTTGTTCTTCTTTCTCTAGTTCCTTTAGGTGTAAGTTTAGATTGTTTGAGATTTTTCTTGTTTCTTGGGGTAGGCTTGTATAGCTATAAACTTCTCTCTTAGAACTGCTTTTCTTGCATCCCAGAGGTTTTGGGTCGTCGTGTTTTCATTCTCATTTGTCTCTAGGTATTTTTTGATTGCTTCAGTGATCTCTTAGTTATTTAGTAACGTATTGTTTAGCCTCCATGTATTTGTGTTTTTTACGTTTTTTTCCCTGTATTTCATTTCTAATCTCACAGCGTTGTGGTCCAAAAAGATGCTTGATATGATTTCAATTTTCTTAAATTTACTGAGGCCCAAATTTACTGATTTGTGACCCAAGATGTGATCTATCCTGGAGAATGTTCTGTGCGCACTTGAGAAGAAAGTGTTATCTGCTGTTTTGGGATGGAATGTCCTATATATATCAATTAAATCTATATGGTCTATTGTGTCATTTAAAGCTTGTGTTTCCTTATTTATTTTCATTTTGGATGGTCTGTTCATTGGTGTAAGTGAGGTGTTAACGTCCCCCACTGTTATTGTGTTACTGTCTATTTCTTCTTTTATAGCTGGTAGCAGTTGCCTTATGTATTGAGGTGCTCCTATGTTGGGTGCATATATATTTATAATTGTTATATCTTCTTCTTGGATTGATCCCTTGATCATTATGTAGTGTCCTTCCTTGTCTCTTGTAGCATTCTTTATTTTAAAGTCAATTTTATCTGATATGAATATTGCTACTCCAGCTTTCTTTTGATTCCCATTTGCATGGAATATCTTTTTCCATCCCCTCACTTTCAGTCTGTATGTATCCCTAGATCTGAAGTGGGTCTCTTGTAGACAGCATATATATGGGTCTTGTTTTTGTATCCATTCAGCAAACCTGTGTCTTTTGCTTGGAACTTTTAATCCATTCACGTTTAAGGTAATTATCGATATTTATGTTCCTTTGACCATTTTCTTAATGTTTTGGGTTTGTTTTTGTAGGTCCTTTCTTCTCTTGTGTTTCTCACTTAGAGAAGTTCCTTTAGCATTTGTTGTAGAGCTGGTTTGGTGGTGCTGAATTCTCTTAGCTTTTGCTTGTCTGTAAAGCTTTTGATTTCTCCATCGAATCTGAATGAGATCCTTGCCGGGTAGACTAATCTTGGTTATAGGTTCTTCCCTTTCATCACTTTAAGTGTATCATGCCACTCCCTTCTGTCTTGTAGAGTTTCTGCTGGGAAATCAGCTGTTAACCTTATGGGAATTCCCTTGTATGTTATTTGTTGTTTTCCCCTTGCTGCTTTCAATAATTTTTCTTTGTTTTTAATTTTTGCCAATTTGATTACTATGTGTCTCGGTGTGTTTCTCCTGGGGTTATCCTGTATGGGACTCACTGCACTTCCTGGACTTGGGTGGCTATTTCCTTTCCCATGTTAGGGAAATTTTTGACTGTAATCTCTTCAAATATTTTCTCTGGTCCTTTCTCTCTCTCGTCTCCTTCTGGGACCCCTATAATGCGAATGTTGTTGCGTTTAATGTTGTCCCAGAGGTCTCTTAGGCTGTCTTCTTTCTTTTCATTCTTTTTTCTTTATTCTGTTCTGCAGCAGTGAATTCCACCATTCTGTCTTCCAGGTCACTTATCCGTTCTTCTGCCTCAGTTATTCTGCTATTGATTCCTTCTAGTATATTTTTCATTTCAGTTATTGTATTGTTCATCTGTGTTTGTTCTTTAATTCTTCTAGGTCTTTGTTAAACACTTCTTGCATCTTCTCAATCTTTGCCTCCATTCTTTTTCCGAGGTCCTGGATCATCTTCACTATCATTATTCTGAATTCTTTTTCTTGAAGGTTGCCTATCTCCACTTCATTTAGTTGTTTTTCTGTGGTTTTATCTTGTTCCTTCATCTGGTACATAGCCCTCTGCCTTTTCATTTTGTCTATCTTTCTGTGAATGTGGTTTTTGTTCCACAGGCTGCAGGATTGTAGTTCTTCTTGCTTCTGCTGTCTGCCCTCTGGTGGATGAGGCTATCTAAGAGGCTTGAGCAAGTTTTCTGATGGGAGGGACTGGTGGTGGGTAGAGCTGACTGTTGCTCTGGTGGGCAGAGCTCAGTAAAACTTTAATCTGCTTGTCTGCTGATGGGTGGGGCTGGGTTCCCTCCCTGTTGGTTGTTTGGCCTGAGGCGGCCCAACTCTGGAGCCTACCTGGCTCGTTGGTGGAGCTAATGGCGGACTCTGGGAGGGCTCACACCAAGGAGTACTTCCCAGTACTTCTCCTGCCAGTGTCCTTGTCCTCATGGTGAGCCACAGCCACCCCCTGCCTCTGCAGGAGACCCTCCAACACTAGGAGGTAGGTCTGGTTCAGTCTCCTATGGGGTCACTGCTTCT
Organism: Balaenoptera acutorostrata; assembly: GCF_949987535.1. Classification (NCBI taxonomy): domain Eukaryota; kingdom Metazoa; phylum Chordata; class Mammalia; order Artiodactyla; family Balaenopteridae; genus Balaenoptera; species Balaenoptera acutorostrata. Next base: position 17,081,299 of record NC_080070.1, on the reverse strand, counting down.
TCCCCTGGGTCCCGATGTGCACACTACTTTGTATGTGCCCTCCAAGAGTGGAGTCTCTGTTTCCCCCAGTCCTATCAAAGTCCTGCAGTCAAATCCCACTAGCCTTCAAAGTCTGATTCTCTAGGAATTCCTCCTCCTGTTGCCGGACGCCCAGGTTGGGAAGCCTGACGTGGGGCTCAGAACCTTCACTCCAGTGGGTGGACTTCTGTGGTATAAGTGTTCTCCAGTTTGTGAGTCACCCACCCAGCAGTTATGGGATTTGATTTTATTGTGATTGCGCCCCTCCTACAGTCTCATTGTGGCTTCTCCTTTGTCTTTGGATGTGGGGTATCTTTTTTGGTGAGTTCCAGTGTCTTCCTGTCGATGATTGTTCAGCAGTTAGTTGTGATTCTGGTGTTCTCACAAGAGGGAGTGAGAGCACATCCTTTTACTCTGCCATCTTGTTTTGTGGGCTATTCCTATTTTAAATGGTGATATCTTTTCTGTTTGTTAAGTTATGCTTTCTAGTTGTTTTTTGCTGGTGACTAGATCTGAATTGATACTTGTGTGTTTAATCTCACGTCCAACAATATTGCTCTAGTTCTGTTGTCTCTAGGTACTTTAAACAATATTGTCTCTAGGTACTTTAAAATTTCCTATGAAAACAATAACAAATCCAATAAGACTATTATTTATTCCTTTCCAATCTTTACACTTTAATTTACTTTCCATATTTTATTCCAGTTTTGGGCTTCTACTATAGTGTTAAATAGAAGTAGTAAAAGTGGCAATCCTTGTCTTGTTCTTAAATCTAAAGGGGACAATTCCAACATTTACCCATTTATGATTGTACATATTGTAGGGGGTATTTTGGTTATCTTGTATCAAGTTAAGTTAGTTTCCTTTTATTTTAGCTTATTAAATTTGTCTTGAATTTTATTAAGAATTTTTTATGTATCTATTGAGGTAAGCATATGTCTTTTTTTTCTATAATCTATTAATGCAGTGAATTAAATGTGTACACTTTCTATTAAACATATCATTGCATTCCTGGGATGTACCCAACTTGTTTATGGTGCATTTTTTGAGAGTACTGAGTTTCCTTTGCTAATATTTTGTTTAGGACTCATGCAATCATGAGGAAAATGGGCTCTAATATTTATTTTAATTGATCTAGTTTTGGGTTGTATCAGTCAGAATTAGTTATACTGCACCACAGTAAAAACACTTCCAAAATTTTAGTGGCTAAAACATTATACTTTTATTTATTGCTCATGCTACATGCTCATCTCACCTCAGTCACACAGAGACTCAGGATGACAGAGCTTTCACCATCTGGAACATCACCAGTCACCACGGAGAGAAGGACATAACAAAGCATGCACTGACTATTAAAGACTTTTTCTGGAAGTTACACAAATCATAGCTACTTATATTTCCTTAAGCAGAGCCAGGTCAAATGGCTATGGCTCTCATCAAAGAATTAGGCAATTGTAATTGTAGGTTTGTCAGAAGGGGAATAACTAAAAGATTGATAAATAGCTCTAAAGACTGCCATAGTCCACACTTCTGGTAAGAAAACATTTAGTTTTCTATCCTACTCACATACAAAATATATCCCCCTCCACTCAAAGGAATTAATACAAAAGTTCTTTCTAATCATGACCTCAATTCCACAACCCAAGATATTTAAGGAATATAGTGACTTTGTGCAGTATCTTGGTATTAGGTCTGGATGTGGCTCTTCTTGATTTGAAGGCCTATAAACTCCTCCAAAATCCAAAATGCAGTAATGGAACCAGGACTGATTACTGCAGTAATCATTCTGACAGAGGAAGAATTGGTGTCACACAGCAAACATTGATCCCAGAAAATAGAGATTTGTCTGTAGCAATTCTGAAAAATTTCCAAAAGACATATTTAGGATTTCCCCCCAGAGTTGGTGGGGAGTGATTCTTGAATAAGCACTGGTTCTCATCCTTAGGACAGCTAACTTGTCCAATTTTCTCCCTGGATAATTTTTCTTTTTCTTCTCCCCCCTCCCCTTTTTTTATTACATTATTCTCCTTGGCTGTATCTGAATTGGACATCAGCAAGATGTTCTTCTTGGAACCTGAGCAACTCTCTCAGCTGACTTCTTGCCTATAGATAGTCGGGAGCCCCAGGATCTTTTTAAGTATCAAACAGTTATGGTCTATTTTAGTCCAAGCTGTTGATTCTTTTGACAGCACAATTTTCTAAAACATAGTTTTGGCTTCTCTGTTTTACTGCAGTCAGCTCTATGAGCAATGACCACACCTAAATTTCTTTTGAAACACGATTCTCACTTTGCATATTTCTTTGCTGTCTCTTCCCCTTGCCTCTCTCTCTTTCTCCACTTAGCTATGTATATCTAAAGCTTGTATGAATGCCTCTGTTACTGCAATTGTTGCTTTTACCAAGTATTTAGCCACTACATAATAAAGACCCTCACTCTTCTAGTCTATGGTAAAAACTGTCCTCATTATCAAGCATATAAGCCATTGAGCCAATACCACATAGTTAGTGTTGTTTGACAGCACTCTGTATATCAAGGTACCAGTATCTGTCAGCATAAGCCTGATTTTGCCATGTATGATATTATGATTTATAATAAGAAATATAGATCCAGTCTTTGTCCGCTGTTCTTGGCACAGAGCTCTTAAAACCCTTGGAATTTCCTTTGCGGAGAGTGATAAATGTGTCTCTTCTTATGTGAATGAGCTGATTTTGGACCAGCTGGTTGCCAGAGCCCTGTGATTAGATGGAGACTTAAAGCCCACCCCCCCACACTCTACGCCACACACACCCCCTGACCTCCAAGGGGGAAAGAAGTGTTGAAGATTGAGTTTAGTTGTCAATGGCCAATGATTTAATCAATTATACCTATGTATTGGAGCCTCCCATAAAAAAACAAAAAGAGGGGGATCAGAGAGCTTCCCAGTTGGTGAACATGTGGAGATTTGGAGAGAGTAGCATAGCTGGAAAAGGCATAGAAGCTCCATGCCCTTTTCCTATACTTTGCTCTATGCACTTCTTCCATCTGGATGTTCCTGAGTTATATTCTTTTTTAGTAAACCGGTAATCTCGTAAGTAAAATGTTTCTCTGATTTCTGTGAGCCACTCTAGCAAATTATTCAAAACTAAGGAGCGGGTCTTGCTAACCTCCAATCTATAGCCGGTTGGTCAGATGCATAGGTGATAACCTGGGCTTGTGACCGGCATCTTTACTGGGGGAGGTGGGGGGCATTATGGTACTGAGCCCTTAACCTGTGGATTCTGATGCTATCTCCAGGTAGATAGTGGCAGAACTGTGTTAAAATATAGGACGTTCAGCTGGGTCCAGAGAAATGCTTGGTGGTGGTGTGAGGGGAAACACACACACACACACACACACACACACACACACACACACACACACACTGGAATTGGATCCAGAAACCCAAAATACTATGGTAGCAAACAATACCCAAATCTTAGAGGCTTAAGATAACGAAGTTTTACAGCATTCTTATGATTTGGGGTCGGTTGAGACTCTTCCAAGTCATCCTCACTTGGAGGAACAGGATGATGAAGTCCTCACTTATCACCCTGGCAGGGTAAAGGGAATGTTGCAAACCACATGCTGGCTCTCAATGACTTCCAGACTAATCAGCCAAAGCAAATCATGTGCTTGTGTCTACATGCAACATGATGGGAAGGTGCAGTATTACCACAGGCCTGGAAGAAGGAAGAAAAGAATATGAGAAATTATTATGCTATTTACTATATGTATCAAATTAATTTTTTTCAGCTGAAGAAGTATGGGTAAAAGAAAATTGGATGCAAATGTTGGCTGTGATTGTTTCAGCTCTGACCATGCTGGAACCCTCAGGCTAATATGAGCATTGGGTCTTTCTGATAGATGGGGTCCTATTATAATGATGGAAGCATCAAGCCATTAGGCCTGATACCACTAAACATTCTCAACATTGTACTGACTCATGTTATTCCGACTCATGCTCACCAAATTATCTTCTAATAAATTATCTTTCTATGATAGCTTGCTCTCAAGGAAAAACAAAAACACACTAAGGAGATGTGAACAGTGTCCCTTTATGGTCATAATTCCCAGTGAAATTTAGTAAATCAGCATTATGCTTTTATATCTTGTGTGAGATTTGTAGCATGAGCTGGCATCACCAAATCTGATCATCTCTGCTACACTGACATGATCAAACTCAGAAAAGTGGTCAATTCCGAGGAAAACTGCTGCTTGAAAATCTGGAAGCAGGGGGAATCAACCAGACATTTTTTTCCTTTGACTGAGGACCACATGAAACTGCATTTCTAAAAAATCAAAAACAAACAACAAATCAAAAATCTTGCATTTCTTCCTTTCTTCAAAAGATGTAAAGTAAAAAATATAAGACAAGGAGGTGTGGAAGGAAGGGGCCTCAAATTATGTTTAGATCGGAATCAGCTGGAGGCTGATTTTCCCCTAGCTACTTCTAGGGGAAAATCTGGGCACTAGATCAGAGACTACAGCTTAAAACATGTCAAGCAGAAAACAGACACGAGTATACAGCACAGTGAGGTGTTGCTGAGCATGGTGAAAATCAGCCCTGGCTGATGGAAGGAGCCAAGAACGGACTCAGAACAGGCTCAGCAGATCTCCACTTGGTTCAGAACACCCTCCATCATCCCTGTCCCACTGGCCTTTTTGCTGGTCCTTATACACAACAAGCTCAATGGATTTTGAATTGGTTGTTACCCCTGCCTGAAATGCGTTCTCACCAAATTGTTCACCATGAGTACAAACCTGGGCAAGAGGGTAGGTGGGTGAAAGCATGTTCTGGCTGTGTTGGCAAGTTCTTGTGCCCTTTTAGAACCATAACAGTGATAATAAATGCTTAACAAATGCTTAACGAATAAATATGAGAGCAGTAGATGGCAAAATCATTTACTCCTTTCTTAGAAGAGAAGGCCAGTCGTCGAGCCCTTGTTGACACAGCATATTGACAAAGGAGGCAGAGGAACAAAGAGAAACCTGCAGCTATGACATGTTCACAGGTTAATCCTAAATAGCACTAATCTTCGTAGGCTTATACTGTGGTAAAACACAGGACGATAAATGAGAGTCAGGAAGTTCTGAGTTTGGTGATCTTGCTCAATAGATGGTAAATCAAAGCTAAAGTATTGCACAGAATACCTGTTATATGAGTGGCTTCACCACAAGCCAGAAAGAATTCTTGTTAGCCTGGAGTAGGGCACCTATCTCTAAGCTGGTCACGTCTCCCTGTTTTCTACCACTAAACTTCTATATCCATCCCTCATAAAGAACAATCTCCATTTAGAGGTGAGTAAAATTTAAAAATGGATTATCTTGTGCCCATCAGACTCAGGTTAAAAGGAAAGACTGAAATATGACCTCCCTCCCCAACAAAAATGAAGTATATTACTAGGCATCAGAAAAGTACTGACAAAAAGTTTTTCACAAGTTAAAATAATTTGCTTAAGATATGAAATTAAAGAAAAAAAATTAAAAATTAAGAACTAAAGAAATTTTCACTGGAAAAAATAACTCAAGTAAAACAGGCAAGCTCTCAAATCGGAGATGAAAAAAATGAGATAAAAATGTAGCTTTCAAAACTCCAGGAAAAAAAATTTCCATCAATAAGGGTATATTTAAATATATTTTAGAATTTTAGAAAATTGGTGAAGGGGCATAGGAAACACAAAAAGAAGTCCAGAAGATATATAGATAAAGATATGAAAAAAATAAATAATACTGGAATAAAATTAAATTACTTTTGAATATAAGAAATTATTTTTGAATAAATTCAAAACTGTCTCATCTTACAGGGGGGAAATGTATAACCTTTAGATTTATCTTCTTTTCTGGAGAAAATCATTTACATATAATTAGTTTCCTACAAATTAACATCCAACTTTGAAGAGTTGTAAAATGTCTGCTGCTAATCAATGGTAAATCAAACAAAGGCATATGTCTCTCCAGTCAGTAGATTCTTAGGCAGGTTTATCCACACAGCATGACAATGAAGGTCATGCTGTCATCCTTCTGCCTTGTGTCTATTTAGGATAATCTTTCTTAGCAACTCTTCTTTGTGATAAAAAGTAATCGCCAAATAGTATCTAATTTACATAAATGGTATTAGAATATGAATCTGTGAATTCATTTATTTTTCTCTTTCAATATTATCTCTTTTTTGTATTAGAGAGAGAGGGAGAGAGAGGGAGATTTTGTTTTTTTACTAATGTGTGGTATTCCATTAGTGTGCTTTCACAAGGTGCAGAGCTATATTCAGGGAACAATAAAGAGTTTGATGTGACTGGAACATAAGGTCCACAGAGAGAAATCTAGAAGATAAGGCTGGTAAGGTCAACTAAGGGCAATTTGTAAAGATCACATGTGTTATGTAATGACATTTTATTGGTGTTGTAGCTGACGATAATGATGTAATACTAAGTTACTGTCCTTAGAAATTCATCCATTTATTCATTAGTTATCCCATTCACCAAATATTTTTAAAGGGTGATATATGAAAAAACAACAGCAATGTAATAGGCACAAAACAAAATGTGTCATGTAAGGAGACAGGTTTTATTTTCCATTCATCAAAGTGAAAAACATTACAAAGGTGATTCATTCCTTAGGTATATACTTCCTTCACCTTTTTACCTATAAATGCCCCTTCTCATTCTTAGGACCTACTATAGATGCTACATCTTTTGAGTTCTCTCTGATTATCCCAAGCTGAGTTAGGCATACAACTACAGTCTTTGGTAGATACTTCCATTATTGCAGTATTGTATTATTACCATGTGTCATTATCACTAGTCTATTTATTTTGTTCCCCATTGAATTTTGTATTGCATCTATTATATTGACTTTTTTTGGTAGACACATAACCCTTTATAAATGTTGGGTGAACTGAAAAATCAGTGAATAAATAGATGAATTCTCTAGGACAGTAACAACAACTGTTACTAGTGTAACAACACTAGTGTAACAACAACAACAACAAAAACAAAATGCCATTATCATTTTTATACCTTTTTGATTATACAAAGGGCAGGAAGCCCTGGAAACTAATCTTAAGGAAAATAAATGACATGAAGATATTCATTGTAATGTTATGTTGTAATAGCAAAAATTTGAAAAACAAGTCAATACCAAATATTGGCAGATAACCATGTAAATAATGGTATATCAACTGGTTGATACATTATTTATTAAAATTACACTACAAACAGTTGCAACAGTATATAACAGTATGGAAAATACTTAAAACATAATTATAAATTTAAAAGCCCAAAAAGTTTATATTCTCAAGGATTTTAATTACATAAATATCTACAAATGTAACAGTCAAATCAGGTACTGATAAGATGAAAGATATTTAACTCTTTTTTTCTATTTATGTTATATAATACTTTGAATATATATGCTTAAGAATTTAACTGAAATAACCCACAAGTACCTGAAGAATAGAAGATGCTAAAGAAAAATTTGAAGTGCAAATTATTGGAAACAAATCATGTTTTAACTGGACATTGTCTATTGGCATCATTAATAGAAATAAAAATGATTATTAATCATATTGCAAGTAAAGTGCAATTTATATTAGAATTATAGCAAACTAAGATATTTAGGTTACTGGATAATTAAACATCAGGTTTATCCCTTCTATTCATCTTACCCCAAATTTAGAATTGAGGAAGCTAAGCTTCCCCCTTCTATCAAATTAAGGGATTTTCAAAAGATAAACATATTAGAAATCAGTATATTGCTTCTTTATTCTGTGCTATTACCTCCTTGGAAATATCCTGATGCCTTTTCTTATCAGGATAAGAAATTTTTTTCCATATTCAAATTCTAAGTCATGTTTGTGATTCCTTCTGTGTGAAAAATAAAGCCAATAAATGCTTAATTAAAATATTACACATCAGAAAAACACCTCTGGAGTTTTGTTTATTTGTGACATCATACCATTTATCTCTCTATCTTTTGTCCTTGTGTTGAGCAGGCAGAACTCAGAGTCCAGGGAGAGTCTGCAGGGCAGAGTAGCAGAGAAGAAAGAGGTGCACGGAGAGAGATCTCTGAAGATCTACAGAGGGCCTCCCTTGAGTATTCAACTGAATACTGATCAGCACATCATGCTAGGGAACTAACTGAGGCCAGGGAAAGAATCACTCATCACCACTTAAAAGGATAAGAGGTAAGACTATTCAGTGCTCATAGAGGGCAGGGAACAGTGCTTGTTTCCCTGGAGATTCTGATGATTTATGAGCCATTGTATAGAACATACAGAGGCTCTTTTCTCATTAATGAGGATTTAATTAGACTGAGCAGTGCTCTGGTCTCACCTAACAAATCTTAAAAGCTGCAATCAATAGGATCAAACTATCTTCAAGTATTTAACTGCATTCCAGAACAAAACTAAATACTATCTATAGAAACACAAAAATAACTAGCATCCAATAAGGTAAAATTCACAGTGTTTTAATTCAATCAAAAATTACTAGGCATGCAAACAAACAAGGAAATAAGAACCATAACAAGTATATAAATCAGTTAACTGAAACCTGCCCAGAACTGAAACAGATGTTAGAATTAGCAGACAAGTACATTATAACAGTTATTATCACTACAACAAACTAGAGTTAACAGACTACTAGAGATGAAAATGCAATGTGTTCAAAAAACTTAAGTAGAGGCATAGAAGATGGCAACAAGACCCAAATCAAACTACTAGAAATGAAAACTACAATATGTGAGGTGAAAATACACTGGATAAAATCAAAAGAAGATTAGACCTTGTAAAACAAAACATTAATGAATTTGAAGGCATAGCAATAGAAGCTATCCAAAGAAAACAAAGACATAAAAGAGAATGAGGGGAAATGAACAGAGTCTCAGTGAACTGACCTGTAGGACAACTTTAGGAGACCTAATATACCTGTAAATAATGTCCATAAAATGATTAAACTAAATATAACTGCTCTAACTATGCCAATTTATAGGCAGTGATTGTCAGAATGGATAAAAAAGCAAGATCCAACTATTTGCTGCCTATAAGAAATGCACTTCAAATAAAAAGACAAAAATAAGTTATAAGTAAATGGATGTGAAAGCTATACCATGCTACTTTCAGATGAAGTTAGTGACCATATAAATATCAGATAAAGTGTGTTTCAGATCAAAGAATATTATTAGCAAAAAAAGTTATTACATAATATTAAAAGGTAATTTCATCAACTGGACATAATAGTCCCAAACATTTATACACTAATAACACAGTTTTGAAATATATGAAGGAAAACTTATAGAACTGCAAGGAGAAATAGAGAAATCCACAATTATAGTCAGAGATTTCAATATCTCCCTCTGTATAATTGACAGGAGATGCATACAAAATTATTAAGAATATAGAAGATTTGAACACAATCAACAGACAACCTAACTGATAGTTTTAAAACACACTACCCAGCAATGGCAGAATACACACTTTTTTCAAGCACACACAGGATGTTTATAAAAATAGACCATATTTTACTCCATAAAACATGTCAGAATAAATTTTAAAAGATTCAATTCATACAATGTATGTTCTCTGTAATGAGGAAATTAAATTAGAAATCACTTACAGAAAGATACCTATAAAATCCCCAGATTTTGAAAACTAAGTCATGGGTAAAAGAATAAATCAAAAGAGAAGGTGGAAAATATTTTTAATGAAACTAAAATTAAAATGCAACATACCAAAATTTCTGAGATGCTGCTAAAGTAGTACTGGTAAGGAGAGGATTTATGGCACTAAATAAGTGTATTAAAACAAGACAAAAAGCTATTAACTCAATTATCTCTACAGCTTTTTAAGAAACTAGAAAAAGGAGAGCAAATTAAACACAGAAGAGTAGTAGAAAGGAAATAATAAAGACCAGAGTGACAATCAATAAAATAAGAAGCAGAAAAACAAGAAAATCAATGAAGCCAAAGCTATTTCTTAAAGATAGTAATACATTTGATAAACTACTAACCATGAGAGAAAATATGAATTATAAATATAATAAATAAAAATTTTGTAACTATGTAAGGTGACAGATGTTAACTAGACATTGTGGTGATCATTTCACAATGTACACAAGTATCAACTTATTTTGTTATACACCTGAAGCTAATAAAATGTTGTATGCCAATTATACCTCAATTAAAAACTATATAATAAATGAGAGAGGTGACATCACTGAAGGAAGATTCTACAGATAATAAAATGATGATAATGAAATACTATTTCTTTAAAACTTAAAGACAATAAATTCAACCACTTAGATGAATGGACAAATTCTTTGAAAGACACACTATATCAATGCTCACTCATAAATAAATAATATGAATATCTGATGTCTATTAAGGAACTTAAATTTGTAGTTAAAAACATTCTCACAAGGAAAGTCAAGTCCTAGATGGCTTCACTAGGGAGTCAACCAATCATTTCAGGAGTAAATAATGCTCATTCTATACAAACTCTTCCAGAAAATTGAAATGGACAGAATGTCTGCTGTATTAGTCTGCTCAGTCTGCCATAACAAGGTACCATGGACTGAATGGCTTAAACTACAGAAATTTGTTTCTCACAGTTCTGGAGGCTGGGAAGTCCAAGATCAAGGTGCTAGCAAGGTAGGTTTCAATCTGAGTCCTCTTCTCTTGGCTTGTAGGTGGTCACCATCTCATTGTGTGCTCACATAACCTCTTCTTTGTGCAGGCTTGAGGAAAGGGAAGGGAAGAGAGAGGGAGGGAGAGAGAGGGGGAGAGAGAGAGGGAGAGGGAGAGAGAGAGGGAGAGAGAGAGAGAGGGCTCAAGATCTCTGGAGTCTCTTCTTATAATGGCACTAATCTTATCATGAGGGCCCCACTCTAATGACCTCATCTAGCCTGAATTACCTCCTAAAATACCCACCTTCAAATACAATCACATTGAGGATTAAGCTTCAACATACAAATTTGGGAGGGACACAAACATTCAGTCCATATTACCTCCCAACTCATTCTACAAAACCAATATTACCTTGATACCAAAACTAGACAAAGATATTTTTAAGTACAGATAAATACCCCTCATGAACATAAATGCAAAAATATGGTAAATTTTAATAGTAAAAAAGTAGTAAAAGAATTGAATCTAACAATGTATAAAAAAAGACAACACATCATGATCAAGTGGAGTTTACCACAGGAGTGCAAGATTGGTTTATCATTGAAAGGATCCATCAATGCGGCACAACATACTAACAAACCAAAAAAAGAAGAAAATATCTGACAATTGCAATCCAATACAGAAATGTATTTGACTAAATTCAACTTCCATTTCTGATTAAAAAAAAAAAAAACTCATAGTAAACCAGGATTAGAAGGAAACTTCTGCAACCTGATAAAAGGCATCTATGAAAAACTGACAACAAATTTTTATGTATTATGATTTTGGTTCTGACTACAGGTCAGTGTTCCATTACCAAAATTCATCCAACTGTTCACTTAAAATGGGTAGATTCTATTTTATATAAATGATATGTCAATGAGGCTGGGGAGAAGTCAAGGAATAAAATCTCTCACGCAGAATATTCCTTTACATTGAATGCTTCTAATTATTATCTGGTCAACACATATATTTCCATTGAAAGGGAATTCACAACCACAAGCAAAAAACAAAAACCTATTTCACTTTAAAACAATACAAAGCATGCTATTCCTTTCATCAAAACAAATAGGTGTCCCTGCAGCTTCTTCCTAAGAATTTTCATCCTATTTTCTTCAGTGACATTGTCCTGTCAACAACTCATCATATTTTGTTGTTTTAAGACCTTTCACAATGTTATAAATTTTTGTGCATCAACAGTATCATAATAACCCATTTACACACATACTACAAACCTTTCCTCCTAATTATTTTATTTCTTCCATTAGATGAACAAATGCCCCATGTTACTTCAAAATGCCTATGTCCTGGAGAGTTTTATACACTTTATTTGCACTGCCTCAACAAAATGATTAGCAAAGAATGGCCATCATCAAAAAATCTACAAACAATAAATGCTGGAGAGGGTGTAGAGAAAAGGGAACTCTCTTGCACTGTTGGTGGGAATGTAAATTGATACAGCTACTATGGAGAACAGTATGGAGGTTCATTAAAAAACTAAAAATAGAACTACCATACGACCCAGCAATCCCACTACTGGGCATATACCCTGAGAAAAACCATAATTCAAAATAAGTCAGGTACTACAATGTTCATTGCAGCAATATTTACAATAGCCAGGACGTGGAAACAACCTAAGTGTCCATCGACAGATGAATGGATAAAGAAGATGTGGCACATATATACAATGGAATATTACTCAGCCATAAAAAGAAACGAAATTGAGTTATTTGTAGTGAGGTGGATGGACCTATAGAGTCTGTCATACAGAGTGAAGTAAGTCAGAAAGAGGAAAACAAATACTGTATGCTAACACATATATATGGAATCTAAAAAAAATGGTTCTGAAGAACCTAGGGGCAGGACAGGAATAAAGACACAGACGTAGAGAATGGACTTGAGGACACGGGGAGGGGGAAGGGTAAGCTGAGATGAAGTGAGAGAGTGACATTGACATATATACACTACCAAATGTAAAATAGATAGCTAGTGGGAAGCAGCCGCATAGCACAGGGAGATCAGCTTGGTGCTTTGTGACCACCTAGAGGGGTGGGATAGGGAGGGTGGGAGGGAGAAGCAAGAGGGAGGGGATATGGGGATATATGTATACATATAGCTGATTCACTTTGTTATACAGCAGCAACTAACACAACAATGTAAAGCAATTATACTCCAATAAAGATGTTAAATAACTAAATAAATAATATATATATAAAAAAATGTCTTAGCACTATTACATGATAGTGTCCCCAGGCAGAACCTGAAGTCTTGTTGGAACTAAAGCTGGCAGAAGCTATTGCTATTTTTATCCAGTTATAGGTGAGACAACAGAGAGATGTCAATGCAAGGAGTTAACAGAAGGACTAGCTGGTCTTGTTAATGCAACACAGATGAAAAGAGTCACTTTGTTATGAAGCAGAAACTAACACACCATTGTAAAGCAATTATACTCCAATAAAGTTGTTTAAAAAAAAAAAAAGAAAAGAGTCAAGGGTAGCCACAGGGTACAAAAATAAATAATCAATACATAAAAACAAGGAAATTAGGGCAAGTGATATAAAGACTAGGGAGAGCACTAACCTGAGAATGGAGGAATGTAAATAAGACCAAACAAAGAATCAGAAAGTGGTGTGGTGTCTACAAAAGTAGAATTGGGGACTAAGAAGTCAGCAAGCCACTGGAATCTTCAGAATCATACAAAAATAAAGAGCATACAGGGAAACAGGGATTAAGCTTGAGAAAGTATGCCTGGATAGACACATTATTTGCAGATAATTCCTCCCAATTTTCTGTCTACAGTCACTAACTGTAATCGAATATTCCTCCATGCCTGAACTCAGATAGGTCTTGCTGACCTAGGAAGCCTTTGGATCAGAAAACAAGTGACAGGTTTACAGAATGAGAGGAGGAGAGTCAGGACAAACAACGTAATTAAAATAATCCTTCTAGCTGAATTCTCAAGCCACGCATGTCCAAACCAGGTATCTTTCCTACTTTCAATTTTTGCTTCTGTCCTGTGTTGTAACTTTTCTTGGTACCACCTTGTAAAACCCTGTTATTGGTTCTCACCTGCTCATCCCCTGATTGAGTTCCATGGATGGTAGACTAAAGCTGTACCTGATTTAAGGATGTGGCTAGAATCTGGCTTACTCTTGCCTTCTTACTCAGCCTAGTCCCGACCTCATAGTGGCAGCAGACATTGTACATTGACAAGATGTATTGTTTGGAAGACCTTTCTTAGACTTACAGAGTGCTTGGTAGGGGTATGTCCTGGTTGTTAATATTAATATAAATACAGGCATTAATATTGTACCAGAATCCAAATGAACACATTTTAGGCAACAGGGCTAAGAGCGCTGATCGAACTGGGCATAGAAGGCCAGCGTTAAATGATACCTCTAACTATAATTCACTTGAATAAGATGAAACTGCGTAAAATAGAAGAATATAAATTAGGACAGAAAGAGAAATTGTGATTTGAGAAGTTGTATAGAGTTCAGAAAAGCTGAGAAAACTCAGAGAATCACCAAGTTCTTTATTCTCCCCACCCCCTGCCTTACTCTATGATGTAACCAAAACTTACCTTAAAATGCTATCATTCATTGTTCTTATTAATATGTTTTCTATTTTGTTCTTTTTGTGAATCTGTTCACGCTTAAACCTATTACAGGACCACTGGTTATTAGTGGCAATTTAAAGGGACATTTCCTCGCAGGTATGTTCTTAATTGAGGTCACTGTCACCAGCTCAAGTTCAGTGGCCCTGACCACTAGGGAGCATTCCGTTGGTCTTTGCATGGGATTGTGCCTATTAGGTCTGTTTCTTGAACTGTAGATCACCCACCAACTGCAGCCACTGTATCTAAGTAATGTGCTTCCTCATTAGATAAAATATATTATTTCTTGGTCTCCCCACACCCAAAACATGCTCCATTTTCATAAAGACTCTGTAAGACAATGTTTGGAGGATACAGAAGGCATGGATGAGGTATGATACTGAGGCTGTAATAAATATACAAGGTGATTTATGGAGAGTCAGTTACCGGGCACTCTGCCTCCTCTCTGAGGAATTTTTTGTAGTTTTACTCATAAAAATGAAAACTACGTGCAGTGGATAGTGAACTGGAAAATATATTTAAAGGACTAATTTGTTTTATATCAAAGGGCAAAAAAAACAGCCAGGAAGCCACTCTACTGTTCCTGCCTTTTAATTCCAAAATGGAATGAGACTATCAGACAGTAAATCTGTTTTAAAGTGATTTTTTTTTTTAAGGGAGAAGGTAGGAGAGACACACAGAGAGGGATATTTTAACCTTAGGAGAGTAAAGGAAAATACTTGCAGTAATCTAAAACTGTTATTCTATTTATGTCTAAAATAAATGCATTGCTGGACAGTCTCACCGAACAATGCTCTGTTCTGGAGCCGTATTGCTGTCGTAAAGCCCAAAGCTGCTGCCTTCCTTCCCCTATTCCATTTCTAGAAGTTGTGCTGTTACGATGCGCAGAGCTCACAGATGGTACCAGGCAGTATGGTGGGGGTTATTCGAGTCTCACTCCTGCCTCGTACACCCCTGAGAGTGACTGTAGAATGGAGGCCATGATTAGAGGGTGGAATCCAGCGACCATTGTCCCCGCTTATGTTATTAATTAGGAGCCCTCTGCACATAAGCAAGATGTGCAGAGGGGCCTGTTATTAATGTAACAAAGAGATCTTTTCAGTATCTGCAATTCACACACACATTCGTCCCCAGGCATTCCCAGAAACTGTTAGTTCCAGTAAAATCAAGTTGTTCAGAACACATGGTCAGATTTTTCTCATTTTCCCTCCTCTGGGCAAGGCATGCTGAAATGAGTTATTGAGGGAGAATTTAGGGATAGTGATACTATTAATTCATACATGTGTAGTGCTCTTAACAGTTTACAAAACACATACATACACGTTACCTCATTAATCTTCACAAGCATATGAGACAGATTACTAACATTATTGCCATTTTTTACAAATAAGAGAAATGAAGTCTCTCAAGCATAAGAAACTTACTAAGACCCCACGGCTTTTAAACAGTGGAGCTGGAGTTACAGTATGTATTTTTTTAATTGCAAGTTCAGGGGGACCATCTATACCAAATTAAAAGTAACCAACTAGCCCCCAAACTGGATAATACCCATCTATTATTAGGCATAGCCCTATCTGATCACAAAGTGATCTTTGCTGAACACTAGACGTCCATTCTAGGCATAGAAGCAAGGGACATTCTGAGCATTTGATGTCTTTTAGAGAGCGCCCCTCAGATGGTGGTTCCCATCTGCTGCTTGTCTGCTGTTTGTAACTGGCGTGCAATGTGATAAGCACCGAAGTTAAGAGCAAGCATTTGGAACATTTCATGGCAATTTGGCAGAGTCATTTTATGGCTGTTGAATAGTAAAAAATTGAGGCCTGTATTTTGTATGTCCTTTTAAAAAAGTTTTATTTTCCTATTAATTTATGTTTATTGTATTTTACAAAAGGATCAGGCCACAACAGAATGGGAGGAATAGTGATCCCCCTCCCAGTTTTGCACAGGAAGTACTGCTGTGTCCTGCCAGATAGCATGCCTGGGTTCAAGTTCATCAGGGCGTCCTAGGGAGGCTCTGTTATACCCTATTGAAACCACTTAACATGGGTTCTCCCTGAGGGCCCCTTTCTCGTTGTTTTCTGAAGGTCTGCATTTGCAATGGCATGTCCTTCAGGGTCTTTAATGCCCACTTCTGAAGAGTGGTGCTGTCAGTTCTGCTGCATAACGAACTAGCACAGATTTAGTGACTGAACACCACCCGTTTATCATCTCCCGGATTCTGTAGGTCAGAAGGCCGAGCATGACAGGACTGGATTCTCTGCGCAGGGCCTCACAACGCTGGCACCCCGGTGCTGGCAGGGCTGCAGGCTCATGAGAGGCGCTCTTCCAAGCTTATTCAGGCTGTTGGCAGAGCCCAGTTTCTTGCAGGACTGAGGGCTCTGTCCCTTGCTGGCTGTCAGCGGCGCTCATTCTAGAGGCTGCTCTCGGGTCTCAGCCGCGTGGCCCTCCTGCAAGGCAGCTCGCAACATGTTTGCTTGCCTTCTTCCAAAACAGTAGGAGAGGGATTCCAACATTTGATCCTCTTTTTACCTTTTCACCTGATTCAGTCAGGCCCATCCAGGATAATCTCCTTTCTGATTAACTCAAAGTCGACTGACTCGTGACCCAATCACTGGATTGATACCCTGTCATGGTCCCTGCTCCCAACCACACTAAAGGGGAGAGAATTATACAGGGTATGTACACCAGGGGTGAAAATTTGGGGACATCTGCCAGCCACAATGGTCAACATGTGATTAAAAAAACACACAAAGAAAATATATTGCTATGTGAACTTGTCTTAACTACTCTCTTTGAAGAGTTTACCTAAAAATATTATTAATTAAAATGTGTAACTTTCCATTCATGTTGAATTACACTAATTCCATGCCTGCGTGTGCCCTCAGTTTCACAACAGGAGGAATCATCTGTCCCAAGAGGCATTTTGATCTTCAAGTACCAGAATAACAGAGGTCACTAATGCCTTCATGCAGCAAATCCAGACTCCTCAATGTTTTCTACTGTGGCACTGCCAGATTGCTGGAATTATACTCATTATATCCAGTAGTTATCAGTTTATGGGATTGTAAGTGGAATAGAGCATGTAATCTTAGGATGAGGTCAGGAAAAGTCAGGCTCTGAAACTGACAAAACCGACACACAGTACAACCACGCGTGACAGCATCTGTAACTCATCCTGCAGTGGGTTTTTTGAGAGAGTTTACTTCTGGGACTAAGGCACCAAAAATCAAAAACAAACAAAATAAAAATAACATAAAATAATCTGCAGTCATGGAAATCACAATAGTTCTATTTGGACACTGATAAAAATTGCTGAAGTCATTGAAAACTAGCAATTTTCCTTGTGCCTATAGTACTACCTAAAGATAGTGAAGCTCTAAATTATTACCTTAAAAAATCAATACCTTTGGTAGTTTCATCCCCAGTAGAAAGGAGTATCACCAGAGCGTTAATAAGTATTCTCTTAATACCATTTAATTCCATTCAGTGGCAATAGGCACCAATAGTTTATGATACTTTCGAAAGGAATATTTTATTATTTCATGGACATACTTTTATTTACTGTAACCTTAAGGTCTCAAAACAACCTTCTCATTATGGTTTGTTTTGACAAGTTGATTGTCCTAATTGAAAAATAAAAGGTTTTTTTTCCTAATAATTAGAATTCTTTTGTGCAAGTAACAGAAATTACTAACTAAAATAAGCAAAAAAGTGGGGGCAGTTATTAAGAGGATGGCAAAAGATAATTCTTAAAAAGGTATATACACGTGGCTCTTACACAGAGGTAAACACATGTCAAAGATTTTGTTTAAGTCATTAATTAATGAGGGAAACAATAGATGTTACATCTTGTTCAAAAGAGAACTCAAAGAACCACACATTTATAGTCACATAAGGAGTGCTGAGACAAATACAAATGTGTGGAAGTTACTCTTAGAAGAATAAATTGAATTTTTGAGCTCAGCAACAAAACCTGGACTTCTCTGGACTCTACCAAAGTATAACCAATACATGAGACCCATCCAGAAAGAAGCAAGTGAATGATTTAGCATTAACATTAATGTAGACCATCACATAATCAAATCAGCCATATCAATGGGCTGCAGCTAAGGATAGAATTACAAAACTAAACTCTCTTTCTCAGTCCAGCTTTGCCAGTCCAGTGATCTTATATAGATTAAGGCTTGGATTTATCTGCTTATTGTTTGGTATGAAAATTAGACTTACAACTTCTTTAAACTTTCTAAGTTATCCTATTGTAGGCACAAACCAATGCATCTTTTTACTCAACCTTCCCTTCCTTAAAGACTGCCTTCCTGGTCCAGATTTGCTAACAGAAGGGGACATTGCAGGAACATCTTGACAATTGAGACATCGTTAGTCTAATTACTTCTATCACACTCCTGCTTCACCTTCACCCTCCCCCATTTCTTGGAGAAGCATCTGCTAAATGTCAGTAGTTAAGATGTGTCAGACGGAATCCAGAACTGCATAACTTAGTTTGTTGGGAGGCGGCCAGAGAGGAGGAGAGGAAGAAAAATATTTCTTTCAAATTCTCTTTTTCAGTTGCCATGTGATTATTTTACAAAGAGAGAGGAGTCCAACAAAAACGGAAAGAGAGGTTATTTGTGTACCTGTATGAGTATGTGTGAGCATATTGTGTGTGTGCATGTGTGTGTGTGTGTGTGTGTATGAAACAGAGAGAGAGAGATTTTCCAATCAGCCAAGGGTACGGGTATACACATATCCGGGAAAAAGCATGACATCGTTGGCAAGATTTATATGCCTGTTAATGAGTTAATGATTTAATGGCTTTAAATAGGGTGGAGAATGGAACACACATAAAACTCAGCATACCACTTGTATCCATCCCTGATGGATCAGACATTAAAATGTAGCTACTGAACTAGATGCCAGTTATCTATATGTCTATTTGGGGATGATATCTGTTACTAGCTGGTGATGATCAAAATTACATATAGATATATTCAATGCAAAAGTGGTATAAAAGCCAAAATTTCTCTCATCTACAATTAGCGTTTCCCACAGTCTCTTTACGTGTGTAATAGAGCTATCACCAACAGTAAAACAGGAATTCTTTCCTCAGTCTCTCATAAGAATGGTTACTTCACTGAAGCAATCAACATTTTAGTATCTATGGAGAAATCATTTAGGGAAGAAAGATCTGTTTGTTCAAATGCCACCACTTTACTTTGTAAATACTGATGTCATCTGCAGTCCCTAGTATGCATGCTAAGTCACATAGAATAGTGGTTCTCAACTTGGGGTGCCCAGAGGTCAAGCCCATTTTTAAAACCCCATAGCTGATTCTCATCTATACCAGGCTTCAGGAACCACTTTAGAGACTTTTGCTCCCTTTGAGCTGCCGTACATGTAATACCAGTAGTCACTGCTGGCAAATGGAACATATATACTACAGGATGGGTACATACAAAGGGGAGAAAATATTTTTTTGAAAAAACAAGTAATAATTAAATACAAATTATTTAATAACTTCATCAGTGGATAAAAACAAAAACAAGGACAAGAATAAAAACAAGTAATTACACATTAACTCCCTGTACCTAAACTTATCATTAATTTTGACCACTACTGACCCCTATTTCTCCTCACCAGACTGAACACACAGCACTCTGTAATCTCAATGAGGGCATGGACTTTGTCATACTCTGCTGTAATTTTCGTGGTTTAGAACAATCTCAAGCATAGAGTATTGACTTAATAAGTATTTGTTGAATGAAAGAATTGTGTTCTCAAAGTCAAATCATCTGGGGAGGCAACTGCTCTTAGACACAATCCTCGGGTTTTTACGTCTTGGAGATTTTTTTTCCCCCTATGTAAAAGCTTCACTATTCTAATCAATGATTATATCACAAATACCTTCCAAACCTTGCCTTCCTCACTCCCAGTAATCAGGGCCATATGTGAGCTATTCTAGTCCATAATGTCCATTCCTCTGCCTCTCGCATCCAAATCCCTCTGTGCTCCCTAATGCAAGAAACTTTCCATCAAACTTATCTTCTACTCCAAGATCTGAATTCTGTTTTCAGGGGCCAATAACAAAGATAAAAAATAAACTAAAGTGGTTAAATGTACTTTGTTTCCACTACCCTCCCCCAGGCACTCTTCTTTAAAATATTTTTTTCCCAATAGAAAGAGGTTACTTTTGGCTATGAAATCACTCACTTCCCTCTTCCAGCTGTAGCAGACATTAACAAAATAGAGCTTTCGCTTACTCCTCTGGTTTCTATAATTTACCATTTGGCTCAGGCTTTTGGTTGAAATGGCTCTGAATTATTCAAGGGAACAATGTGTTTTCCTTTCTCTGAATGGTTTACAACATTTAATAAAACAACTTAGTCACTCACTTAAAGATATTTATTGGACACCTACTATGCTCCAGGCACTGGGAATATAAGTTGGATAAGGCACAGTCTCTGGATGCTTTCTAGAGAAAGAGGCATACAAGTGAATCAATGTGAAAACTACTCTGGTGGAAATATAGATTTAGTCCTTGGCAGCATAGAAGAGGGATCTCAAAATATGACAAGACTCTAAAGACTGCTTAGAGGAAGGAGGATTTGAATTGAGGTTTTGAAGACATGAAAGAGCTACATGATAAGTATGTGTGTGTTGGAGGATGTAAGAAGCTCTTAATGTAAATAGAATGACAGTATTAGGTATGAAAGTGTGAAATATAGGAAGACTTCCTTGGGAAACTAGTCTGGTACAGCTGGAAAGTACATGAAAGTGTGAAAGGGGGTTGGATGAGTAAAAGCAGTAGAATGAGATGAAGAATATATGGCAATTAAACAGAAATAGATAAACTGATCAGTAGTGAGTCCAGAAATCAGCTTAAATATAATTTAGTATATGACAAAATTACTATTTCAAATCTGAAAAAAAATTGATTCTTCAATAGCGGCTTGGGCAACTGGCTAGTCATTTTGGCAAAAAAATCAAACTATAGT
The DNA here is from genome assembly GCF_949987535.1 of Balaenoptera acutorostrata. NCBI lineage: Eukaryota > Metazoa > Chordata > Mammalia > Artiodactyla > Balaenopteridae > Balaenoptera > Balaenoptera acutorostrata. Next base: position 17,059,995 of record NC_080070.1, on the reverse strand, counting down.
TCTAGCTCACTTCTAGTAGCAAATGAAATTCCAGGTAACTCAAAATGCAAAAATCAAGCCATAAAGTCTTTTGATTATTTTACTAGAGATTGCGAATAATCCTTTCTAGGACATGATACCAAAAGTAAGAAAATTGTTGAACATTTTGCTGATTTTTAAAAGAAGAACAAGAAATTTTGCATGTCATAAAACAGCTTAAGAAGTTTAAGGTACAACTGATAAAATGGAAATATGTATCTGCAACATATTTTAATAGTAATGATACGAGTAGCTACTGTTATTTTATTAAGTGCCGAACCATCTTTCAGCATTTATATACATGGTTTACTTTAATATTCACAACAACTCTGTACTCTTATTTTACAAATAAAGGAATCGTGAAGCAGAATGATCTTGCTATAAGTCTCAGAGCTAGTAATTCTAGGAACTGGAATTCATACTAAGCTTGCATTGATTCCAAAGTTTGTGCACTTAACAACTATAAAACTGACTTGTAAGAGGTTAACTACTTATTTATACAAAATTCATACAGATCAATGAGGACCAAAAAAAAAGAATGTACCAAAGAAAAATGGGTAAAATATAAGAACAAAGGAAACTTCTCTCTCCTTCTCTCCTGCCCTGACGTCTTTATCACTCATATGTTGTCATATATATACAAATTGGCACTAAATAGTAAAAAAAAAAAAAAAAAAAAACTAAAGCTAAAATTGAAAAAATTGGAAAAAAGGTATTTTTACCCATCAGACTGACAAAGATTAAGAAGACTAACTGTATCTATTTTGAAGAAAATGTGAAGGGAATATGCTCACTGTTTATTTTTAGTGAAAGTGTAAATATGTATAAACTTCTGGAGAGTATTTTGGAGACACTTATCAAAGTTTTAGTTGTACATATACTTTGACTCAGCTGTCACATCCAGGAATATTTCCTAAATTGATGACTGGATAAGCATGAAAATATACAAGATAATATACAATGAATTCATCACAGTGTTATTTATACTATTACAAAGACTGGAAACAATTGAATGTCCACTATTATGAGATTGACTAAATATAGCATGGCCCTATATCCTGTTTTCTTTTAACCAATACACTTCTCTATTGCCATTGAAAATGATATTAGCATCTGACATTTAATGTCATATGAACATAGTAATGAGTATAAAAGGCAATATAAAAAACAGGTTATGAAATACAACTACTTTACTTACTTAAATATGTATTTGTATGCATACTCATCTATCTACCTATATCTAATTATCTATCTACAAATACAATAAATTAACAACTTGTTGTTGCATAAAACTCCTAGAAGAAAACACAGGAAGTACACTCTTTGACATGGATCACAGCAATATCTTTCTAGATATGTCTACTCAGGCAAAGGAAACAAAAGCAAAAATAATCAAATTGGATTACATCAAACTAAAAAGCTTATGCACAGCAAAGGAAACCATCAATAAAATGAAAAGACAACCTACAGAATGGGAGAAGATGTTTGCAAATGATATAGTTGATAAAGGGTTAATATCAAAAATTCATAATGAACTCATGAAATTCAACAACAAAAATACAAACAAACTGATATAAAAGCTGGCAGAGGAGTTGAATAGGCATTTTCCCAAAGAAGACATACAGATGGTCAATGGACACATGAAAAGATGTTCAGCATCACTAATTATTAGGGAAGTGCAAATCAAAACCACAATTAGACATCACCTCACACCTGTTGAAATGGCTACTATCAAAAAGACAAAAAATAACAAGTATTGGAAAGGACATGGAGAAAAGGGAACCCTCTCACACTTTTGGTGAGAATGTAAATTGGTGCAGCCACTATGGAAAAGAGTATGGAGATTCCTCAAAAATTTAAGAATAGAACTACCATATGATCCAGCTATCTCATTTCTGGGTATTTATCCAAAGACTACAAAAAACACTATTTCGAAAACACATGCACCCCTATATTTATCGCAGCATTATTTACAGTAGCCAAGATATGGAAACCACCTAAGTCTCCATCAAGGAATGAATGAATAAAGAGGTGGTATATATACATATATATCTCAATGGAATAATACTCAGTCGTAAAAAGATGGAATCTAGCCATTTGCAACAACATGGATGGACCTTGAAGATATTATGCTAAGTGAAATAAGTCAGACAGAAAGAGACAAACACTGTATGATTTCACTCATATGTGGAATATAAAAAACTAATAAACAAACAAGCAAACAAAACCAAAGCAAATGAACAAACCAAACTAAAACAAACGGTAGACACAGCAGAGTAGTGGTTACTAGAGGCTGAGGGTTGAGAGGGAGGGGAAAATGGGTAAAGGGGACCAACTATATGGTGGTGGATTAAAACTAAATTTTTGGTAGTAAGCACACTGTAGAGCATACAGAAGCAGAAATATAATTTGTACACATGAAACTTAGATAATGTTACAAATCAATGTTACCTGAATTAAATAAATAAATAAGTAAATAAATGTGATGAACGTTAAAAAATTTTAAAAAATCATGTCCAATTAGAACATGAAAGAAAAATAACTGGTTGTTGGACTTCAGACACATTTTATTTTATTTTTTTATATTTTTATAGTTTGAACTTTTATAACAAACATGTATTATAATTTTAAAATGAAGCTGTTTTTATTTGAGAAGAAAAGGTCATGAACATGTAGATATCTGGTAAATAAAATCATATACAAGAAAATAATATTAACCAAGTTGCTTTGTGCTCATTAGATATTAAAGTAAACTTTGCAGGTTAAAATGTATTCAGTATCAATATCAAAAATCTATATTCTATAAAAATATACAAAGGCTCATAAAATTCAATAAATGTTAGTCTTATTACTAAAATTTAATAAAGAGATATACAATAGATAGATAGATAGTTAGATAATGGTTCAAGAACCAAAGTTACCAAGAATTTCATCAAGAAACAATCTGGTCATTTTATTGGCACTTTATTTAATCTTTGGCCAGTTCATAGGCCAGTCTTAGTCAATTTATTACTAAATACCAACTGCTACTAGGTCAACTAAAGTTGCTTTGAAGTATCACTGGCTTCTGCCATTTTGCTACAAATAGTTGAGAATGGCAGTAACCTTAATGGAAAGGGATAGTGAAACAACAAAAAGTTTTTTCAGATCTGTCTCAACTGCCACGTCCCTTTGTCCTGAACTTAATGTCAGTGCTTTGAAAATGGTGACAAGAAGGAATTTCTTTAATGGATAGAAACAAAGATGAGGTTGAATTTCCTTTTAGTGTGGGATTCCTAAATGCTACTTTTTCTGTTTTTCCCTCTCTCTGCATACTAGATTTTTTTTCACTTATTTTATAGAAAGTAAATGAGAGCAAGTGTAAATATGGAGTAATATGCAGAAACAAAGCCAAAATCAAGACTCTGGGTTTGCCTCTCTTTTATTACAATTATTTTTATTTTAATTTGCTTACCTGTCAAGTTTTACTTGGAAAAAGCATTATTCCTCAGGGAAAGTTGTAAGAATCACCAGTTCTTCTGCAGAATCAGAAACATTTTGGTGCTTTTATAAAACAACTGTCTTTAATTCATAAGTGTCAGTTTGAAAATTTGATATTCAATTCTATTAATTAAAATTAAAAGAAATGACACCCTTAGGCACTTTGATGGTAAATAGGATATACTATTCCTGTAAGGTCCGTATTCATTTTTAAATTTAAATCAAGAAAAGTCATAGTTTGAAATAGTCTAAAGTTCTCATGTTAATGCATAAGTATATATTAAAATGACCTTCAAAAATAAATAGAAATAAATAAATAGAGGCATTCATCTTATAGGAATAAATGTATATTTAGATTATTTGATATCTTTCTAGCAGCCTAATAGTGATACTAAATGGTATTTTGCAATCTATTTCCCCCTTTGATGCCAGTATGTAATGTTCTGATCTTTCACTTAAACTGAAATAAAAAACCATAGTGAGGCAGTCATATGCCTTTTTGTATAACCATACTCACTCTAAAATTTTATGATTCTATGATTCTATTGCAAAACAATTCTATTGCTACATATGGTCCTTTGCTCAGTGCAAAGGGGAAAGTATGCTTGCACAATAATGTTTACCCTCTACCCTAGTGAGTGCAAATCTTATAATATGGTAGACATACAAATATTTGTCTATGATGTTTCTGGCTGCAAGATAAATGAGCAGCTATCAAGGGTGTGGCATGATTTACTTAACCAGAAGCATCAAAAGCTGAGAAGCAGAAGACTGACATCAGCTTCTACAATGGAAAAGCATAATCATTAAACCAATATTTGTCAGCTTGTTAATTTTTAATATGTTGTGGTTTCCTTTCCCTTTCTAAATAATTATTCATTTTTATGCCTAATTGGTAATTATCTTAGTTAATTCAGGATGTTATAACAAAAATAGAATAGACTGGGTGGCTTAAATAACATTCATTTCTCATGGTTCTGAAGGTGGAAAATCCAAGACTGAGGCACCAATAGATTCTGCTCTTGGTGAGGGCCATCTGTGCTGTGTGCTCCAATGGTGGAAGGGACAAGAGAGCTCTCTGGGGTCTCTTTTATAAGGGCACTAATCCCATTCAGGAGGGCTCCACCCTCTTGACCTAATCACCTCCCAAACGGCCCACTCCAAATACTACCACAATGGAGGTTAGGATGTCAACATGTGAAATCTGGCGAAACACAAACACCCAGCCATTACAATATTAAAAATGTATTATTGGAAAAAGAAAGTGTTAATTGATTCTTAAGATTGCAAAAGTTCCAGGTCCCATAAAACCAGGATCCTTCCCTGTGAACAGTGATTGTTCATTTCCACTAATATGTCTATGAGATCACAAGAACAGTATACAAGTTCACAGCACAATAAAACTGAAATGGAAAATTTTTCCCACTGTTTTTGTAGTTAATGAAAAATATAATTTGTGACAAACTACACTAAATTACTAGAAAGAATACAAGACTTCCTGACTAAACTCTGCCACCTTGTTTATCCCTGTGAAAGTTAATCAGAAATTTCCTTATTACATGAGGGCTTGGCTCTTATGCTGCTAGAATGCTGTTCCCACCTTATCCCACCAAGATCTATCTTTCAGCTAGTGGACACAATTTCTGGAAAACAATTAAGCAGGATGTCAAGGGAAGGTGGACAACATATTTTCGGCAACAATCAAGAATGTAAGGAGCAGCCCTGACATTGGAATGTTCCAGAGATAGCATACTTTGTACTTGATCAATTGGGGGCAAGGACACTAAACCTAGAGGGTACAGAGAAAAAACAAACCAAAACAACAGCAACAAAAACACAGAAAAAGAGCATAAGCTAGTTCAAAGACAAAACAAGGTACAATGTATTAGAGATGGGTGGGATAATAAATAATTACATGGAAACTAAAAATACAACCTAAGAGAAGAGTATCAATCTTCTTTGGCAGCAATAATGAGCAGAACTGGCACTGTAGAAAATTGAATCGGTGATATACCAGGCAAACCTGAGAAGTTTTCCATAAGGCAGAAAGAAAGGATAAGATAAAAAACAATGAAGACTACAATAGATAATGAGAAGAAATAATGAAGATACAAACTAAGAGTAACAGTTGTTCCTGAATGAGCAACAGAATAATTAGATCTAGAACAATAACAGGAGGACCTTCAAGATGGTGGAGGAGTAAGACTTGGAGATCACCTTCCTCCCCACGAATACATCAAAAACAAAACTACATGTGCAACAACTCCTACAGAACACCTACTGAATGCTGGCAGAAGACCTCAGACTTCCCAAAAGGCAAGAAACTGCCCACATACTTGGCTGTGTGGCTGACAGGGTCTTGGTGCTCCGGCTGGTGTCAAGCATGAGCCACTGAGGTGGGACAGCCGAATTCAGGACATTGGACCACCAGAGACCTCCTGGCCCAACGTAATATCAATCGGCGAGAGCTCTCCCAGAGATCTCCATCTCAATGCTAAGACCCAGCTCCACTCAATGACAAGCAAGTTCCAGTGCTGGACATCTCATGCCAAACAACTAGCATGACAGGAACACAACCCCACCCATTAGCGGAGAGGATGCCTAAAATCATACTAAGTTCACAGACACCCCAAAACACACCACCGGATGTGGTCCTGCCCACCAGAAAGACAAGAGCCAGCCTCATCCACCAGAACACAGGCACCAGTCCCTTCCAGCAGGAAGCCTACACAACCCACTGAACCAACCTTAGCCACTGGGGGCAGACACCAAAAACAACAGGAACTATGAACTGCAGCCTGTGAAAAGGAGACCCCAAACACAGTAAGTTAAGCAACATGAGAAGACAGAGAAATACACAGCAGATGAAGGAGCAAGATAAAAACCCACCAGACCAAACAAATGAAGAGGAAATAGGCAGTCTATCTGAAAAAGAATTCCGAGTAATTATAGTAAAGATGATCCAAAATCTTGGAAATAGAATGGAGAAAATACAAGAAACATTTAACAAGGACCTAGAAGAACTAAAGAGCAAAGAAACAATAATGAACAACACAATAAATGAAATTAAAAATTCTCTAGAAGGAATCAATAGCAGAATAACTGAGGCAGAAGAACGGATAAGTGACCAGGCAGATAAAATAGTGGAAATAACTACCGCTGAGCAGAATAAAGAAAAAAGAATGAAAAGAATTGAGTACTGTCTCAGAGACCTCTGGGACAACATTAAACACACCAACATTCGAATTATAGGGGTCCCAGAAGAAGAAGAGAAAAAGAAAGGGACTGAGAAAATATTTGAAGAGATTATAGTTGAAAACTTCCCTAATATGGGAAAGGAAATAGTCAATCAAGTCGAGGAAGCACAGAGAGTCCCATAAAGGATAAATCCAAGGAGAAACACGCCAAGACACATATTAATCAAACTATCAAAAATTAAATACAAAGAAAAAATATTAAGAGCAGCAAGGGAAAAACAACAAATAACATACAAGAGAATCCGCATAAGGTTAACAGCTGATCTTTCAGCAAAAACTCTGCAAGCCAGAAGGGAGTGGCAGGACATATTTAAAGTGATGAAAAGGAAAAACCTACAACCAAGATTATTCTACCCAGCAAGGATCTCATTCAGACTTGATGGAGAAATTAAAACCCTTACAGACAAGCAAAAGCAAAGAGAATTCAGCATCACCAAACCAGCTTTACAACAAATGCTAAAGGAACTTCTCTAGGCAGGAAACACAAGAGAAGGAAAAGACCTACAATAACAAACCTATGGTAATAGGAACATACATATCAATAATTACCTGAAACGTGAATGGATCAAATGCTCCAACCAAAAGAAACAGGCTCACTGAATGGATACAAAAACAACACCCATATATATGCTGTCTACAAGAGACCCACTTCAGACCTAGGGACACATACAGACTGAAAGTGAGGGGATGGAAAAAGATATTCCTTGCAAATGGAAATCAAAAGAAAGCTGGAGTAGCAATTCTCATTTCAGACAAAATAGACTTTAAAATAAAGACTATTACAAGAGACAAAGAAGGACACTAAATAATGATCAAGGGATCAATCCAAAAAGAAGATATAACAATTGTAAGTATTTATGCACCCTACATAAGAACACCTCAATACTTAAGGCAAATGCTAACATCCACAAAAAGGAAAATCAACAGTAATACAAACATAGTAGAGGACTTTAACACCCCACTTTCACCAATGGACAGATCAACCAAAATGAAAAGAAACAAAGAAACACAAGCTTTAAATGATACATTAAACAAGATGGACTTCACTGATATTTATAGGATATTGCATCCAAAAACAACAGAATACACTTTCTTCTCAAGTGCTCATGGAACATTCTCCAGGATAGATCATATCTTGTGTCACAAATCAAGCTTTGGTAAATTTAAGAAAATTGAAATCATATCAAGTATCTTTTCTGACCACAACGCTATGAGACTAGATATCAATTACAGGAAAAAATCTGTAAGAAATACAAACACTTGGAGGCTAAACAATGTGCTACTACATAACCAAGGGATCACTGCAGAAATCAAAGAGGAAATCCAAAAATACCTAGAAACAAATGACAGTGAAAACACGACTACCCAAAATCTATGGGATTCAGCAAAAGCAGGTCTAAGAGGGAAGTTTATAGCAATATAATCCTACCTCAAGAAACAAGAAAAATCGCAAATAAACAACCTAACCTTACACCTAAAGCAATTCCAGAAAGAAGAATAAAAAAAACCCCAAAATTAGCAGAAGGAACGAAATCATAAAGATCAGGTCAGAAATAAATGAAAAAGAAATGAAGGAAACAATAGCAAAGATCAATAAAACTAAAAGCTGGTTCTTTGAGAAGATAAACAAGATTGATAAACCATTAGCCAGACTCAACAAGAAAAAAAAGGGAAAAGTCTGAAATCAACAGAAATAGAAATGAAAAAGGAGAAGTAACAACTGACACTGCAGAAATGCAAAGGATCATGAGAGATTAGTACAAACAACTATATGCCAATAAAATGGAAAACGTGGAAGAAATGGACAAATTCTTAGGAAAGCACAACCTTCTGAGACTGAACCCAGAAGAAATAGAAAATATAAACAGACCAATCACAAGCACTGAAATTGAAACTGTGATTAAAAATCTTCCGACAAACAAAAGTCCAGGACCAGATGGATTCACAGTTGAATTCTGTCAAACATTTAGAGAAGAGCTAACACCTATCCTTCTCAAACTGTTCCAAAATATAGCAGAGGGAGGAACACTCCCAAACTCATTCTACAAGGCCACCATCACCCTGATACCAAAACCAGACAAAGATGTCACAAAAAAAGAAAACTACAGGCCAATATCACTGATGAACATAGATGCAAAAATCCTCAACCAAATACTAGCAAACAGAATCCCGCAGCACATTAAAAGGATCATACACCATGATCAAGTGAGGTTTATCCCAGGAATGCAAGGATTCTACAATATATGCAAATCAATCAGTGTGATATACCATATCAACAAATTGAAGGATCAAAACCATATGATCATCTCAATAGATGCAGAAAAAGCTTTTGACAAAATTCAACACCCATTTATGATAAAAACCCTCCAGAAAGTAGGCATAGAGGGAACTTACCTCAACATAATAAAGGCCATATATGACAAACCCACAGCCATCATCGTTGTCAATGGTGAAAAACTGAGACCATTTCAACTAAGATCAAGAACAAGGCAAGGCTGCTCCCCCTCACCACTATTATTCAACATAGTTTTGGAAGTTTTAGCCACAGCAATCAGAGAAGAAAAAGAAATAAAAGGAATCCAAATCGGAAAAGAAGTAAAACTGTCACTGTTTGCAGATGACATGATACTATACATAGAGAATCCTAAAGATGCTACTAGAAAACTACTAGAGCTAATCAATGAATCTGGTAAAGTAGCAGGATACAAAATTAATACACAGAAATCTCTTGCATTCCTATATACTAATAATGAAAAATCTGAAAGAGAAATTAAGGAAATACTTCCATTTACCATTGCAACAAAAACAATAAAATACCTAGGAATAAACCTACCTAAGGAGACGAAAGACCTGTATGCAGAAAACTATAAGACACTGATGAAAGAAATTAAAGATGATACAAACAGATGGAGAGGTATACCATGTTCTTGGATTGGAAGAATCAACATGAAAATGACTATACTACCCAAAGCAATTTCAATGCAATCCCTATCAAACCACCAATGGCTTTTTTCACAGAACTAGAACAAAAAATTTCACAATTTGTATGGAAACACAAAAGACCGTGAATAGCCAAAGCTGTCTTGAGAAAGAAGAATGGAGCTGGAGGAATCAGGCTCCCTGACTTCAGACTATACTACAAAGCTACAGTAATCAAGACAGTATGGTACTGGCACAAAAACAGAAATATAGATCAATGGAACAGGATAGAAAGCCCAGAGATAAACCCACACACATATGGTCACCTTATCTTTGATAAAGGAGGCAAGCATATACAGTGGAGAAAAGACAGCCTCTTCAATAAGTGGTGCTGGGAAAATTGGACAGCTACATGTAAAAGTATGAAATTAGAACACTCCCTAACACCATACACATAAGTAAACTCAAAATGGATTAAAGACCTAAATGTAAGGCCAGGCACTATAAAACTCTTAGAGGAAAACATAGGCAGAACACTCTATGACATAAATCACAGCAAGATGCTTTTTGACCATGTCCTATAGAAATGGAAATAAAAACAAAAATAAACAAATGGTACCTAATGAAACTTAAAAGCTTTTGCACAGCAAAGGTAACCATAAACAAGATGAAAAGACAACCCTCAGAATGGGAGAAAATATTTGCAAACGAATCAACAGACAAAGGATTAATCTCCAAAATATATAAACAGCTCATGCAGCTCAATATTAAAAAAACAAACAACCCAATCCAAAAATGGGCAGAAGATCTGAACAGACATTTCACCAATGAAGGTATACAGATTGCCAACAAACGCATGAAAGGATGCTCAACATCACTGATCATTAGAGAAATGCAAATCAAAACTACAATGAGATATCACCTCACACGGGTCAGAATGGCCATCATCAAGAAATCTGCAAACAATAAATGCTGGAGAGGGTGTGGAGAAAAGGGAACCCTCTTGCACTGTTGGTGGGAATGTAAATTGATACAGCCACTATGGAGAACAGTATGGAGGTTCCTTAAAAAACTAAAAATAGAACTACCATACGACCCAGCAATCCCACTACTGGGCATATACCTTGAGAAAACCATAATTCATAAAGAGTCATGTACCAAAATGTTCATTGCAGCTCTATTTACAATAACCAGGACATGGAAGCAACCTAAGTGTCCATCATCAGATGAATGGATAAAGAAGATGTGGCACATATATACAATGGAATATTACTCAGCCATAAAAAGAAACGAAATTGAGGTATTTGTAGTGAGGTGGATGGACCTAGAGTCTGCCATACAGAGTGAAGTAAGTCAGAAAGAGAAAAACAAATACCGTATGCTAACACATATATATGGAATCTAAGAAGAAAAAAAAAAAAAAGGTCATGAAGAACCTAGTGGCAAGACGGGAATAAAGACACAGACCTACTAGAGAATGGACTTGAGGATGTGGGGAGGGTGAAGGTTAAGCTGTGACAAAGTGAGAGAGTGGCATGGACATATATACACTACCAAACGTAAAATAGATAGCTAGTGGGAAGCAGCCGCATGGCACAGGGAGATCAGCTTGGTGGTTTGTGACCACCTAGAGGGGTGGGATAGGGAGGTTGGGAGGGAGGGAGATGCAAGAGGGAAGAGATATGGGAACATATGTATATGTATAGCTGATTCACTTTGTTATAAAGCAGAAACTAACACACCATTGTAAAGCAATTATACTCCAATAAAGATGTTTAAAAAAAAAATAAAAAAAATAATAAATTAATTAATTAATTTAAAAAAAAAGAAAAACATGAGCATGAAATTAGAATTGGATCCATCACGTGCCAGAGAATTCAATGAAAATAACTCCACACTGAAATCCACACAACTTTTTCCTTGCTATTACAAGGGCAAAAAAGAAATATCTATAGGTATTCAGTATTAAGAAAAACAACAACTAAAACCAAAATGTTAAAAATAGAAAAGCTGGTTATGTTCAAAAGAACAAAAAATCTGCCTGTACTTAGACTATCTTCTGCAAGAATGAGGTCAAAAACCAGAAAACAAACTCAGTAGCTGTTTGAAGATGGTAAAATTGTGTATCTAGAAAACCCAGGTAATATAACAGAAAATCTATTAGGAAAGAAAAACAAAACAAAACAGAATTCAGGAAGTGAAAGGGCTACAGGATGGCCACCCCAGGTTTATGCTGGTTTTATCCTGGTTAATGTGCCTATAGAATTATTGAAAAGTGGCCGTAGTTTTTGTTTTAACCATGGTTTGATTTATCCAATATCTCTTCTCACTGTTCATTCCCTTTAGTCATATTATATACTGAAAATTAAAGTACAGTCTCTTTTAAGAGTTCTTGGTATGTTGACAAAGACTGATCATACACTTTTCCTCCAAAAAAAAAACCTCAGTAAATTTCAAAAAGCAGGAATTATCATATAAGCTTTGATAAGTAGATAAAATGAGAAATTAAAGCAAGATTTGAAAACAACAACAACAAAAACAAAACACTTAGAAATTAAATTTCTGCTAAGTAACTCCTGCAAAACTTCAAGGATTCAAACATGACATGCCTAAGGAGAAAAACGTCCTGAAATGTCTCATTCTCAAGAGAACTGTTTCTCTCTGGCCAGCCCACCAACCTCAGCACATCCTCTCTTTTCAGGGATCAGATGCCTCTGGCTAGGATGCCTTCCTTATCTTTCTGCCAGGCCTGTGATTGACTATACATCTTCATTAGCTAATCAATTTGTGCACTGAATGTGGAATGGATTCAGCAGTCAGAGGAGGAAGTGGAAAAACAAGGCTACAATGATTTGGGATGTGATACGACTTAGGTAAAAGCTGTGTTTTAAGTCCACAGTGATCCCATTTGGCTCTCCAACTGGTTGTGCTTCTCTTCCTTCAAATTTGATGCAGGATGCTCAAACCCTCGAAACAGATATTTTTCCTCTATTCTTTTCAAAATAGGATGACTTTGTGCTGCCCACATTACTGAAAGCCAAGGTAGGCGGCAGTCTGAGGGAAAGGATAGGGCCGGATGTCCATACAGCATGGGAATAAAGTCAGAGAACTTAGAGGTTGTGTTTTTCCAAAGAACCGAAACAATTGTAGGACACTCTGGTCCAGGCAAAATGGAGGCTATTTTAATAATTGGAAGAAATGGTTGTCAGTAGAAATGATTTGGGACCTCAGTCACAAGTCTGTAATGATTATTCCCTACTCCTCAGCAAATGGTGAGATTTGGTCTATTTAAAAAAAAAACAACAAAAAACCATAAAGTCTGTGAGAGGAGGAAAACAAGATGGGAAGAAGCATACTGTGTTGTCTCCTCTACTTCTCTAGAAAGATGAGATGAAAAAACTTCCAGAGGGGAGTCCAGGAAGGTTTAGGGCAGAAAGAAATATATAGAAAGTCAGAATAGGATTTTGGAGAAGAGAATTTGTTGCAGCTCAGTAAAAAATTTTAAGTTATTCTGGTGTTTTCATTCTAAAGGGTGGCATTTCAAATAAGAACACAGATGGGCAATGGGACTAAAGAAATCTTACCAGGCAGGTGAATATGTTGATCTTAGGCTCCCCCCTTTGTTGTACTTTACTTCTCCACACTTGCCCCTTAACCCCATTGTAATGTGATTGTTTGAGCATGTGTGTCTGTTTTCCATTAGACTCAGAGACTCAGAGGCAGGCTACCTGCCTGTCTGTTGGTTGTGCAGTGCCTGGCAATAGTAACTGCTTGTTGAAAGAGTAAATGGCATGGTTATATAGATGAGAATTAGTGGTCATACATATAGTCAAACCTCCAACTGACAGCAGGCGTCCCCTGAGAGCTGGTAATTTGGAATTTTTGGAATAGCTTCAAGAACAAAGAGCTCATTGCTTGTAAAGGCAATTTGGGTAATTTAAATTATTGGGTAATGTAATTGGTCATTTAATGAACATACTTAGATTATTAGAATATATTAAATCAAAATTCTCATTCTTCTATGGATTTCACCTTACAAAGCTAGGTGGAATATGTCTTCTTCTGTGTATCCCCCCTTTAAAATCTAACTCCTGCAGCATCTATTCTTTTTCATTACTATCATAAACAATTTACATATACAGAGACTCAAATAAACTAGATAACTTATCCAAAGTCAGAATGCCAGGGTTAATGGCTACTATGGGACTTGAACTCAGTTCTCTTTGACTCCATAATCTGTGCGCTTAACCACTCTGCTGTACTGAAAATAACTACAGTTCTTTAAAATGAACCTTTTTAAGTGGCTTCTGCAGCACTTACCATCTCAAAATCTTTTCCATATACCATTTACTTTGTCTGTATCTCTCTCAAAATGCAGCACAAAAATAAGCACAATGTGTCAGATATTATCTGACTAGGACAGAGTGTGGTAGGACTGTTACCAAATTTGATTTGGGCCCAACAGTTCCATTTCAGTAAAATAAATTTGTGTGGGTCTTACCAAATCTATATTTATTTTTTAGTAAACAAAACTTCTAGATCATTTTTATACAAATTATTCCAAAGAAAGGTCTTCCCTATCCAGTTGTAAAATTTACTGTTTTAACTAAAATACAAGATCATTTATCTTTGTTAAATTTCAACGTTTTGGACTAGACCTGCCATAATCATTTTAAAACTTGATTCTGACATCTATCATATTAGCCAGCCTCCAAACATGATGGCATCTGCACATTTGGTAACCATATTTTCTAAGCATTTACTCATGTCATTGCTAAAATATTAAAAGGACAAGATAAACATTTATCAATATTCCATTAGCAATGCCCCTAAATAGAGAAAAAACTAAACGTCTCTGGAGAAATTGCTCAGTGGTTTGCAGGACAATAATCCAGATATATTTCACTATATTATTAACCAGGATATAAGAGTAGCTTTGTTTAAATGCCATGTAAAGGCCATTATACCCTACAGGTCAACCCTACCCAAACAGACTAATTTGTTCTGACATACACTAAGTGAGTCCGTATTGGCTCCTGGTAACCACATAGTCTTTTCTACCAGCTCAGAAAGCATAAGGTTAATAGTATGTCCTGGAATTTTCCAGGGAGCAAATATCTATATGCTTGGGAGTTCTTCTTCCTGAGAAAAGAAAACATGTATCTTTCAGTGGAAGGTAATGGTGCAAACACAAGATGATATTATTTGCAGTACCAAGTTTTTGTATATAACACAGTTGCCTCCCATTTTCTTCAACACACATCCTGGTCATTTCATTAACTTCACAATTACATGAGCCTACATCTTATGTATTTGAATATTTTGAAACTCTCTTATAATATATATACAATGTTACAGTGTTTTGAAACTAGAAGATAGACTATGTATAGAATCATATTATAAATAGGCTAAGTTCCTTAATATTGTCAAAGCAATTTGCCAATTGGAAGAAAATGTCTTGTCATTTCAGTCTTCCTGATGAGTGACTATACTGGCATGAATACTCTTCAAAAAGAATTACTCATCATCTCACAGCCCTTATTTTATTTAAAATCTATATCTCCTCTTATAGAAGATATAAGAACTTGACCCAGTATTATACCTCAAACTTTGCCATGTGAACCCTGGTTTCAGCCGGCATAGGTTTGTCTAAGGCTCCATTTTATGTTTCATGATTTCATTGATCCTTATCACATACCTAGTTACTTCAGTCTGCCTTTTATTTCTTTTGAAATAGTAACTGGTCTTCACCGAACCTTCTCTGGATCTTCTCCAGGTTTCTTGGACATTTCTTATGTACGTTGAGCAGGTGGGATGCAGTGATGTCTTGGTCATTTGAGTCTCCCCACTGCAATGGGGACGTGAATATCACTGCAGTTCCGTCAGATTCCACATGATGGTGGCCTTGTCTCCGCAAACCGGACTTCAGGTCTCTCTATGTGCTAGAAGTTTATTGGCCTCAGTTTCAAGCTCCCTAAATAAAGCAGCTGTCAACTTGCCAAGCCCCTGTCAAAAGGCCGAGGTTTTCAGCTTGGACTCCACACCTGTGGGCAGGGATTGCGAGCTGTATGACACTTGCAGGAGAGCAGCTGGGATAGCTGAACACTTTCAAATGCTTCTTATGGACACTACTGTGCTTTGGTTTTGATTTTCATTTTTCTTTGGAATATTTTTCTAGCATAAAATTCAAATTTGAGGATGGAGGATGAAGATGCATAATAAAAACTTAAGTAATGCTACAGTCAGAATTGAGGTCTGCAGAAAATATCACACAAGATTTCAAAGATTTAATATGAAAAAAGATAACAAAAATTATTTATACTTATTTTATATGAAAATGATCATAATTGGGGGTATAGAGTTAAATAGAGTATATTAATAAAATTAATTTCACTTGTTACTTGTTGCTTTTTTAAATGTGGCTACTAGAAAATTTAAAATTACACATTACTTGCATTTGTGGCCACATTGTATTTATATTGGACTGAGCTCGTCTAGAAGGAGGTGGGTGATGTTTACCAAGCACTGAGAGTTCTTATATGCCTCAGGAAATCTCTGACTTCAGCACAGTTGTCAGATTGACCCCAGAATCTGAATTCTCAGGAAGTGTTGGAGGCCTCCATGTGGCTATGGCATAGAGCAGTTCCAAAGAAGAGCTTCTGGGTCAGAATTGATTATCAGAATTATGTGGTAACAATTTTCTAATTGATTTTTGATCCCTTCTACAGATATGTTGATTCAATACATATGGATTGATTGTTTTACTCTCCTCTATTCGTTTCCTTTCTTTTTCCCTCCTCTCCAACTCCTTTACCTATAAGGAAGGCGTGACCTCCATGTAGGAGAATACTGTACTGTCTGAAAAAACAGATGTGAAAGAGATGTGACGATTGGAGAGCTGCAGAGAGAGCATGGGTTGAACAGGAGTGGACTGAGGGTTCCCACCGTCAGTGACACTCCAGAGTGGTTCTGGTATTTCAAATTAGGGCATATTCAGTTGTATAGTCAGAACATGGGCATAACTGGAAAGCCAGCCAGTTGACCCTAAAGTCTGAGGTTGATTTACAACTATCAAAATTATACAGAATTTCTGCTGACTATTCTGTTATCCTGAAACTGATTATAAAATTGCATACATTAGACGTACTTTAGATTGGAGAGCCGTCAGCCCTTCCCTCCATTACTTAAATACAACTTTCCTACATTTTGAAGCAAACAGAGCTTTGCTTGAGCTCCATATGCTTTCTTGGGAGGAAGCTAAAGTCTCTAAAAAAGTAAAATGCATTAATTGGAAACAGCCTGAAGAATTGAGTTGGGTAGTTGGTGTACATTTGATGATTTACTAGTTTCACAGCAACTTTTTGACTGGATTCTGTTATAGTCTCCCAGTGAGGTGATTTGTTTTTTCTTGCTTTGTTTTGTTTTTAACTTTAGCAGCCAACTAACTTTAACTGACAACCCTTGGGTGGCATCTGACAGTGCAATATAATTCTTTGATTTTTTTTGGTGGGCTGCTTTGAGTCTGCCTGATATATATATATATGACCTAAGTGTCAGCCAGAGATTTGGGCAGAGATTTCCACAAAGCTTGGGATTCCCTCTCTCTGGTTCTCTCCTCTCTAAAACTCCTCCCTCGTTATCCGTTGTCTGTGGTTTCTCTGAACTCACTAGATGAAAATGAATGTAGGTTTCCTAGCAGAGATTTTGCCATTCTGCACGGTGAAGACTGTGACCTGCCCTAAGGCTGAAAACCATAATAAATGGGAAACTTACCCTCTGCCTTTCCCTTCCTTCAAGAGTTGGCTCCCCTCCCAAATCTCTGTGCTTGCGCTCCCTGTCAAGTGCTTTCAGATAATTATATTTTATGCTTTGACAAGGCCGTATAGTTGTCGCCTGATGAAGGGCTTGTGCCATACAAGCTTATTCAGCCGTCATGGAAGTGGATTTTCTCTCCTTTGTCATTTCTTATTTTGTAAATTTGTGCTTTCTCCATTTTTAAGTTTGATTACTTGCTAGTGATTTGTCTATGTTCTTTTCCGCCTTCCAGGATTTTGATTTATTAATTTGATTTAAAGTTTTTCTGTTCTCTACTCATTTTTTATCTTCAATTTTTCCTTCTTTGTGCTTTCTTTTGGTTTATTTTATTGTTATTTTCTACTTTCTTATATCAATGATTTAAGTCATATATATTTTCCCATGCTTTTTATTTATTTATTATAATTATACAAACAATAACATTAATGTAGTCTAACTGTGAAATCTCAATCAATACATTTTCAGAACAAAAGAGAGTTTTTGCTCTCCTTTTCCCTCATGGGTATGTGTCCTTGATTTTTTAAATTAATTTATAAACTTTATTAGAAACAAATAAACAAACAATGACTGATACACTGTTCCTTTTATGGGACCAATCAATTTAATCAAGTAACATCATTTTTTAGTCCTGGAAAAGTTTGAAAATGGCAGTAAATAATTTATTTTTAATTTTTTACTTTTATTGCTATAATTTTCAATGCTATGCATTTTGCTTTGAGTATTGCTTTAAAAGTACTCCATATATTCTGATATGTTCATTATCTGATTTTCATTACCATTATTTTTCCAAAACATTTAATTAGTAACATCTTTATCCTTTTATTCAAGAGTTGTTTAATACAAAATTCTTGAATTTCTAGATTGTACTTGGTCACAGGAGAAATGGGTGCAAATTTAGAAGGTGGAAAAGAAGCAGCCATTCTTATGCTCTGATGGTGGGTATAGAACTTGAGGTGATGTGGTACCCATGTGTGTAGTCACTCGTCTGCTTACTCAGTTGTTGGCATGGGGCAGCAGCTAACCCAGCCCCTCCAACTCCCATCAGGTCTTCTCGTTTGGTTTCTCAAGTCCTGGCCTAGGTACATATGCAACTTCACTATAAAAGATACCAGCTTCCCTGCAGGCCTTCAGCATCAGCCAGGTAGGTCAGAAGCAGACTCTGGTTCCAGTTTGTCTTTCTGGATTCTGGTTTATTTCCACAAGTTACAGCTTTCTCTGCTTTCTGGCTTCATAAATACTTCAAGCACAATCCAGCTTCAAAGGCAAGAGTTTGCATAGATTTGTCCACAGATCCCACAGTTGGGAAGGGCCTAATATTTATAATAAATCTCTTGTTCTATGTCACTTATAAGAGTGGCTTCTCTGATAAAAACCTGACTTCAGAAATTGGTGATGGAAGTGGTTCTAGAGGAACAGAATCTTAAGGAGGGGTTCTCTGAATTGATTCTGTGTTATCTGTACTTGTTACTATGTTGTTGTTGATATTCTTCTCAGAGAGACATTGATAGTCCACGATAGCACAATAGTTCCTTAAATTATCACCTGTAGACATCTGTAACAAAGTGCCTGCCTAAAAAGAGGCACAAATTTGGTAGGTCAAGCAGTTGCTACCACAGAACATGTTAGAAAAAAATAACTATAATGAGGTGGGTGGTTGGTTGGTTGTTTTTTAGTTGGAGAATTTGGGGAAAGAAAATGTCCAGTCCAAGATTCTAGTTAGAACCAGGATAATTTTATTATTTACCCTTTAAAAAATTGGAATGGGGACATATGGGCAGATTCTGATAAAGCTGGGGACCTTTTTCTATTTTCTGCCAAGTATCCTTGACTCATAAAAGCAGCTCTTTATGTCCTGTCTGGGGAGTTAGTCTCCTCTTGCCTGAAGACTACGTAATGGGCTTCTCTGATATAATTTCAGAATAATTTCATAATTTTATAAGTTTAGGGAACTACTGATTCTCCTTAGGAACTGCCCTCACCACTTCTCATTGTTTCTAGTCCTATAAACATACTCAAGTAATAACAGTCCCCAGAGTGTAAAGTACAAAGTATAACATTTGAGGAGGTGTAATATGCACACAAAGAATTGTAAAAATTTGTCAACTTATATCAATAGAAATCTTGGAAACATGCATAGGAATGTGTCCTAAGGTATTTGATGAGGAGTGTAAGGAATGGGCCTAGACATTGCTATTGGTGAATTAAGACACAATTCTGTACTCAAAATATTGGCGAAGGTGGCTGGAGGGGCCCTAACAGTTTGCTTGCTTGGTTGACTAAAACCTGGACCCAAAAGTGATCTGCATAAAAGGAAGATGAGATACTTGCTAGACCTTCCAACAACGGTATCCAAAGGTTTAGGAAGACTGGAATGCTAGAGTGGTGTAAGACTTGCTCACCCACTCCCTAAATACATCCCCTAGAAAGCCCAGAGGATACTTACTTCACAAGAGGTGTGCAAAATACGTTAGTGAAAGGAACTCCGACATCTCACGGTGGCTATTCTCTTAGGCCATTTTTGGTGGTGGAACTTGCTGCTATCAAATTGGCTTGCCTGATTTTAATGATGATGATGGAATTCCCGGGTGTCATGGGCCACGTGGTGGCACTAAATTACCAAAGACAAGAAATGTATGAATACTGAAATGAGAGGCAGAGCCCAAATCTGTAATAGGAATGGTCTCACTGGCAGAAATCTTTGGTATTAGCTAGACTGTGGATTGTGGTTTCCCTAGAACTGATATAAACAGACGGCCTTCTCAAATTTTACTTAGTTTGTTTAATTAGAAAGCTCTAGGTTTGTGAAACAGAGGACTGACTGAAATCACTGTGATTACCAAATGGAACGGAGGGTTTAACTGAACCAGGACCATGGAACAGAGGGTGTCATAGCTGGCTACCTCAGGTTAGAAGTACCTCTCCTAGTAATGGTTTCACAGAGTCCAGAACAACCTGCCGTTGAAATTAAAAAGCAGTTGCAGCAGAGAGATATCAGTGAGTAGCAAAACCCCACCCTGGTGGAATAGCTCTTTAATCAGTGGATAAATCATGTCCCCAGGTTATGATTTGGGGCTGCATGCTGACCCTGTGAGCTCAGTAATCTCTTGGGTACTATAGACCTTTTGGAGGTCCTGCTGATGCGATCGTGAGCAACGTAAACAGAATAGTGAGCAACATGGACGATATTAGGTTAAATAGAAGAGACTGTATATAGTCAGACTATATATGACTTCACATTCATTGGGGAGCAGCAGAGTTCCATGACCTGCTGCTTTTGAGGTTTTCAAAACTGCTAGTAGAGGAACATTTTCCAGCTGTCGTCTTGGTGAGGTCCAAATCTACTGAGATTTCCCTATGTCCTGATAAATCTTTGGGTTTTTTTTTCATATCTAATTAAAGCTATTAGTAGAATAATTCATTATTTCTATAACTTCTTTCATATAACTACGTGAGTATTGATTTCAAACTCATCAGAGATGTCCTTGAGATTTTTCTCAGTGTTGAGTATGTATGAAGGACCGGGTGTCTGATCAGGATTGCTCTGTGATGCTTTGAGGTAACACAAAAGCTATCAAGTATGTACTTACCACTAGGCAGAGATTAATCTACAGCAGCTGTTACAGACTGCATGTTTGTGTCCCCCTGAAATGTATGTTGGAAGCCTAACCTCCAATGGAATTAGGGGGTAATTAGGCCTTTGGGAGGTAATTAGGTTCAGATGAGCTCATGAGAGTGGAGCCCCCATGATGATGGAATTAGTGTCCTGATAAGAAGAGAATCTAGTCTCTCTCTCTCTCTTTCTCCCTCCCTGCCATGTGAGGATATAGCAAGAAGATGGCCATCTGCAAACCAGGAAAAGTACCCTCACCAGACACTAAATCCCCTGGCACCTTGATCTTTGATCCCAACCTGCAGAACTGTAAGAAATAAGTGTTGTCTAAGCCACTCAGTCTTTGTCATAGCAGCCCAAGCTGACTAATACAGCAACACAGGTCCTGCTTTGTTCTTTGAGGCAGCCAAATGCAGGGTGTGGGGGGGAAGGGCGCAGTGTATGCACATGCACATTCATTTGGCAACATGTTTGAGTATTTATTTTAAAAAAAACAATAACTTAATAAATACATAATAAATACATTTAAGACAGGACAGTTGAGTTCCTGGATGGGAAAACCGTGAAAGATTTTGCTGGAAAACCCAGAGGGCAAACTCACTTTGTTGTGGATTCTATCAAATTAATCAAGATAGTGATAGACCACACCTCTCATATATTTTCCACATTGCCAAAATATTTTATGCCTTAATAATACTGTGCTTAGTGTATATTGGAGTATCATTAAAAATGAGCTCATCATGTAACAGGATGACAGTAAGAAAATAAATCTCCCTTTGCTGCATGTTATTCATCTCTGTCCTATTAAAGTTTTCTTCTCAAATTGGCTTTTTAGCTAGCCAGAACATGGCCAGACACTTTGATAATGACACAGTCTACACACACATTTTCTATGAGCCTTTATGAAGCTTATATAAATTCTGTAAGAAGAGTCGTTCCAGTCTTGAAGATTTTTCTTGATATATAAGAACTCTCTTCTCTCTGTATCATCTTTTTTTTTATAATAGCAATTTTTAAAAAATTAATTTATTTATTTATATTTATTTTTGGTTGTGTTGGGTCTTCGTTTCTGTGCGAGGGCTTTCTCCAGTTGCGGCGAGCGGGGGCCACTCCTCATCGCGGTGCGCGGGCCTCTCACTGTCGTGGCCTCTCCCGTTGTGGAGCACAGGCTCCAGACGCGCAGGCTCAGTAATTGTGGCTCACGGGCTTAGTTGCTCCGCGGCATGTGGGATCTTCCCAGACCAGGGCTCGAATCCGTGTCCCCTGCATTGGCAGGCAGATTCTTAACCACTGCGCCACCAGGGAAGCCCTGTATCATCTTGAAGTCTCTCTTTTCTCCACTCTCGTAAAATGTGAGAAGAGACTTCTTTCAGAAGGTTATTAAGTTTGTTTTGCAGTCCACTGGTTGGGAACGTGATTTCCTGGTAATTTAATTTTGATGTGTTTCCTAACTTGGGTTTAATTCTATTCATCCCAATAGATACCAGAGTAAATAAGTACATATTACTATTGTAATATTGTATTTTATTACTAAGAAGTATAATTATTTTAAATAATTTAATATAGAACACTTTCTACTCTGGCAATTTTAATGACATATCAACAGTAGAAATTTCAAAAACAGTTACATGAAACGGAAGTATCACTTGGAAAAGGCAAGCTGCACACTAGAAATTATCCCACAGGGCAGCATTACATTGAGTAGTATTTTATGGTTCAAGGACTGACCCCAAGTGACTCAAAGATTGAATTATCAGCATACCAACATTGGACACACATGGCAGAGGAGACTCCCATTAACCATGTTATAGAGCTGAAATATAAAATCATAATCTCCATGTATTAATTTATAGTGATGAAAATACCTCTATCTTAGGCTGCAATACTCATTTTGACATGGCGTTGATTTTCTTCCTACGTGTAGACATAAATGGGGCACAGATATTTGCTCAGTGAGATCAGTTCTGTCAAGGCAGTAGTTTTGGATATGATAGGCTGTCTTGGCATAAGTTTCTCCCTCTTCTGAGCATGCTCATAATGGCACTGCAACATGGGCTACTACAACGCCCCTTTCCCTATGCTGACCATCCTTTCTTACCTCTCCCCACCACCTCCAGACTCCTAACTCTGATTGACACATCCTTTTTTGATAACTCTGTGACGTCAATCTTGCACCACTCAATTCCTTGATCTAATAGTCATAGTTTTTAAGTTTTCTTTGCATGTGACCTAGTAAACATTGATTTCTTAGATTCACTTTCAGAAGGTAATCCATTTGTTTTTAAAATATATTTTCAAGTTCTTGGAGACTTCCTCTAAGTAGACTCCAACTACTGATAATCAGCAAAAATAATTTTACATAATTGATTAGAACTTGAAATATGGTAAATGAAAAACAATCCTGAAAGGAAAAACATAATTAGGAATTATAAAGCAGAGTTCATGGCAGAACTCTGAAGAGTCCATTGAAGAAGCTGAGTTTAAGGCACATGTTAGAAAAAACATCTTTATGACTCTTGGAAATAATGTGACTTCCTTTTAAGAACTACACATTTATTACCAACACTAAACAAAAGACAGAGTATAAAAAGTGAGAGACCCATATAATAAACAATTTTCCCATCCTAGTATTAATTTATAATGAGAAAAATAATGGCATCTCAGGCTGGAATAATCACTTTGACATGGAATTAACTTAATGTCTATTTTTTCAGCCTAAACTAAACTTATCACATAGAAATCTAATCTGGACAGAGATGTAACATACCTTTTTTGTCGCACTTAAAAACTGTTGGTTGAATTAAAGAATAAATCAATGAGTTCAAGAACAATGAGTAAACAGGAAGCTAGGTAAGAATTGGGGGAGGAGACTGTGGTGACGCTGTGCGAGGAGAGCTAGCATTCCAAATGGGGGAAATAATGGGAACAAAGAGGAAAGAAAAGAGGTGTGTTTGGGGCTTGACAGGAAGGGCAGCCTAGTGTTTAGGAGGACAGGCAGTTCCCAGCCGGATAAAATAGTGAATGGGGCCACTAAGGATCACAATACAACACTCTTTTCTTGTCTGTGACCATGATTTCCATTGGAATAATGTTCTTTTTTTTTTTAATGAGTTCTTTTTTTTTTCTTAATTTATTTATTTTTTGGTTGTGTTGGGTCTTCCTTGCTGCGCACCGGCTTTCTCTAGTTGCGGCGAGCAGGGGCTACTCTTCGTTGCGGTGCGTGGGCTTCTCAATTGTGGTGGCTTCTCTTGTTGTGGAGCACGGGCTCTAGGTGCTCGGGCTTCAGTAATTGTGGCACGCGGGCTCACCAGTGCCTGAAGTAAATGTGGGGGTTCAGGACTTAAATAGGAAAACAAATCATGTTTATTTTCACTCGTCTCTAACCAAACTAAAATTTAACATTTTCTTCCATTGCAAATATGGGCAACAAACCACAAGAGTATAAGCAGAATTTCTGACTTAGTCATGAATAGGAATCACAGTCTCATATTACAGTTGTCACAGATAGCTACAAATATCATGTATATTACCACTGTCTTCAGTAGTTATTAGACTAACTCTAGATCTTCTTATTTAATGGCTAGTGAAACACAAATATTTCTGCATCAAAAATTTTTGTTAGTATAGCGACAACTGCATTTCAATATAATTGGAATGATTTATAATCCAATATAATTTATATTATGCATTTAAAAACACTATTCTGTGAAGGGATCCATAGGCTTCTACAGACTGCTAAAGGAGCTCATGGAACAAAAAACATTAAGAACCCCTACATTAGAATTAGTATTTTGGTTTTAGCGTTCCTCACCCCTTTCTCTATCAAATTTGTTCTCCAGCAGTCTCCAGGTAAACAATTCCATCTATTAGCTCTCTCTAGAATTCTTATGTAATTGATATCTAGGACAGTCCCTATTAGTGTATGTGTGGGTAAGATAAAGAATTTTTACGTCACCCTTTCATATTGTTTTCTTTACTCTCTCTTTTGTCCATTTCTCTTCCATTTAAATGAATTCCCTATTTCAGCATATACCTGGAGATGAAGGGGATAACTTCAAGCAGGTAGGGAGATTCAGAAGGGCTTAAATATAAAAGCAGAGCTCCCCACACATGAATGGGAGCTGCTGAAAGGAAGGAAAGGAAAAGAAGGTGATGGAGGAGGGGACAAAGTTGCAGCTGGTAGGAGGAAAGTCCAACCCAGCAGACAGAATCCAGCACTCAGCATCCAGAAGACAGAGATGTAGGCCACAGGTTGGCCAGAGGCTAGCATCAGAGAAGTCCAGAAAAAAGTGAAATGTTTGCTGAAAAATGTAGCCCGGGGAACATGGTAACAAGTACTCTAAGATCAATCAAAATATGAATATATACCCTGGCCTGGAAATTTGATTTGCATCAGATGAGTCTGTCAGGATGTGGAAGAGATTCAGAAAAGGACTATACCTGGGATGGTGGTGGTGTGGTTAGGGCAGGGGATTGAGAGAGGAAAACAGAGCCCAGTCTTATAAGGGTAAGAATACTGGGTTGACTACAAGGAATTTAATTAAGGACATGGTAGAAAAGGGTAATAAAGTGGAAGTTTCTTACACCTGGACACAAGTTGAGCACAAGAAAGCAAGATTGGCTTGACAACGGATTTCTTATTATTATTTTTTTTTTTAAAGTTTTTTTTTTTTTTAATTTTTTTTTTTTTGGTTTTTGTTTTTTTTTTTTTAATTTTTTAATTTATTATTTATTTATTATTTTTATTTTTGGCTGTGTTGGGTCTTCGTTTCTGTGCGAGGGCTTTCTCCAGTTGCGGAGAGTGGGGGCCACTCTTCATCGCGGTGCGCGGGCCTCTCACTATCGCGGCCTCTCCTGTTGCAGAGCACAGGCTCCAGACGCGCAGGCTCAGCAGTTGTGGCTCACGGGCCTAGTTGCTCCGCGGCATGTGGGATCTTCCCAGACCAGGGCTCGAACCCGTGTTCCCTGCATTGGCAGGCAGATTCTCAACCACTGCGCCACCAGGGAAGCCCCGGATTTCTTATTATTGAATGAGATCAACTTAAATAACTAAGGAGAGGAGGGTTCACAAAGTCTATATTGGGACTAAGTCTGCCAGTCAAGGTGACCTGATTTATGCTAATAGAAATGGAGGGCTTTGAAGGCAGAGAACCAGGAAGTTTATGACAACTGGTCAGCTCTCTAAATCGGCTTATTCTCTGAGATATCTACTCTGTGTGGCATTAGGCTCCCAAAGCATGAAGCAGAATGTGTTATTAAGTCAGATCTCCTTGGATCACAAAGAAAATAATAAGGCAACAGTGATAGAAGAGAAAAAGAAACAATCCAGAGAAAAAATGACTGGGTCGCCAGAGGCAAAATGTATGACAGATCCAAATGGCGTTCATTATTTCTCAGTTGGAAAATTCCAACAACTTCCTAAATTGTCTCCCCATCTTAAGTGCTTCACTACTCAAATTTATCTTATAAACCACTTCCAGGCGACACACTAAAATTCTTCAAGTGTAGACACCGTTTCTCACTTCAGTCTTCTACTAAAAAATACCAGCAACACTTTGTCACCTAACAAGACCATTTTCTTTGCATTCAAATTTCTGTGCAATATGGTTCCAACCCATGTCAATGCTTATTTCCTAGTATTTTTTATTTTTAATATTAAACATCATTAAAATAAATGATTAAAATATTTATTATTTGAATGCTTCATTTTTAATATTTCCTTTTTATTTCTGACAAGTGTGCCCTTCTTTGAAGACTTTCTCTACTTCATTTCCATGTGATTCTGGTGGGCTACCAATCAGAAGATAATGGACTTCTGACAAGAGGAGTGCCACATGGCCCAAGTCAGGCCACCCAGAGTTTCCTTCCCAGGAGGTGTGTCCCAAGAATGCAAGGACGGAGAGGGACCAAAAATGATTGGCACTGAGGCCTATGAGGAATTGTCGGGTATTTGTGTCTTTATCTTAATGTTCCTCTGATCCTCTATCCTTCCCTAAATTCTTCCACTCAATTCTTTGAGCTACTCAATATCCTTTCAGGAAATTCCCTTGCACACACACACACACGCACACACGCTTCAGTTTAAGAATAGTAGTTTCTATTGCTTGTAACCAAAGAACACTAAATGATGCAGAAATGAGCACAAAAGCATAGGGGAGATTTTTTAGGTGTGGAATAGAGATGATTCCACACCCCCCCCCCCCCCAGAGAT
This sequence comes from Balaenoptera acutorostrata, assembly GCF_949987535.1. NCBI lineage: Eukaryota > Metazoa > Chordata > Mammalia > Artiodactyla > Balaenopteridae > Balaenoptera > Balaenoptera acutorostrata. The sequence continues at coordinate 17,032,685 of NC_080070.1, read as the reverse complement.
GATTGCTGTATGTGGAATTAATTATCAAGCTAAAATGTCATAAAAAGCAATGGGGCTGACATTAAAATTCTAAGATGGGAAATTAAAAGTTCATGACATATAGTGGAGAGCTAGGAAATAAGGTCATTCACTGGGCTGCCTGGAACACTGTGGGTGAAACTTTTAGGAACTGTTGGCTTTTGCAATAGACCTGGATAAATGAAACTGAGGGAATTGTGAGCTCAAATGTTAAAATTTTCACTTTGAGGCATGGACTAAAATCCAGAGTCTTCTTGTCACCATGCCCCAAGCATCTCTTTTTACTAGTTGTCATGGGACTGAGATTGATGAAAACCAAACTCAGAGATGGATCATCCAGCTTGTTACGTTAGATCAGGGCAATTGAGAACGTTGCCACGTATCTTGCATAAATCTTGAGGGAAAAAATGGGATATGAGCTGTTCACCAGTTATATTAGTAAACCTTTGATCCTGAAGAAACCTGAGCCACCAAAGGACTTGCCAACATTCCGGGTTTGCCCACCGCCCCCCCACCACCCCGTCCCGCCCCGCCCAGTGATTGAGGAAGCGGTGTCTCCCGCAGGAGAAATAAAATGATTCCTCTGGCACCAAAACTCCTTGGTGCTGACCTCGTCTCCCCTTACCCTCCTGATCTCTTACTCCTTTATCCTTTGCTTACTTCATTCACAGCCTCCCTGCTCTGCCTCGGATGTGCAGGGAGCTCCCATCTCAGGGCTTTGCACTCACTGCCCTTGCTGCTACCTCTGCCTGTAGCTCACTCCCTCCCGATGACAATAGCCGCCTGACTTGCTCCCTCACCTCTTTCAAACTTTTGCTGGCTTGAATGTCACCTTCTCCTGGAGGCTTCCTCTGACCACTGTATTCGAAATTGCAGGACTTGCCCAATATTCTGTTGCCCTTTGGTACTTTATTTTTCTCTCTTGCACTTATCCCACATCTACTATATATTTTACTTTTTTGTGTGCTTTGTCCCCAGACATGGCCCCCAGTGAACGCTGCCTCTTGGGATTCAGTCCCTCGGGTAGTCCCCCTCCGCTAGAATCTGGGGCGGCTCTGTGACTCATCTGAACCAAGAGAATGTGGCAGAAATGGTGCTAAGCCAGTTCCAGGCTTAAGCCTTAACAGGGCGTGGCAGCTTCCAACTTTGTACTTTGGAGAGCTCTGTGCTGCCCTGTGAAAAGGCTGGTTATTCTGCTGGGCAGACTCTGTAGAAAGAGACAATGCTGTGTGGAAAGAGTGAGTCCTTGGACTACAGGGAGAAACTGAGAGGCTCAGCCCTCCAGTGTCCCACTTGAGTCCGGTTCTCCAGCTATTTCCACTAAGAAGTCAGACATGTGAGAGAGCCATGGTGGACGTCCCAGCCCTTCAAGCGAACATCACAGGGAACAAAAGCACCATCCAGATGAGTCCAGTCAGCCCACCAGGAGAGTCAGGAGGTAATAAAATCATTGTTGTTTTAAGGCACTGGCTGGTTTGTTATGCGATATGTAACTAAAACATTATTCACTGTGTTCATTGCCTGTGTCCCCAGCAAGAGTGTAAATTCCATGAAAACAGGGGTTGGGGGACGGGGCCCATTTTGTTATTTGCTGCATCCCTGGCACCTATAACTGTGCTGAGCTCTTTATAAACATTTCGAATGCAAGGAAGCATAAATTAGTTAATGAATTTAAACTAGACAGAGCCTATGGGATGAAATAGATACTCAGAATTTGGAAGGGAAAATGTATTCAAAGAGATTTTTAGGAATTAATCTCTATTAATCAATATAATTGTCAGAGAATTAACATTTGTTCAGACAGACTTTAGAGATGCACTTCCTAGGAGAATGGAATACCACTTTGGATATGGTCAAATTTCTTGATAAGGATGCATTCACTAGAAAGTCTGAATTCAATTTTCCAGCACTGGTTAAGTTGCCTAACTTAATTAATGCAAACCTAAACCAGATGCTGCCAATAGAAAACTACATTAGATGGCCAGATATTGTTTAGCTTAACACAGAGGGAAGGAATTCAGAGATTCCAGAAATTCTTGATCAGAGTAGTTATATACAACGTGCCCACTTTCTTCCTGACCACATCCCAGAATAGATCAGTAATAACTCTCCCTTCCTCCTTGCCAAGAGATAGCAGGTTGGCATATCTCTAAATAAATTGGTAAGAAGTTTAATTATCAGCTATGACTACCTTAAAAGCATACAAGTTTGGACTTAGAAGTCTAAAATTTATATCATTTATTGCAAACATCTCAATCTGTTGGTCATTTATAATAACTGAGGTATTCATGTAATTCTCCAAGGATCTCAGAAACTGAGATACTTGAAGATTTCTTTCTCCTATATTTGATGGATCTGACAATCACAAGACAGAGGGAAAAATGATTCTCTGTGATTAGTGTATTTTATGTAACATTTGTATCTCCACTAAGAGCAAGTTGAGTACATTGACTCAATCACTGTATCTGTATACACTGTAAGGCATCCCTCCATTCCCAGGAGTTTAGGGATATGATGTCAAGATTTTCCATGTTGTCATTCTCTAATGTAAATTGTATGGCTTCCATGCACATTTCCAAAGAACAAAAGAAAATACGTGGCAATAACCCAGATATATAAACTCCTTAGCCAACCCCATGAATAACTTAATATAGTAGTTGTAATGGATATATACATAAATATATCAAAAAATGTTCTGCTGGTTAAGGTTTGGTCCTTTAAAAAATTACATTACAGAAATCAGACATTGAAAGCTAATTGTTCTTTATTTCTCTTTTTAAATTCAAAAAAGAAACACATGTCAGTTTGCATTCCTTTGTGTTGAAATATTCTTGAATTACATGATTTTACTTGTGACCCAAACAGGGCTGAACATTTACTTTACTTTGGTGCCTTATTTGGAAAATTGAAAGATTGGGAAGACGAGAAAGAGTGCAGGAGGGAGTAGATTTCTAAGATCATGATATGTTTTTCTCTGATTAAAATGTTCCATATCTTTTATTTCTAGGGGAATTAAGAGTCCACATAAGTTTAAGGTAGGTATTACTTGTTGAATGCTCAGAATAACATTATGCACCTTACCCCTTGTATAAATATATTCCAAGACTCTGTATCTTCTTTGAAAATGCATCTATTTGACAAACCTGGAGCAGTTACTGTCTGCTGCTTAAATTTCCAGATACAAGGGAAAAGGTGTCCTCTGGCAGCCCAGATTGAATAGGGGAATACAGGAGAAAAACACAGTAAGATAGGGAAAAACATGGAGAAAATTTTTGTAACTCAGAAATAAACTTGTAGACAGTGAAGAGACTGTTTTACTCCAGAGGAGAATCTAACATTTGAATTTACGTGAGAGGGGTTGGGACATTATTCTCTGGGCTCTCGCCTTCTGATTGATTCCACTTTTAAAAGCTTAAGGGTTTCAACTAATTAAATTAAAAGCAAGCCAGAAAAAAAAAAAGAGAGAGAGAGAGATTGAATGCTTTGATATTCCACATCCAAGGATGCAGATCTGCCTTATTATTTTTGGGAGAAGATTAATGGGAAGAAAGCCCTTTGCTTCACTCCATTAGAAAATGCCATGACTAAAGGTTGATAAAATTTGAATTTTTATGTTTGGGAACTATTTTAAAATAATTCAATTTGTGAAAGACAGTATTTTGTATTGCCTCATCCAGTGAATCCTAAGGCATATTTACCTTTGTTTTTCATTTAAAGAAGTTGTGAAACAACTTAAGACTTTCAGAAATATGGAACTAAGTATTACATATTATGGAAGGAAGTATGTATCTCTTATTCCTAAAGAAATATCTGTTTTCTCAATGGGGAAAGGACTGTAACTTTTCTTTCCTCAAATAAGGCTTCTTATGGTCAAGGACCCACAAATGAAATTATTTAGTTTAGTTTTGTTTTTTTTATGCTCACACAGTTTAGTAGAACTTGATAACTATTCAGAGCATTCGTTAAATTCTATTTGAAGTTCTGCTCCTACCAAGTTAACAAGACATTATGATGTCATTTTAGGAATATAGTGTGATAGGATTCATACAATCAGGACAAATCAGAAAGTCTACCCGAGTCCAGGTGTGGAGGCTGCAGTCACTGAATTGAATAAGGACATGTCTGGTAACTGAAGGATTGTTCTTGATGATTGGAAGGAAACCTTGTCTTCAGTCTAAGGTTGTTTAAGGAAACAGCCAATTTGTTTCCATTTCCTTTTCCTTCCTCCAGGCTTAAAGAACACTAGGGTAAATAAGTTCATAAAACTCAGATCAATTGGGCGGAGAGAGTTGGTGGACCACTCTGTGAAATACTGAAGATGGTCTTTTTTTTTCCTATTTGTGAGAGTCAGTGATTTTTGGAGTCTATCCTTTGTATTTATGTTTTCAAGACTTCAGTGAGATTTAGCAAGATGTCTGAAGCTGGAGCTGGGGTAGAATAATTCTTGAGAATTTAAGTTTAATTTCATACCCTATGCAGTGGAGATTAGCATTCCAAGCCTTGCTTTCACAGAGAATCGGGGAGTTATTATATGATGTGTTAGAGATCATCCTCCACACAGCAGAGAACCCCTGGCTTCCTGCCATGTCCTGAGAAAAGGGGGAATGCCATGGTTATTTACAGGACCATTTTTTCCTTTTGGGGGTTTTGTTCTAGTTCACCTTATCTCATTACTGATTCATGGGCTGCTATTTTGGCTGAATGATGATGGAGGAGCAATATTAGGTGAGAGGCTAACAAAATATGTTGTAGACTTTTCCACCATCCCTATCCTTATAGGGTCTCTGCTGTCAAAAAAATCCCAGTCAAGATAATGCCTTCCTTTCATCTCCTCCATCCATCCCCGTGAGTACTTTTCTCCTATTAAGGTTCACTTGTAAAAGAACTGCATTCACGATTAATGTGTCTGCATTTGCACTTTACAAGGTACTCTGCTTTTATTAAGCACCAGTCTATAAATTGTTCCATGTATGTGCCCAGAAGCCCATCCCTTTTTCTGCTCCCCACTGGCAGTTGGCTTTGACTTACTGGGGAGATATGGACACTTCCAACATGCCTAGCTCAAGTGGAGTCTTCGACCAGATGGCAAAAATACTACAGCTTTGAAGACACTTTGGCTGCATCATTAGACCAGTTTGTAATTATTTTATGGTTAGCCCAAGGTATTGAAACCATCATCTCTGAAAGTGGACTTAGAGTTATCTTGGTAGATAAGTGTTTGTTTATTGAGTCTTATCGTTTTAAAATTAGAGGCGGCTTTTTCAAGAGAAATACTTTGAGGCTAATCCCAGCTGACTTCTGAGAGGTTATTTCTCTGAATAATAGAAACATAGACTTATAATATTTACTTAAAAACTGTGTTCAGAGCTCAGTAGATAAGAGTTAGTTGTACAGATAGTCCATGGCACTTATATAGTAGATAATAGAGTAAGAATTATTGGCTTATAGAAACCAAGTACAGGTTACCATTTTGCCTGGTGTTACTGATTTGGACTATGCAAGCCCAAACTTATTCAATAGAAGAAGAACATTTTTCTGTTCTTCCAAACACTAGGCTACTTTGGAACTTTTGTTTAATTCAGTAGCACCAGTCTAACCTACTATATACTGATAGAAAGTTAGAACATAGATATAGTTATAGAGCTACATCTACAGCTACATCTATATAACATTTGTGCCCAAGAGTGATTTAATTAGCTTGTATGATCAATTCTCACTGCTAACAGGTCAGATGGGTGAGTGTAGGTGACAAAGGGAGAAGGGTTACAATATCAAATTATTGCACACAAAAGCATCTTTTTTTCAGCATCACCTTGATTTATTTTCCTAGTCTTTTTTTTTTCCTCAGATGGAAAAATAATTTCATCAAGAAAACAAATATTTCTGCCAAAGCAAAATAATTTCATGTTTTAATGCTTTTCTTTTTAAACAAGTCAACATTGAACTAGGACATGCTCTGACCCCGCTCCCCTCATTTTGCTGACTAAAATGTTTTTAAAATCCATTGGCAGAAAAAAAGATATTTTCCTCAAATAGGATGATCATATTTTATTGCTGCTTTGTTTAGTAGACATTTTTCTCAATTGGGAAAAAAAGTCTAGGTGAAAAAATTACCTAACAAGAGAAGTAGTTTACATGGTCATAACATTTAAATTGCTGCCAAAAGAAAAAAAATGTAAAAAAAGATTTTAAATGTAAAATATCACATAACTTCAAAAAACTTACCTCAGATTTCTATCACTTATCATGTACTATAAGTCAACTTTCTAAATAGGATTACAGTCCTTTATTATAAGCCCCTAGTTGTACTATGGTATACATTTAAAAAGATGCTACTACAAAATTTTTCTTTTCTTTTTGTTTCTGCCTATTGTGTACTTAAGCTATAGATAATTTTTGAATAAAAAGCCTACGGTAGATATAAATGCAATAGTTAACTGATCCTGTTTGCTGATGTCCTCTTCATGGTCCACGGAAGGTGGCGTCTTTTAGTCCAGCATCTTCTCCTGTTTCTTGCCTTCCTTTTTCTTCTTCTTAGATTCTGCTGTGATTAAAAATAAAAGAAAGAGAAGAAAAAGCATTGCATTAGCAAGCTATGAGGGGGGGAGCCACTTGTCTTATAAATGGCCAGGAATGAAATGATTAGATACATAGAAAAAGTACGTGTGTCTGTGTGTGTGTGTGTGTGTGTGTGTGTGTGTGTGTGTGTCTGCTTTTGTGCTTTTGCCAGGAGAATGCCTATGAGAATAGGCAGGAGTAATACAGCTTACCTCCCTGTGTGAACACATATAAATGCCTGTTATCTTACTGGTTGCCCCCATTTGATAAACAACATACTGTCTGGGGTTCCTACTTAGAAAATACAAACACAGCCAGCATCTCTGAGAGAATAAGCCATGTCACTGCTCAATGGAGAGCTATAAATGCTTTCTTAGCCGCTCACTTCCCACATTCCCTTTCCATGGAGAGTTGATAAGCATTCTTTACTGACAAACATTTTCAAAGTGCTTCCACTCCTGATTTGCCCTCTGTTTATATATTTAGCCAGCTATTCATATACGAAGGACCACGTTTGAACCTACCAAACATGGAGCTTTGACTCTACAGAGACTCCTAGCCTTAGATGAAGCAAGTGGAATGTACCAACCTGGGCTAAACCAGGTGAGTAAAACTATGAGGATTTAAATCAAAAGACTTTATCCTTTTCCATTCAATCATCTGCCATCTCCCTTTCCCTAAGCATAGGAGAATGCAGTATAGAATAGGACGTGTCAGCTTTGGCTCCAAAGATAAGAATGGTCAGCATCACCGGGCTAGCGAGTAAAAGGATATTGCTAAATGTTGCTAAAATACTTCCCCCATTTGGTCCACAATAGTGGCAGAAATGTATGGATTTGGGACTGGAGCCAGACTGCTGGAGTTTAAATTCTGGCTCCATCACTAGTTACTATAAGACTCTGAGAAAGTTAATTTTTGTATCTGTGTCTCATATTCCTCACTTGTGAACAGGCATATGAATAGTACCACTTCGTAGGGTTCATATCCAAATTCAATGAGTTGTATAAAACCCACTGAGGACAGAACATGGCACAATGACATGTGCCAATAAAGGTAAGCAGTCATCATTAGTGTGATAATAGACTAAGAACAAGAGGTAATTTATCTGTAAGATTAATACTCTTTGTCATCACCAAGACATGTGCACTGAGCAGGTTATTGAATGTGCTAAGCAACAGAGGAATATCAGGATGCAAACAATGGCCAGTAGGGATTAGGGCTTTGTTCATCAGATCATAGGCCATGTGTCCAAGAGGGTCATAAGGCTTATGATGGGAGGGGACATGACACCAACCAGAAATGGTGTACAAAACCCAGCTTATACTTAAATAGAGTTTGAACTTTTTCCATTCTTACCAGCTCTTCAGATAAGTTCCAAAGTCCATTATATATTAGATGAAGTAGTATTTCTGTACAAAGTAATTGTCCTAAACTTCCTTTACTCAGGCTTCAAGGGTGCAACATACACAATTAGGTCAGGAGTTGCTAAAATTTTGCTAAATTGCTGCTCACAAGCATTCATTTTGTTCATGTATATCCTCAAATTTTCCCCTCTCCATACTGAAGTAACAATTTTTTATTCTTTCTATTTTTACTTGTCATTATAAAAGTCTCCCTTTTTTTAACCTATTAAAGGTGAGATGACCAGAACTTCCAAGTTTAAAGATACCTCTAAGGTCAAAGAAGATTTTCTGTTCAATTGCTGGACAAATAATGCCTGAACATTTAATAATTCCCAGTCTTTGGTTGACATTTGAAGTAACAGCTGTATATTAAAATGGTATCCTCAGGGAATAATCTAAGATGACAACTGAAATATAACTCTGATTTCCCTTGTCTGATTTTCTCCAAATCCCTTACTGGGGAAGCCTCAGTAATTTATAATCCTTTAGCTCTCCAGCAGAGTGGATGTTTGGGGCAATAATTTGCATATTTTGGCTAGCATGTCCCTATTTCATATGTAAGTAAATGGATCCCATACCAATCAGGTGTTTGTAAATTTTTATTTCATAACACTTAAAGTTATTCTGAATATTGAACACTATTTGATCTGACTAATGTAGGTTGTTCATTTCAGGGAACACTTTGGGAATGGGAATCTCTCCTCAGTTCTCCTTGGTAAAGGCAAGAGCACATCCTCTCTCTGTTACCTGAGCCTGACATTTATTTTATATTCATCAATTAACAACTTACTAAATACCAAGAAATCAACCAATTGCCATATAATCTGCATAATATCAATCAATTTATTTTTTTGATGCAACTGACAAGTCATCATGGCATTCCTTTGACACACTACACACCTTAAGTCCACTCTGGGTTCAATATAAATAGAAAAATGAGGCGTCTCAGTAAAAGGTAGTGGAAAGAAGGAAGAGTTTGTATTTGCATAAGGTCAATTTGATTTCTCACATTGTGACTTTTACGTACATTTTACTGACAAACAAAATGAGCTTTGTCACTACTTGTCTCTGTGGTCTCAAAAACTTGTGAACATCCTCTCAAGCTTTACCGTGTCTACATGAGGGTTTTTAAATAGTATCATGGAATCTATGATCAAGAAAGAACTTAATCCAACTCCTCTATGTAATTGGTGCAGAAAGAGAAGCCAAAAGAGTGTCAGTGATTCCTTAAGGTCTACAATGATCCAGCAGTAGAATCAGATGAGGGGCCGTTTCCTGACTCTTGGACCTCTTTGCACAGCACAGCACCACATCTATTAATCATCACATCTGTAGTAAATGCCCATTGGTCTTATTTTGTGCTTATATGTTGCCCATTGTTCAGATCACCTCCCTTTACTTGAATCTCTCCACTTGCGCTTATTTCAATTCCCCCAAGCACATCATTCCTTTTTCTCTCTCAGTCTTTGGCCTTCAAACCCACTCTTTATTCCATCAACTCCACACTTCCATGACCACCTCCATCTTGTTAATGCCTCCCGTCCTTCAGGAACCACTTTTGACACCACTTCTAGTTTGTTAAGCTCTTGATCTGAGTTAGAAGCCTATTACCTTTATTTCCCCAGCAGAGCACTTATCTCTAGTACTGTAGTTGTCACCAAAGTATAAGCTGTGAGAGGGCAGAATCTCTACTACTGTTAAACCCCTAGCCCACAGCATGGTACCTAGTGCATTATAGCTGACTAGTAAATCTTCAGTGAACTAAATAAACCTGCAGCACGGCAAGAACACATGCCTCATTGGCTTACCATTTTCCTTATGGAGGTTCCCTGAATTTTCCTTGGTTATTTCCACCTCAGTCTTTACATATTATGTTCTTTTTACCTGAGTGTTTTTATTCCTACTATCCTAACTTTGCTTGGCCAACATCAACTCATCCTTAAGATCTTCAGTTTCACTTCTTCAAGGAAGTCCTTCCCAAACTCCCAAGCTAAGCATATTTCACCCATGGTTAGACACTTCCATTGTGCCTCTCATTGCTAGTAATATTGTATTGAATTATTTAACATGCATTTTCCCCTTCCTACAAGGGTAGAGACTATGTTTGCCTTTTGCGTCTGTGTCTTCAGTGCCTAGTACATGATAAGTCTGGTACATGAAATGCAAAAAAATATTTGTTGCATGCAGAGTGAAGAAATAAACACTTAAAGGGGAAGTAAAAAGAGTCAACTCATTAGTACATAGAAAAGTAGTATTTCTCGAGGAAAGTAAAAAACTATATATTCAGAGTCTTGTAATATTTCAGTGAAATATTTAAAGTTCTTCTTTAAATATTCTTTGAAGAATTTTTTATGAAGAATAATTTACAAACATATATACATGAAATTTATCCAAGCTTCTCAACATTTTTCTTGTCTTTATAGTCCTGAATTAACTCTGTGGGTAAAAGTAGTGTCTGATTTTAGTAGTCTTTCAAGGTTATGGTGAAAGAAACCTTTCCTCTAAGCATGAGGGTCACAAATTGGCCTAGAGCAGGGGTCTAACTGGGTAAAACTAAGTGCTTTGTAATAAAGTCATACAGTGGCTACTCTCAAAGGTTTTAAGAGCCCATGTGATCATTGTCCTGACTTGAAATAGTAGGGCACCTTAATTCACACTGAAAAGAGCCAAGTCAAGGGAAAGAAGTACACACACACCATACCTCAAATAACATCCCAGGCTACTATCACTCTTCCCCACCTGGACTGAAGTTGTGAAGCAGAAACGGGTGCAAACAGGAAATAAGCCATTGTCAAAATGTGAGAGCGAAGGGCTTGTTCTGTTCCCTTGAATGATCACTACCGAGACATTGCTGCACTGGAAACTCACAGTGGTGCCCTTGGTGTGCTTTAACTTCCTGGGTTTCCAAACTTTCATCCTTTCTTTGGCCAGTTTATGAGTTGATGGAGGAAAGTGCTTATCTCTCTCTCATGGTATATATGTAAGACTTTGTATTATTTGAATAGAAGCAGGATTTTTTGTTTGAGATATATTTGAAAGTGTTCAGAAAGCACTAAGACTTTCCTAAAAAGGAATACGCTAAACGATTCAGGATCTTCATATTGCTATGAATCACAGCACCTGGAGTGCCATCTTTACCATATTCTATGTAGAAAACTCAAAATCTAGCCATGAAAATTCTTGCAATGCATAGCAACTACTGATCGTAAAGAATAGAGGCAGTGAGAAGAATAAGAATAATATGAGCTATGCTAGAATAAATTCTGAGCTCATATATATACTTTAAAATCTGAATAGAAAACAAAATCTTGATGGACTCTGAAGAAATAAGTGGCACGACGGCCATTTGTTTAGTCAGGCAATGAGGATACAAGTCCTGTTAAGAATGTACTGAGAACCAAGTCTTCACCTAGAGGACTGGTTCAAACTGATGTCTTCCATTTACCAGCTCTGTGATCTTGGGCAAATCAATCATTCTGCATCTGTTTCTGTAAACTGAGGATAATAAAACCTGGTATATCCTCCTCATAGGGCCATCGTGAATATCATATGAGATTATGACCTCTAAGGTCCCATTTTACTACTACTAAACAAAAAAATTCATATAGCAAATATTTACTCTATATCGACTACATATCTGGTGCTCTTCTAGATGCTGGGCTATAATAGCAAACAAGACAAAATTCTGCTCTCACAGAGCTTACATTACAAGTACTGTTCTCAAGATTGCTTTATGTGAGAGTCTTTCAAAATTGTAAAGTACTCTGAAAGTGTATATTTATATTAAAGATCACAGCACCTATTTTTATGGTTTCACTCCTTATTTCTCTTGGTACACCACAGATGCATGTGATGTAAAAGAGAATTAATTAGTAGGGAGAAAAGTATGTCTATAGTAGATTTGGCCTGAGGGGGGAGAGAGTTTCTCTTCTCTGAGTTATTTCATTCTTCTTAAAAAATATTAGTTAGCTTTTCAGTTTTAAAAGTAATACCAGCTTATATAGAAAATAAAGAAACATATGATAAAGAAATTACCCATGGTTTCACAATATAGAGATAACTCTTTTAGCAACAGGTTCTATTTATGTTTCCTTTCTATAAATATGTGTAATATATACTTTAAACTAGGAACATATTGACAGTTGATAAAGTATATTATACTAAAAGTTCTATCGTATTCGTTTTCATGCCACTGCATATACTTTGAAACATGACCAAGTAGTATTCCTTTATGACATGCCCACCCTTATTTTTTGTAACCTTTCTTCTTTTGCTGCTCAGTTGGCGTGTTCCCACTTTCTGTTATTATGAATAATGATGCAATGTGTGTTTTTACAGACAAATCACTGTATGTTAAAATTCTGCCCTAGTATAAATTATTAGAAGAGGATCTACTTGATCAAAGGACAGAATATTTTTAAAGCTCTAGGTATATACTGGCATATTTCTTTCTTGAAAGGAAGTACCAATTTAAATTTTTATCAGTAACCTATATGAGTCTATCACAGTAAACTTGTTCTCAAAAGGCAAATAATCAAACAGGATGCATCATCTCTTTTCCATCTATTCACAGGCCCTTTTAGAAATAGGATTGCCATGTGGATGGTACAAGTAAACACCCACTCCCATATCCAATATTAGGGAAATATGGAAGAAATAAGGTTGTGAGTGAGCATTGAAAGACATCAGTTTAAAGATTTTTTGAAAACCTTGAGAGGAAATGTTATTCTATGAAGCAGAAATGTCGAAAATTCTGGCATAAGCTAATATCATTTTCTGAGCAAAATGTCTTGGTTTGATTTCTTTCTTTGACATGACCTAAGGGGTAGACAGAAAACATAAAAAGAAAATTAAGAGATGAAATGATTTGAGAGGCACTTGAATTTTAACTGAGTCAAACTCTCTTTGCCACTGATTCAAATAAAATGGCTTTGGGTCATTAAATTGATGGGAGGAACTATTGATTAGAGTAGGAAAAAGAGATTTGTACCTTCTAAGAGGTAGAATTCCTATATGAGGAAGCTATGAACACTCAGAAATGGACACTGAAGATTCAGAGGTCAAGATTACCAGCAGACAGGGACAGCGGGAGGCGTGCCATAGAAAGCCCTAGAGCTAACCTGTGAGACTCATTCACTAAATCATGAAAACTGAATGAAGGAAAAGGATCCGATTACTGACAACCAGTAACATCGCAATGTAAATAAGTCCAAAATCTGGATACCACCACCAACACCCTTTTAATGCTTCATGAACCTATTTAAAGGAACTCACCTGTATTCAAGAATTAGCTGCCTAGTCACCTGGAAATATCTAATTCCTTGCACCATGCCAGCTGTGTCTCAGAACTGATAACAAGGCTTGCTGAATTGTAAATGTACAGCTCAGTGATCCACCAGGGATCCAGGTACCAGTTGGCTTGGCTTCCCGGCATGGTACCATTCATTAAACTTCCCGATATTAAGTGGCACAATACAGGAAGAAATGTCTACATATTTAAAAATCAGAAGTATAATCTGTTAGATTTTTGTTCTTAAGATATTATTCTCAGATATGGTTCGGTCCAACATCTGTGTAATGATTTGTTGTTTCCTCTTCGATTTCTTATTTTGTAATGTCACTCGCTTCACTTCCTCTTTTAGGGACTCGATGCATTTACTTCTAGGATTATGTATGGAATACATGCCTACCTCGATACATACATATCCACCCGCATGCGGCTGCTACTCGGTGCTGCCCACGTGTGATAGCTGTTCCTTCCCTCACTGTCCGCTTCCTTTGTGCTCATCAATTCTATTTCATAACAATACCTACAACTTCCTCCCAATTATCTGCCCTTCTACACATGTTTGCTTTCTGACATCAAGTAGATGTGCATAAAAGATAGTATACATCTCTGTCTAGACACAAACAAAATATGTCTGGACCCTCTGAGGAACCTCTGTTCTGCCCCCATTTACTTTGAGAGGTGACTCGGCACTTAACCGCACAGCCTCCAAATAGCAAGTTCAGCCATGAGAGCAGCGGTGAATAATGTGGACCTAATGGAAGGTTTAGTGGAGATGAGGAAATTATTTTGTCAACCACCCAAAGCAAGCTTAGTAAAGGTCCCTAAGCATGTCAGTTATTTTCCAAAGCAACTCTCGCTGGATCAGTAGATGAAGCCCTTCTCCCTTCACCCAGAGACTCCTCTTTTCAGCCTCTTTTCCCTCTTGTCTCTCCGTTTCCTCTTCTTTGAGGAAAACGTTGAGATAACTATTGGCTTCTCCAACCCATCTAGAAAGGAATCTTCTCTAGGATGCGCTTCCTTTATACAGTAGACATGAGTGTGATGGGGTCACTCCCTGATCTGACCTATGTGCATGTGTGTACCAGGTAGAAAGTCACCAAGTCAAACCCCTCTTTTTAGCTCAGCACATTCACATTGTCCTTATGTATCAGCTACACCTATTCATGTGTTTGAAAATGTAAAAACAACTGAAAATTTTTGTGGATTTTTCCTCTGAATTCACAAGAGAGAAGATCAGTGAAGAAAGGAATCAGAGTTGCTTCATCTGTACATCCTTTAATCCAGGGCTTTCTCACTTGTAGATAGTTACAGAAAGAAAAAAAAAAGCTCTGTGCATGTGTGTGTGTGTGTGTGTGTGTGTGTGTGTGCGCGCACACATGTGTGTGTGTGTTTGCATTCACTTTCAGCTGCTAAATTTTGTCTTTTTCAGCTTTGGCCAAAAAAAAAAAAAGGTTTTTAAGTGCTAAATAACATTGAAGAGAGGCAAATATAGCTAAAGCAAGTGAAACTCTTCAAAGAATGTGTGATTTTACATAGGTAGCTTTGAGAATGTAGGTTATGATTATGCCCGTATATTTGCGGGTGCAATAGCATGCAAATCTGTTACCTGTGTTAGAGACTCGGGGTATGTATGTGTTTGGTTTGGCAGTCACTATATTCTGTCATGCTTGGCGATACTGCCGGCCCTAACTCCGTCCCACGTCTCCCAGCTACTTTGCAGAACTCTAGAAGCTAGAATAGAGTGATATAATTAAATCCACGTGTCTCTCTCTCTCCCCCCCTCTCTCTCTCTCTCTCTCTCTCTCACACACACACACACACACACAGCCTTAGATGGGGGAATGAACATCTAGGTTTCTTCTGTTCAGCAAAGCATCTGCCCCTTCTTCAGTCCTAGGCCACTCTCAACACCTTACACTTCTAGACAGTGACTTCCCCACACACAGATTAACTGCCTTCTTCTACATCAAAAGCGGAAAAGAAGAACACTTATTTCTAATATGATATTTAAATGTTTAAAAGCTTGTTTCTGCAATAATGAAGGCATAGGTAGAAAATTTACCTTATTATAAAATATTAAAATTTATATTGTAGCCCAAGTCAGAAATGAAGTGTATCATTATAAACAATAAGTAATTCCCACTTAGCACATCATTATTTTTCTATTACCATATCTGATGTTTAATATTATATGACTGGTGTTACTGGAAATTCAAATTATGATTTATGAAAAAGGGGAAAAGCTTGAGCTCTAGAATATTTAAAAGCTCAGTAAGTACAACTCAATAAATCATTTTTTATTCACTCTCAAATGAAATTTTTTGGTGTGTGTATATATATATGTATATACACATATATATAAGAATCAGTTGTTTTATATATATATATTATATATATATATGTATATATTATATATATATATATATATATATATATATATATATATATATATATGAATCAGTTGTTATGGGCTGAATTATGTCCCCCTCAAAAATTCATGTTAAATTCCTAACCCCAATACCTCAGAGTGTGAACATATTTGGAGACAGGGTCTTTACAGAGGTAATTCAGTTAAAATGAGGTCACTGGGGTGGGCCCTAATCCAATATGACTGGTGTCCTTATAAGAAGAGGAAATTTGGACGCAGATATGCACAGAGGGAAAACCATGTGAAGGCACAGGGAGAGGACAGGCATCTATGAGCCAAGAAAAGAGGCCTGGAATAGACCCTTCCCTCATGGCATTCAGAAGGAATCAACCCTCCTGAAACCTTGATCTCAGACTTCTAGCCTCCAGAATTGTGAAAAAATTAATTTCTGTTGTTTATGGTACTTTGTTACAGCAGTGCTAGCAAGCTAACACAGCAGTGAACTAGACTTCACACTAGTTTTCATTTTTGTATATCCTTCAGATCACCCTCATTAGTTGCAGAGATGCAAAATATATGTGTTTATTCTTGTTTTTTTAAAAAGTCTGTTCCCCACATTTTAAATAACATCGTTTGAATATGTGACTTTGGCACTGCATACTCTAGGACTTCATGCTCATTAATGGTTTCACAATGCTCTCTGCATTAATCCACTCACCCGTCTCCACCCTTGTCCTCCAGATTTCCAGCAGGTGAGCTACGTTTCCCCATTACTTGATTCCTTCCACCCCCATCCACCCAACGCTCTGTCTACAGCAGCAGCAAAGGTTAGATCTGAGGAGATTCCTGTCGACTTCTCTACATTTTTTTAGACAGCAGCCTTCACAGCAGCTTAATTTATTACTCTTGTGCATCTGGGCAAAGACCTGAAAATAAAGTTGTCCTGTTTTCTGTAGAATGAAAATAATTCCTGAAATTTTTTTTGCCTTGCGAAAGCGAGTGCTGTGAATGTGTGAACCTGCGGCAGAGAGCTCTGGGCCTTGCCCCCGGTGTGACCCAGAAGGAGGACACCAGAAAAATGTTTACCTGCTTCTTGCTCTTTGGATTTCTGATGAGCTCTCTACAAATACTGTTCTTTCCTCCTGAAAAAGTCTTTTTTTCTCTTCCCTGCCTGTGCGCTGAGCAACAGCCAGCCCGCTTTGATTTCCCTGTAGGCTCCTGAAGGCTTTCCATCAGGGCCAAGCTGGCTGGAGTCACGGAGAGTGTGCAAAGTATCTCTGCTCGCAGCACTTGTTACCAGGACACCGGTGCCTTGGATCCTGGGGAAGCATCAGCATCTCTACGAATCTCACAGTGGAGAGAAGGTAGCCCTGAATCCAGCCCTGGGTGGAGCCTTGGAGGCCACTGAGTGTAGCAGGGTGCATTGCACTGCTGTGTCTTACTCTGGAGGAACTCAACCCCTTTAGAGGACCCCAGCTTGAGAATTGCAGCACTAAAAGTTATCATTTGCTCCCATCCAATTATTACACAAAGACAAGCTTGAGTCAAAAATTATCTGACATGACTCAATCGTAAATGACCCCAAACATGCTTATACCAATGTTTTAGAATTATCGTTAAAACAGAAACCAAAACTATTCATTTATTTTACAATACCCAAAGAGATCCCATAGGAAGCACTCAGTTTAGGAAGAACTGGTATAATAGAAAAGAACTCTGGACACAGACAGTCCTGACTTCAAGTTCAAGCCTGACCCCTCACTGGCTAGTGACCTTGTGCAAGTTGCAACCTTAGTGTCCTCGTTTGTAAAATGCGAACCAAACTCCTTGGGGCTTTGGTGGGGACCAAGTGAGACAGTGCATGCTAAGGGCTTAGTATAGTGCCTGTCACGTTGTAAATACTCAATAAATAGCAACTACTTTTGTGATGCTCAAGAAATGCTGATGATAATAGCTAAAACCCAAAACACAAAGCAGAGGTTAGAAAGGAGAAATGCAGAAGCTTCAGGGGGAAATAAAAAGAAGGTCTCTCAACCCAGTATCTAATTAGTGCAAATATTGTTCTATTATGCAGCCTTCCTTGATACTAATTATTATATAGCTGTTTTGTGTGTGCACAGCTAATGAGCCTCTGAGCACGGAATTTACCAAGGGAGATGGAAGCAGACACACAGCGTGAAGTAATCTCTACAAATATTTATAGTTCCTAGTCGTCACATCTGTCCCAGCGATTAGAAACAAAAATTCTTTCATAAGGATGGGAGTAAAACACCCAGATGACTCTTCTTCCAGGTGAGTGTCCTGTGCTTTAACTGTGATTTCTCTATACATTTTTTGGCAGCCAATGAATGAATGATGTCTCTAGTGAGCCAGACCAGGACAGTTTAGTTGGGCACATCATTCATTCATCAAGTCGGTACTATATGTTGAGCTCCTCTCAGGGACTAGGGACATGAGATGCAGTAACTTGCAAAGGCGAAGGGGTTGTGGCTCCCGACCTCAAGAGGCTCAGGGTGGGGCAAGGCAGGCCTGCACTCACGGCAGAGGCAGGGATGAATGTCTTATCAGAGGAGCCAGCACTTGGAGAAAAGGCAGGGAAGGGAGGTCTGGCAAGTTCTCATATTGATCTCTTTTCTAATCCTTGAACAAAACAAGCTCTTTTTGGCCTCAGGACTTTGAACTTCCCTTTGTTTCATTTAGAACATTAGTATGGCTAGCTGCTCTATGTCTTCAAGTCCAAGTTCAAAAGTTACCTCTCAAAGGAGCTTTCCCCAGTTACTTTAGCCCCCTTCCCTTTTGGTCACTCTGACACTTGGCTCTTTAGATTTTAAGACCACTTACTCTAATATGTAGTTCTAATTTTAATTACTAGTTATTTATTTTGGTCACTATTATCTACCCACCACCACCACTAGAACATAGCAGTAAGAGGGAAGGAAACTTGTTTAATATCAGTAGCACCTAACATGCAAACTTTACCACTGTAGGCTCTTAATAGATCTTATAAATAAATGAATAGATTGGAAACAACGCCAAAGGACAGCACGCTGCTCTCCTTCACAGCCTTTGTACTCTGAGCAGTGCATGGGGATCTATCCTCCTGTTCTTCCTATTGCGCTATAGGTCCATGTAGGTCATTGATTTATCCCTGGTGCTAACTCTAGCCTATAGAACCCACTCCATAAATACTCGCTCAGTGAACGAGCTGGGTTTTACAGAATGAAATGTATGAAGTATAGAAGAAGGAGAACAAGTTCTAGGTTTCTGCAACCACGGGTGCCGAGAAATGGACATATAAGAGTTCACGGCCCGTTCGGCCATCTCTGGGAGTTCGATGTGGCTGAGGCAGAGTATACGGGCAATGCCAGGAACAAGGATCCGGCAAGAGCCAAACTGGATGATCACGTCCTGCTGATGAGCCAGGATCTGATTCTGTTGCTGGTGGAAGTGATGATGAAAGAGGGATTTTAGGAAGAATAAGTGGGTCTGAAATTCATTACCTTTCTTAGATAAGACACTGAGATGCCCATGTTGAATAGATACAGGGGTAGGAGCTGTACATAATGCAGGAGATCTAGAGTCAGGCTGCCTTGTATTTAAATCCTGGCTCCTCTGCCTATTAGCTGTATCACCTTTCGCTAGGCATCCCACTTCTCTAAGCCATAGTTTCCTTATACATAAAATTGGGGATGATCATAGTAACTATTTCACAGAGTTTTGGGGAATATTCAATGACACAATGTATAAGCAATGTACCCAACTATAATCAAAACCTACTAGGCTCTCATGAAATATTAACTATAATTACTATCGGTGTAATCACCATAATTCTTTTGCCTGAAAATGTGCTGAGGGAAACGCCCACCTCAAGAAATCCATTTGGAAGGAAGGAAACAGTCTGAAAAATACTGCACATTTATCAGGCATTTTTACATAAATTACTTCATCTTTACAATAGTGCTATGAGATATTCATTGAAGAATTTAGTTTACAGAAGACAAAACAGATATTCTAATAAGAAAGTTGCAGAATTAGATTTTCTCACTTCAAGAACAGTATCATGGATGGGAAATAAAATAGACATTCAAAGATTTCCACAAGCAGACTAAAACAGAAATGAAAACCTTGAGGCCAAACTGCATAAGAGTGTTTCCCTCTGATCAAAAAGAACAAAAGCCCCATAAGATGCCCCAGGCTGCCTCTTCCTGGTCAAATGCAAGGGCAGCAGCCGTCAACCCCATCAGGGGTCTCAGAGGGGAGGGAGCCCATTCCAGGCTGGCCTACAGTGGGATTCTGTGCATTCACCTCTCTCAACACAGTTAAAAGTCTCTCAGCCTAGCAAAGCTCATCCACAGAGGGTTGCATGCTCATTCCCAAGGGATGTCAGAGCCCAGAAAATAGAAAGAAATGTTGGGGAGCATCTTTTATCTTTAAAAGAACTAACAAAAGAATCTACTTAGCGGGAGAGAATCGAGAATGCTGGGAATATCACTTTACTGACCCCCTTTCCCATTTAATGATCAGTTGCTAAACGTTGTGTCCTGCACACAGCTGAATCTCACACTTAAATGGCTGCTGTCCTTTTGATCTTTCAAGATGAATTGCCAAACCTGAGAGGGCTAGGAAGTCATCCAAAAAGAGAGAGCAGCGACATGGCAAAACTTTCAGAAATAGCTGGGAAGAAATAAAAGGAATTAGGGTTATCGAGAGCAGGGAAGTTTAACAAGGACTTGGCGCCAGCAAAGCGTGAACTGGTGGACAGGACAGCAAGAGGGATTAACACCGCTGCCTGGACCACCCGTGACACCGACGTCCACCCGTGTGCTCCTCCCTCTGCCCACCCCAGAAGCCAGTTGTGAATACCCTTCTGTCACGCAAACTTGGAAGCAGATATGTGCCAAGCTGGCCTGTCTGTATCAAAAGGAGTTTCACAATACTTCACAATATTTATGTATCTTGTTTATAAAGCAACTAATAATTTCCAGGTCAATGATAACTCAAGGTTCTAGAACGATCCAAGATGATCATTAGGCTATATCACTTGTGGCACCTAGGAAAATCTCAGTTCATCTAGGTGCCTTCCACACAAGCCCCCACCTTGGCCTCATCTTTGACTCTGCACTCTGGTGATAGCTACCAGCAGCCCACTCCCCTGGGCTGCACCTGCTCCCACAGGCAGGGCTGCCTGGAGGACCACAGCTTCCCCACAGAAGGGCCCATCCTGGCAGTCCCATTCAGCTCGGCCATCTTCTAATTCTACAGGGAGTCCATCCTCCAAGGGGACCACTGAGAAACACTTGTGGCTTGGAGAACAGTTATTTGCCCTCCGAAGGGTTCTCTGCTCTGATCTTTGATATAGGGCTGTCAGCCCAGACTGGCCACAGCTCAATTATTCCTGTGCATTATTTTCAAACTGCAAAGACTGAAATGACTCAACAAAGAATGACTGGTGGTTCCAAGAAGGAAAGACCTAACTCTCTCTACAGTTGGGTACTCAACTGGTCCAATATGATTACTCCGGGCAGCTTTCTCTCCCAGAAATGTCATCAATGCCTCTTCTAGCCTGACAGGGGTAGGTCTGATGATGTACTCCAACACATACTCCCTGAAGGATCACTCACTAAAGAGCGATTCAAATCCCTTTCAGCTTCTCTGCTCACATTTACAGGCAGAGTTTGGAAAGTTATAGACATTTCCCAGACCCTCTTGCAACAGAATTTTATATGTGACCTAGTTTCTACCATGCAGGCACTCTTAAATGAGTCTTAGAGGGAGGAGTGAACAAGTAGAAAATAAGGCCAAATTTGGGGATATTGGACATTTTGGAAAGAAAGGAGGTGGAAGTGTCTGGTTTTAGGGGTACAGGGAAGGTGAAGTTTCCAGTGTCCAATTCTTAGTATTATATGTGCTGAGCAGTGGGTAATTTCAGCAAGAGGGTCTCTGCTGTATCAGTCACGTATGGTGTGATTAGACATTTCTCTTGAATCTCTTGCCTTCTCTGCAATATTGATGGATCCAACTCAAATCCTCTGGCCCTTGTAGAGATTCTGTGAGCTATATAATACTCTTCAATCAACCCCTTTCTGCTTCACTAGCTAGAATAGATCTTGCTGCGGCTAAGAACTCTGACAGATACAGGATTTTCTTACTGAAAAATTTTAATTAATACTCTCAATCCCTTTTCCTAAGAAATTAAAAACTCAAGAGCCCACACAATTGCTCACCAATTTCTCCCTGCCAGATTCTGGCAGCAATTAAGCAAATTTCAGTTATAAACTTTCAGTCAATCAATGACCTTCCCTAGAGCAATCTGTCCCCATCCCCAGGAAAGCTACATTCCAATTTTGCATCTTTCAATTCTTATGTCTACATTAGAATACCAATAGTCTCCCTTCTTCTGTGTATATAATTTAGAAGTGAATGACTAAAATCTCTCTTCAGATTAAGTGGGATTCCAACACAAGAGAACCTTTAGATAAGGATTTCCAACCTGATATCTGGTATCACTGAAACTGTGGACCAAGGCTAGAGAATAGAGTTTGTACAATATTGGCACAGCCATAGGAAGGACCACTTCTTTACCTGAAAAGGTAATGCTGTTAGAATGGAGTGTAATGAATTTTAAGACAATTTTTAACCAAAGCAAGTGGGATATTTAGTAATTTAGTAATTCCCCAAAGTTTAGATGGCAATTCTAGATATTAAGCACCTCCTCTCCCCAAGCACGTCTTTTTTTTTTTCCAGTACTTTATTTTATTTTATTTTAATTCGAGTATAATTGTTTTACAATGTTGTGTTAGTTTCTGCTGTACAATGAAATGAATCAGCTATATGTATACATATCTCCCCTCCCTCTTGGACCTCCCTCCCATTCCCACCCCCCACCATCCCATCCATATAGGTCATCACAGAGTACTGAGCTGAACTCCCTGTGCTATACCGCAGATTCCCACTAGCTATCTATTTTACACATGGTAGTGTATTTATGTCAAAACTAATCTCCCAGTTCATCCCACCCTCCCCCTCTCCCCCTGTGTCCATGCGTCCGTTCTCTCCTCTCCCCAAGCAAGTCTTTTAATCTTTTAGCCTTGTTAATAATCAAGTCACAACGATTATCCCACAAGGGGGATGTTTTCTCATCTTTCCTCAGTTTCATGCTGGGTTTTCACAGCCTTACCAACATCTTTATATTCCATTCTAAAATTTAAAGAGCTTGTTTTTCACACTGAAAATCATGCAGTTTGCGTATTGATCCACTACCGTTTCCCAAAACAAGAGGCCAGTAACCAAGCAAAAGAGTCTTATAAAACAAAAAAAAAACAGACAAAAAAATCCCAGAACCTGATGATGTGTTTCATGAGAAGGATAATGATGTGTGTGGGAAAAAAAGGTACATTCTAGCTATAAGGTCAGTGACGGGGTTTAAAAAGGCAGAATAATGATGTCAAAAGAGAACAAAGCCTGGAACTGAATCTGCTACTCAACAATAGGGGGACTTGGATGAATCACTGATTTTTTTTGTCCTCATTTGTTACATGAGGGTCCCATCAATCACAGGCAAGGTCCCCAGAAGCTCTACCATGTAATGAGTCTAGGAATTGAGATTTATCTAATACTACCAGAGTTTCATGAGTTTGTAAAACCTAGTGGCAGCACGGTGCGATTGAAAAGGCAGTGGGTCTTCTGAGTCAGCCTGACTTTGAATTTGAATCCTGGTTTCAACACTTACAAGCTGTGAAACCTCGGGTAAGTTGCTTAACCTCTCTGAGCCTGTGTTTTCTTATATATAAAGTAGGATAAATAAAATGCACTACGTAGTGTTGCTTTGAAGCTTAAATTAAGCTTCAAGTTAAATTAAATGATGAGGTAAAAAGGAACAAAATTGAGTCATTTGCTGAGACGTGGATGGATCTAGAGACTGTCATACAGAGTGAAGTAAGTCAGAAAGAGAAAAACAAATATCGTATATTAATGCATATATGTGGAATCTAGAAAAATGGTACAGATGAACTGGTTTGCAAGGAAGAAATAGAGACACAGATGTAGAGAACAAACATATGGACACCAAGGGGGGAAGGGGGGGGTGGGATGAATTGGGAGATTGGGATTGACATGTATGCGCTAAGACGTATAAAATAGATAACTAATGAGAACCCGCTGTATAGCACAGAGAACTCCACTTCGCTGTACAGTAGAAACTCACACAATATTGTAAAACAACTATACCCCAATAAAAAAATAAAATA
This sequence comes from Balaenoptera acutorostrata, assembly GCF_949987535.1. Taxonomy (NCBI): domain Eukaryota; kingdom Metazoa; phylum Chordata; class Mammalia; order Artiodactyla; family Balaenopteridae; genus Balaenoptera; species Balaenoptera acutorostrata. The sequence continues at coordinate 17,008,802 of NC_080070.1, read as the reverse complement.
AAATAAAATAAAATAAGTGACGAGGAGTGCCTATGACAGTGCCTGAGTCAAAATTAGTCCCCTACCTCCCTCTGTCTTTTTCATGTCCTGAGCTAAAATAGGAGAGAGCATTGATGACTTATTCTTTCCTGAATAAAGGAAGAGACTAATTCATTATTGTATAACTTTGAGAAAAATTTGCTTAAATGACTTCTTTACTACAGCTTCCACCAGTCTTTGGTGGATCTAGTGTACAAAAACTTTTTCTCCTCTTTTAGCATTTATTTATTTTACAAATATTTATTCAGCACTTAACTATGTGCTGCTCCATGTTCTAAGCAAAAGGGATACAGTGGAGAACAAAATAGACCAGGTCCCCATCCTCCTGAAACTTATGTTCTGGGAGATGTCTTTCATAACAGTTTTAGAAATAATGTTCTAGAAATTGTCTTCTTCCATTTGGGCGTCATCCTGCACATCATACTGGGCTTTACAAACCTCACCTTCTCCTATTTCAGAGGAAAATAAACTCATGGAGGTTACCTTATACTCATATGAGATTAAGTGAGAAATCCACAGGGTATAAAAGAGAACATGAATTTAGAGTCAACCAAATGTGGACTCTGTCATTTATTAGAGATGTAACCCTGGGCAAATATTGAATAAATTAACCAGGGTTCCTCAGTTTCCTTCATACCACTATTTACTTGCAAGGATATATGGAATTTTTATGAGATAATATATGTAAAACACTTAAAGCAAGGCGTGAGATTAGAAACAGAGCAATACTAATCATAATAGAGATTCCATCGTATTACTTGTTTTTCCATTGATCAGAAATAAAGGAGCTATCTCAAGTGCAGAAGTTCACACAGGGAAAGCTATAATATCCATTCATGATTACTTGAGAAAAATGGTATAAATATATAAGAAACCCACACATGCCACTTGTTACATTTTACTTAAACCAGGAAACATATGTCATGGAAAGTGTGAGTGAATCCCATTAAGAAAATCTTCTATCTGACATGTCTCCCTAGCTCAACTCGTAGGATAAGATTATTCTTTGTGCAGAGTTCCTGGTGCCAAAACAGGATTCATAGAACCCTCCATTGTTGAGAGGGAAAAGATTAGTTTTAACAAAGGTATGCTATGCACAAAAAGAAGATTACATTTTAATGACCTACAAAATGCATAACTGGTAATGTTGTGAAATACAGACCTCAGGGTAATTCCATTTTCAATTAATTATCTACCTTAATTTTTGACATAAAAAATTACAGACTGTCTACACACTTGAAATATTTTTACCACTATTTTTCAAGCCTGAATCAGACTTTTAACCTTCATTACATATCACTAAATGGGAAAATGTAAAAAGGTGAACTATTCACCAGTCCAATTAAAAAGGAGCCTGACTTAATGTATTTATCAGATATCCTGAGGAATCTTTTTTAATCACGTTTCCATTTTGTCCGATATATTCCAAACTTTTCAACATTCTCCATATTCACCCAGCCCCACCATCATCCACCACCTACTTAATCACGATCCCATTTTTTTCCTCCCCATCCATTAAGCTGCAGTTTCTCTCACCACAGGAGAGAACAAGGATGGCATGTGTGCTTGTGTGTGTGTGTGTGTGTGTGTGTGTGTGTGTCTATGAATTTCACACTAGAGCAGTAAGTCTCAATTTTAGTTGATACTGAAATCTCCTAAAGAACATTTTAATTTTCAAAACGACTGATGCTGATTTAGTTGGTCTGGGTTATACTAGGGTACTGGAACTTTTATAAGTTCCCATAGAAAATTGTGTGTGCAGCCCAGGTTGAGAACCACTGGACTGGAACATAGAGACATCTTCAATCCCTTTTCTTTTCCCACTCTATATTTATGCTGAAGATTTTGGTTCTCTGAGTAGGTTAAAAATCAATTACTTTGAAAACTGTATCTGTTAGTTCTTCCAGTTTGGGGACTATCTCACTGAATAGATAAAGCCACTGATTTCCGTTAGATCTGTGTAGTTGTCTCCAGATGAGTGACATTTGTACAGTTGGCACACGAACTCAGTGCACTGACCCTAGCCCCACGTCATGCCTTCCAAATACGCACTACAACCGGCAGAGGCTTCCATGCTCTGGAAAGAGCAGCCTGAATCCTAGACATGCACCTGCAGGCCCACCCTGCTTCTAGCCATCCTCAAGTTGGAGATAACCATCTCTATGGACCACCTCATCAGAGGCTAAAAGAGTGGGGCCTGTGAAAGGGGTCCTTCCTGACCATCAGTGGCAAGTCAGCCAATCCTCCCCAGTTTCTGGGGATATTCTTATATTCATTTATTATGGATTTCATGTTCATTTTTCTGAGTTTCTCCTTATAATTAATCTAGCCAGTATGAATTTTCAGGTCCATTTTAGAATCAAAACTGAGCAAAGGCCAAGGAGATATTTTAATGCAGAGTTCACTGAGGCCTACTGTATTATTCATTTGCTAGGGCTGCCGTACACCGAACCAAAGAGTACGTGGCTTAAATAATAAAATTTATTTTCTCACAGTTCTGGAGGCTAGAAGTCCAAAATTGAGATGTCAGCAGGGCTGATTTCTTCTGAGGCCTTGCTCATTGGCTTGTAGATGGCTGTCTTCTCCCTGTGTCTTCCCATGGTCTTCCTCGTGTGTCCGTCTGTGTCCTAATCTCCTCTTCTTATATGCCAGTCATATTGGAATAGGCCCACCCATATGACTTCATTTAACTCTAATCTCCTCTTTAAAGGCTGTATCTCCACATACAGTCACATTCTGAGGTGCTGTGGGTTAGGACTTCAACATTTGAATTTTGGGGGAAATAACTCAGCCCATACAACAATGAAATGAAAGAGTTTAACACCTCTTTGTCTTCCCTCAGCTGGGATTCTATTTGTATGAAACCATGGCCGTGATATTTGGTTTGGTTTACTTTCTCCAGCATGAGAGCAGAGTCTGACTTTCTGGGAATGGATAGAAAGATAGCTCTACGTAATTCTGAAATTCCATGATAAATGTAGTTGGTAAGCTAATCTAACTAAACAAATATAAAGGTTCTGAAAAAAATATTAGAAATACAGAACCTATCAAGTTATGTTGGAGAAAAAGGAAAAATATAAAATAATTTAACTGATTTCATGAAAACTATATATGTTGATAATCTAGGAGAGGCTTGATTTTTAATTTTCAGCCTCTTGATCTTTCTAAGTTTGTCCATACTTGTCAGGATGTAGTCCTGATTTAGGGCTTGAAATATATGGTCACCATGCAGCTGTCTTAATTGGCCTGTTTTGCTAAGTTGTTTATCTGTGCACGGAGACTGTTCCTGTCCCCCCAGCTGCGCAGAGGACTTCAACTTGAATTCATCAACTGCCTGCTGAAAAGTACGTGTGTTATGCTCAATATATGAGCTTTTTTCAATCCCTTTCTAAAGGTAATTCACCCAAGATTTCCTTCTGGAAAATTTGAGTTTGCACATCTGAAGATCCTGCCTGAGTCCCTCAATCCACTCAGATTAAAATTATGGTTCAAAGGCAGGAACCTACCTTGAGGTTTGGGCTTAGTCAGTTTGCCACAGGGCTTGGAGATGGTGACTGTCTTCTGACAGTCGGCGTTGTGGAGGGCTCGCTTCAGGCTTCCAGTTCTGGTCTTCAAGGCCGTGTTCAGGTCACATTCTCCCCAGGCCTGGAACTGGTATTTGCACTCCGCTAGAGGCAGAGTAGGACCAAACAGAAATCTGTGAGTTCCTCTTGGAGTACCATGAAAATAGACACTTTTGTTAACTTTTTGTAGTGAGGTAATTGTAGGTTCACATACAAGAAATAATACAGAGAGATCCCATATACCCTGCACCCAGTTTCCCTCAGTGGTGATATCCTGCATAGCTATAGTCCAATAGCACCACCAGGAAATTGACGTGGACACAGTCCGTAGACGTTATTTAGGTGTCCCCAGTTTCACCTGCACTGATTTGTGTATATGTACGTGTGCACATTTAGTCCTCTGCGACTTTATCACATGTGTAGGTAAGAGTGAGTATCCCCACCGTTAGTATTCAAACAACTTCTAACACAAGGGTCCCTTGGGTTATCCTTTTACAGTCAACTTAGCTTCCGTCTTCCTTTCCCACCTCCTTAACCCTTGGCAATTACTAATCTGTTCTCCACCTCTGTAATTGTGTCATTTTACGAATGTTATATAAACGGAATCATACAGTATGTAATCTTTTGAGACTGGCTTGTTTTGCTCAGCAAAATTTCCTGAAGGTCCATCCAAGTTGTATTAATCAATAGTCTGTTCCTTTCATTGTCGAGGAATCCTCCATGGTATGGATGTACCCCAGTTTGTTTAACCATTCACCAGTTGAAAGATATCTGGGTCATTCCCAACTTTTGGTAACCACTAAAGCTGCTTATACATTCATGTATAGGTTTTTATAAGATCATAAATTTCCATTTCTCTAGGATAAATGCCTAAGAGTGAAACCACTGCATTGTATGGTAAACACAAGTTCAGTTTTGTGAAAAACTGCCATACTCTTTTCCAGTGTGGCTCTACTATTCTGTCTTCCCATCACCAATGTATGAGTGATCTAGTTTCTCTGCATCCTCGCTAGCAATTGATGTTATTTCTAATTTTAGCCATTCTGATAGGTGTGTAGTATATAGTGATGTCTCTTTGGTTTTCATTTTTATTTTCCTAATGGAGAAAAGCTGTTGAACATCTTTTCAGGTGTTTATTTGCCACCTATATATCCTCTTCAGTAAAATGTTTGTTCATGTCTTTTGCCCACTTTCTAATTGGATTGTTAGTTTTGAGAGCTCTTTATATATTCTAGGCATAAGACCTTTAAGACACACTTTTTAAGACATTTTGCGTGTAGTCCTTTAGGGTACCCATATACAATTTAAGATCAAATGTATCTGAATTTCACCATGCCTTTATAGAATTTACCTCCATTCATAAAAAGCTATAACCCCAAAGGTTATAGAGAATGAAAAAGATATAGTGTGTATATTCATTATCCTTCTCCATTGATCAATAGGCCAAAGCACATTTCTGTAAACCAGTGAGAATATTTGGGGCGTTGTGTCCCACTATAGCTGAGAAAGACAAAGAATCTAGAATGTGAAAAAACAGGCAATTTGGGTGTTCAATGGTGGGTTTAAAGTTGGAAGTGTGAAAGATTCCTTCTCAAATAAGGAGATGAGGTCAGCATGAAACTGGCAATAGTCAGTGAGAGAAAATCTGTGAAAAGTGGCTCATAGCAGCCCTGCTGGATCTGGTAAGTAAATCTATGAAACAGTGTGGAGAGTGGGGAGGGAACAAAAGAGAGAGAGGGCCTGGAAGTAACAGAAAGAGATCTGGAGGAGGAGGAGAATAAGTAAGAAGAGAGGAAGGGGAGATCAAAGGAATCTAGAAATAGAAGAAGGGAAGAGAACACTGCTAGGAGGGATCAAGGGCATATTTTCTGTCCATTTTGGTAAGATAGTGGCCTCAGTCAGGGACTATTCTGAGATGCCCACCGAAAGGAAACATGCAGCAATATCTGGAGATATTTTCAGTTGTTGCATTTGGTGAGGTGGGGAGTGCCACAAGAAACTAGTGGGTAGAAGTCAGATTTGCAGTTAAATATCCTACAATGCACAGGACAGACCTCCCTCCAGGACACAAAAACTGTCTGGCCCCAAATTCTGGTAGAACTGAAAATGAGGGACCTGGGGTTAGGCAAGATGCTTGGTTATTTTGCATCTGATAAAATAAACTTGTTAAAATAATAAATAGAGTCAACCTCAAAAAGATGCTTGATGCAAGAATGACAGAATTATCTCAGGGTGGAAGATTGAATCAATAGGACAGAAGGGGTGGGATTTACCTCCAAATTGCTTTTTCCAGTTGCAGGGGATCTTACATCTCTGGGTCTTCATGGTTTGTTTACACTCAGCTCCGGTCCGGGTGCCCTCCCGGGTGCCCAGCCCACAGTCCCCGCTGGTGGGCACACACACACTCCACTGCCATTCTCCACAGTCGGACTTCTTCACTTTCTTTTCTGAAAGGGAGGAAGGAAAAACAATCAACGTCCAGAAAACTCCTTAACTCCTAGATATAACCAAGTTAATTCCTGAGCTCCATAATTGCATGGTTGTGCTTTTTACCTCTATCTTCAGTGTCCAGTAAAGAGTAGGAACTCGATAGGTGTTAGCTGAATGGTTGAATCAACCAATGACCAAGAAATGGAGAAAGAGACCTAAGGACCTAGAACTAATATTCATTTAACTCTTACTATGTGCCAGGGACTGTGCTAAGTGATTTACTGACATCTCCTTTTAGAAGCAAACATTTCTGAAAAAGAGAAGATGATCAAAGTCAGTTAAACCTAAAAAATGAGAAAATATTCTTTGAGAAGTAACAGTTGTCAGATTAGCCATTTCAGTGCATGTCAATGTTCCTTTCTCTGTCTTATGGGTGGAATAGCATAAACTAAATGTGGTGGACCACAGATGTAATAGACTCTCAGCTCCACAGCCTCCTTATGACATTGGGAGTGACACAGAAAAGGTGCTTTATCCTCTCTAAGCTTCAGTTTCCTCCTTTGTAAATATGAGATAAAACAAAACTTGCTTGCAGGACTCTTTTTGAGGAAGAGTGTCAACATAAGTAAAACACTTGATTGCTGGTCAATTTTCTGTATGTTGTAGCTGTTAATATGATCATTACTATTTCAGTCAATAGTTAATGATCACCACCTATACTTCAGGACTTAGAGTGGGGGGTGGAATCAGAGGGGATGTCACTTAGGTTCCTCTAAATACTTGGAAGGAAGGAAGGTGGGAAGAAAGGAAGAAAGAAAAGGAGGGAGGGAGGGAAGGAGAAAAGATAAAAATCAGGTAGTTGGATTAGATGGATGTTAATCAATGAAGAGTTTTGTGTTCATAACCATATTGCTTACCTGGTTTCTCTTTCTTTCCTGCTTCAGCAGTATCTACAGCTGCTAAAATGAAAATAAATGCCAGGAAGGCAGCTGCAAATTTTCGACGCTGCTGCAGGTACTGTTGAGTCTGCATTCTAGGAATAAACAGAGAAACAGAAGAAGGTGGTGTCAACCTAAGTAACTATAGTCATCCTTATAACTCCTGACAATTCCCAAAAACAGCCATGGTGTTGTAGCCCATGTGGATAATCTGAATGGACACAATGAATGGATTACCTGTCCAAGTATATGTTTGCTGTTATCTTCAGATGCATCAATAATGACCAACATCTCAGATTTTTTTTTATCCTTTCCATGATCATGATTATCTTATCATCATAGTTCTATTATTCATTGGTCCACTGAAGAGTAAAGCCCAAAACAGAAGAAGAGCTAGCACACCTTCAATCTATAGCAAAAGCACTTCTAAACTCACATGTGCTGAAAATCCTCTAAATTCTAGGATGGAATGAAGAGTTTACACTTACTCATAATTTGAAATTTGAATAAAAATCCCAGGATAACATTATGAAGACTCCCTTAGAACCTGAAGTCATTTGCGACAGCCTAGTGCCAGTATGATTGCCTTGCTAAGCAACCTTGGGAAGTCTCAGTTCAAGCCCCAGGACAGCCCACTTCTTGAAGCTACACCAAGTCACTGGCTGCAGCAACTCACCTGGCAGTCATTTATCTCTATCTGGTATGTTCATGGTGTTTTATACTTCATATAAAAATGACAGTAATAACGTATGGTCATTAACTCTGAGAATTTTTCTTCCAGAAGTATAGATTGTATAGATTGTTTAGATAATTTTACATTCTCATGAATGTAAACAATAAAACGTCACACATATAAGGGATTGAGATCACTCTATTCTGCAATTTGCTTTTCCTCATTCAAACACATCTATGAAATGATGTCCTTGTCCGTGAATTTTTCCCCCTTTCTGTGACATTGGAAATGCTATCCCTTATTAGTGTTTTTTTAATTGATGACTCTAGGTTCCATTGTATGGATGAAGCATATTTCATCTATCAATTAAAGTTAGTGTTTTGGTCATTTGGTCCTTTCAACGAATCTTACATCCTAAATAGCTACTCAGCATCTCCATTACTTTCTAAAATCTAAAATTAGGTGTTTTGTTCTTCCTCTTAATGCTAAATTTTTATAACTATACTTCACTGATGGTCAGACAGAAAAGTTCCTACTGATGCTGAGACTTTTCCTATGACTCTCATTGGACATGAACTATATGAGAAGCCAGTCTGGATGTACTGGTTGGCAAGTCTTCTCAGAGTTGAGTACCCTGGTGCATCTACACTACTATACATATATCACTTAGCCATGCATCATTTACAATTATTAGGTGTAATGTGAACCAAGGTGAAGGTCTTCTGTTGTTTTCTCCAAAGGCTGTCCAAGAACATACTCTCAGTGACTAACCACTTTGGAGGCGGAAACTTTTCATTTCAACTTTCTTAAAGGGTAAGTTAACTTTTAAATTCAGAACTTTAAAATTTTAACGTATTTCTTTCCAAGTTGGAACACACCTTTATGTTTCATAATTACCTTCGAATACCTGAAATATTTAGATTGTGAATTCGATGAGAATTCAGAAATTTCCATCATGAAAGCACAGCTCTTGAGAGAACTTTCTGACCAAGCAATGGAGAGATGCTTGCAGAGCCTGGTAAAGAAAGGTCACTGAGGAAACATGGCCACTTGGCAGAAACAGAAAGAACTCTTCCATAAATAACACACACGCACAGAGTTATTAATAGAAAGGTGCTATTGCTGGCTATTTTAACCTCAGCATTTCTAGTTTGACATTGCTAAGTTCTTACTTTTATAATTATTTTCAAAAAGCTTTCTCTCAATCAAGTTAAATTCACTTAATTTCAAGAAAAAAAAAATCCCACATGGGCCAGAATTTGCTGACCAAAAATTTCTTTTGAGTCATAGAATGGTCTATTAAACAAGTGATCTTAACTATAGTGGGAGCAGAGAGGAAGGAAGGAGAGAGGAATTGGGATGAGAGTTGGAGAGTTGGTAGAATGGAAGTGCACTCTAGTCTATGTTATTTCTCCTATTGATTCAGAAAAATTCGGAATCTTAATTAGTGGGCAAAATGTTAATTTCAGCTTTTAGATGTTCTAAAGAAAAATGCATGCAATTCCATGTGTACAGGGAAAATGTGTAAAGTATGTGATCAGCAATAGGTGTGAGTTGGAGAATCTTCTCAACCTCTTTTCCCTTCCCTCCTGTTTTGCCTACCATTCTGCTTAAGCCTCTATTTTGATAGCTTAAGATTTTTCTGGGTAGAGCAAATGAAAAAATGGTTATTTAAAAGAAGAGAGTAAGGGAGTTTAGAAAAGAGATGACTCAAATTATCCAAAAGCCCAAGTAGCATGCTGGTGCCTTGGTACCGTGGTAAAAACTTGAGTAATTAAACATGTGTAGATAACAGTTTCCCTTGCTTGTGGTATTTGCATAGTTGATTGTTTATTTGTCCTTAGCATCAAACAAAGGCAAAAGCATCTGTATATGGTTTAATCCTACCTGCTATCCAACAGATGCTAGATGAGCACAGAGGCAAGAGCATTGACCTTAAGGAAGTGGTCAGGATCATGACTTATTTTTCACATGGAGGGAAATAAAACAGTGGCAGAATAAGCCTTGCTAAGTCAGCTCAGTTCTTTTGAATAATTTACTTATTTTCACCCCCTCCTACTGCCATCTTGTGTTGTACTTGCTCTGACAGATTTAATTTCATAGGGTTTAATGGTTAAGTTGAAGACTACCCTAGATGTCTGTTGTCTGGAAATTATTGTTGAGTTATCTCAATCACTAATAAGTACGAAGTTCAAAGTTTCTGAAACCAAGTTGGTTTCTGAAACCAACTCAGGGGAAAAGTGTTAATTTATTAAATCCTTGTCACTTCTATAGAGAAATCGCTGATGAGAAGGAAAAGAGAGCTCTCCTTTCCTTTAGCATTTTAATAGGATCTAGAATTTTTAAAGATGATTAACATCTCGTGTAAATATAAAACAAGAATGCTGGAATCTGTCTCTTAGTGATCTGTTTGGAATGACTAATATAGGATTTGAAGGCAGAAGCTTTGGCTTAAACTTCAGCTCCACCATATAATTTTTGGGATGTTCTTGGGCAAATCACAACCATTTGAACCACTGTTTTGACATCTACAAAGTGGGTTTGATTATAACAACAACTTGAGAGGTTTATTGTGAAAATGCAAGATGTAGACACAGAGCTAACCCAGAATATCAAGAAACATTTGTTGTGAAAATGCAAGATGTAGACACAGAGCTAACCCAGAATATCAAGAAATATATTATTAGTTGTTGAATAAAGTTAATTCACCCCTACACTCGTATTACTTACTAAAAGGAAGTACTTCTTTTTATTAAGACGTAACAAGCATGACACTTTAAGCTGTCTAATATCATCTAAAATCAAAAGATAAAAATTTTAAAAAACAAAAAAGACAGAGATATGATTTAATGCCAACTAAAGATTTGTTCAGCTTTCTAAGGATACAAATTTGTTCAGCCTTTTGACTTCTTAAAAAGTTAAAATAAACTCAAGGACCTTCATCCCCAGTATTTCTTTGGAGTTCGCTGAAGTAAAGAGACTCCATGTTGAGAATTAGGGAAACTGTTGATGTCATTTAACATGTACGAAATGAAAAAAAAATCTAACTTTGCAACTGCATAAGCCTCTTGTGTGGTGAAACTATTCCACTGCCCTCTTTATTTCAAGTACCTAGGATAGGGCCCCAGCACTTAGTTGCCACTCAGTAAAATTTTTGCCAGCAAAAATTATCGCCAAAACATGGTATCAAACAGAGGAATTAATATTCATGCTAAAATGATGTCTCAGCCCTTTGTCTATACCATGGGATATAAAATTCACTGAAGAAATTGGGCTGGAAACAACCAGAATCTAAAGCAGTTTCATACATACAGGAATAGTCAATGAATGATTTGCAATGCTTCTGCATCATATATTACACATCATCAGACTTTTCTAGATATTTTGTGATCTACCTGCCTAAATTTCTGTGAAAAGGTAATTTTTTTCCTTTTTATAGGTCACTTTTCTTTATTTTCACCAACTCTTCTTCAAGTCATAATCCTCATATTGATTTATTTTCAAATGGTTTGGTCATTGCCTTAGATTCCTAAAGTCTCATATAAATAGCCATTATGTTTACAATGGAATCTTTTGCTAAATCAGACCTTCACTTTGACTTTGTTAAGCTTATTTAAACACTAAGGCTTGAAAAGAATGTGTCCCAAGCACGTGTGTGCATGACCTCAGGTACACTCTACTCACACCCCAGAAATGAGTTCAACAGTGTTCCATCTTTGATTTTAACTAAGTGCATTATCAATTAGATGGATAAAGAAGGACATTCGCTTAATTTTGTGTAACTCAATAAAAACAAGCAACTTTCAGGCTGAAATATTTTCATGGCATGGTGGCACCTGCTGGAAAAATGTGATATTTTAAGACATTTTCTTTAGACATCTATTCACCGATTTTTAGAGCACCTACTAAGGGCCAGGTGTATGCTGGGCATGGGAACATGATAAAAGAATATGATTCAGCCCTCCCCCTAAAAGAGTTCTGTCTAACTGGGAGAAAAGGGAGAGAAATGATTCACTATGGTAAATATCATGAAAAGTTTATAAACATAGTGCTAGCTCAGTATATAGGCTCAAGTGATAATTTTGCTTAGCAAGGTTGAGTGAGGTAGAGGGCTGGGTATATTTTATCTTTTTTTTTTTTTTTAATAGTTGAAGTCTTCTAAATAAAGAAAAGAGGGAAGGAAGGGAAATTCAGGCAGAAAGGACCAAATAAGTGAATATGTGGAGATGATGTTTATAATACATTCAGTGACAGAATGTGATTGGAATAGAGTGTACAGTAGCAAGAAACAGTGGGTGGACCTCAAAAGGAGAAAGATGAAATGAGTTAATCCTGGGAGCTGGAAGGGAGGAAGATAGACAGAGTTATTAACTGGTCTGCAGAAGTGAAGCAAGGGAAGGTCAGAGAGGGAGGAAAAGGCTGCATGTTGTATTAACGTGACTAAAACCCTAAATTACCACCAAAGGGGCAGCCTCCATACTCAACAGCTCATCCAGATATCTTTAATATAGTACATTTGTTACCCTTTTGGCTTTGTTTTTATTTTTGTTTATCAGTTTTGTGGCTGTTCTATGTACTTCGGTTCATTTTGGGGTGTTTATTACCAAAGTACTATAATTGGAGCCAAGAATGAGCTCCAAGACTCAAAAAGTTCATACACACACACATTTAAAAATCCCTTCTGATTTTCATTAGAAAAGTAAAGTTGGGCTAAAGCAGTGATTTTTAGAGCACCGGTGTTTCCAGGAAGAGGTCAAAGGCTGCTGCCAGGCGTTAAAGGATCCTGAAAATGTGTGTTGAGAGCCACCCCCTGTGCCCATAGCTACCACGCTTATCTCAGCTTCAGCTGGAGCATCTCCTCTTTAACTACTTTCCTTAGTGGCTTCCTTGTAAGTTTTCATTTGTCAAGAAAGAAAAATGTATTTAAAAGTCACTGGTCTGGCCAATCTCAAGAACTACCCAGTAGGGGATATGATGGTACAAAGCAGTATTTTTTCAAAAGGTAGAAATGGGAAAATGTCTCAAGTAGGTGATGTAAATATGAAATATATTTGAGTATGCAAAATGCCTTGCTTGTGGTAGCAAAAATAGGAATTTTACAAGTGTGTATTTTAACTATTCCATACTTTACAGTAAAGTTGGACATGATTATGTCCTCTTATCAAAGATCAAACACACAGTATAACAAGTATGATTACAAATCTGAGGAAAATATGTCAGAAAATCATAAGGCATTAAAAACAAAATTTTTAATACTGTGGGAAGAGAAGGGCCTTTGGAGTCAGCCAGATTTCTTCCATATAAGCTTCGTCACTTATGATATCTGTGATGTGGACAAAGCAGTCACTCGCTTTTACTCTCACTATCCTCCTGTAAGAAAATTTAGAGTTTCATCATGCAGGCTCGTTGTTTGTTTAAAGATCACAATGAGAGGAGAGCTTCAAGATGGCGGAGGAGTAAGACGCAGAGATCAACTTCCTCCCCACAAATACATCAGAAATACATCTACACGTGGAACTGCTCCTACAGAACACCCACTGAACGCTGGCAGAAGACCTCAGACTTCCCAAAAGGCAAGAAACTCCCCACGTACCTGGCTAGGGCAAAAGAAAAAAGAAATAACAGAGACAAAAGAATAGGGACGGGACCTGCACCTCTAGGAGGGAACGTGAAGGAGGAAAAGCTTCCACACACTAGAAGCCCCTTCACTGGCGGAGACGGAGGGGTGGGGGGGGGTGAAGCTTCGGAGCCACGGAGGAGAGCGCAGCCACAGGGGTGCGGAGGGCAAAGCGGAGAGATTCCCGCACAGAGGCTCGGCGCCGAGCAGCCCTCACCAGCCCGAGAGGCTTGTCTGCTCACCCGCCGGGGCGGGCGGGGCTGGGAGCTGAGGCTCGGCTTCGGTCGGATCGCAGGGAGAGGACTGGGGTTGGCTGCGTGAACACAGCCTGAAGGGGTTAGTGCGCCACAGCTAGCCGGGAGGGAGTCCGGGAAAAGGTCTGGAGCTGCCGAAGAGGCAAGAGACTTTTTCTTCCCTCTTTGTTTCCTGGTGCGCAAGGAGAGGGTATTCAGAGCGCCACCTAAACGAGCTCCAGAGATGGGCGCGAGCCGCGGCTAACAGCGCGGACCCCAGAGACGGGCATGAGATGCTGGGGCTGCTGCTGCCACCACCAAGAAGCCTGTGTGCGAGCACAGGTCACTCTCCACACCACCCCTCCCGGGAGCCAGTGCAGCCCACCACTGCCAGGGTCCCGTGATCTGGGGACAACTTCCCCGGGAGAACGCACGGCGCGCCTCAGGCTGCTGCAACGTCATGCCAGCCTCTGCCGCCGCAGGCTCGCCCCGCATCCGTACCCCTCCCTCCCCCCCCCACCCCCCCCCACCCCCCCACCCCCCCGGCCTGAGTGAGCCAGAGCCCGCGAAGCAGCTGCTCCTTTAACCCCGTCCTGTGTGAGCAAAGAACAGACGCCCTCAGGCGACCTACACGCAGAGGCGGGGCCAAATCCAAAGCTGAACCCCGGGAGCTGTACGAACAAAGAAGAGAAAGGGAAATTTCTCCCAGCAGCCTCAGAAGCAGCGGATTAAAGCTCCACAAACAACTTGATGTGCCTGCATCTGTGGAATACCTGAATAGACAACGAATCATCCCAAAATTGAGGCAGTGCACTTTGGGAGCAACAATATATATATTCTTTTCCTTTTTCTCTTTTTGTGAGTGTGTATCTGTATGCTTCTTTGTGTGCTTTTGTCTGTATAGCTTTGCTTTTACCATTTGGCCTAGGGTTCTTTCTGTGCCTTTTTTTTTTTTTTTTTTTTTTAGTATAGTTTTTAGCACTTGTTATCATTGGTGGATTTACTTTTTGGTTTGGTTGTTCTCTTCTTTCTTTCTTTTTTTCTTTTTTCTTTATTACTTTTTAATTTTTTTATTTTTAATAATTATTTTTTATTTTAATAGCTTTATTTTACTTATTTTATTTTTTTCTTTCTTTCTTTTTTTCTCCCTTTTCTTCTGAACCGTGTCTGACAGGGTCTTGGTGCTCTGGCTGGGTGTCACGCCTGTGCCTCTGAGATGGGAGTGGGGAGTTCAGCACATTGGTCCACCAGAGACCTCCCACCTCCACATAATATCAAACGGCAAAAGCTCTTCCACAGATCTCCATCTCAATGCTAAGACCCAGCTCCACTCAACGACCAGCAAGCTACAGTGCTGGACACCCCATGCCAAACAACTAGCAAGACAGGAACACAACCCCACGCATTAGCAGAGAGGCTGCCGAAAATCATACTAAGTTCACAGACACCCCAAAACACACACCCAGACGCGGTCCTGCCCACCAGAAAGACAAGATCCAACCTCATCCACCAGAACACAGGCACTACTCCCCTCCACCAGGAAGCCTACACAACACACTGAACCAAACTTGGCCACTGGGGGCAGATGCCAAAAATAAATGGGAACTATGAACCTGCAGCCTGCGAAAAGGAGACCCCAAACACAGTAAGTTAAGCAAAATGAGAAGACAGAGAAACACACAGCAGATGAAGGAGCAAGGTAAAAACCCACCAGAACAAACAAATGAAGAGGAAATAGGCAGTCTACCTGAAAACGAATTCACAGTAATGATAGTAAAGATGATCCAAAATCTTGGAAATAGAATGGAGAAAATTCAAGAAAAGTTTAACAAGGACGTAGAAGAACTACAGAGCAAACAAACAATGATGAACAAAACAATAAATGAAATTAAAAATTCTCTAGAAGGAATCAATAGCAGAATAACTGAGGCAGAAGAACAGATAACTGACCTGGAAGATAAAATAGTGGAAATAAATACTGCAGAGCAGAATAAAGAAAAAAGAATGTAAAGAATTGAAGACAGTCTCAGAGACCTCTGGAACAACATTAAACACACCAACATTCGAATTATAGGGATCCCAGAAGAAGAAGAGAAAAAGAAAGGGACTGAGAAAATATTTGAAGAGATTATAGTTGAAAACTTCCCTAATATGGGAAAGGAAATAGTGAATCAAGTCCAGGAAGCACAGAGAGTCCCATACAGGATAAATCCAAGGAGAAACATGCCAAGACACATATTAGTCAAACGATCAAAAAATAAATACAAAGAAAAGATATTAAAAGAACCAAGGGGGCTTCCCTGGTGGCGCAGTGGTTGAGAATCTGCCTGCTAATGCAGGGGACACGGGTTCGAGCCCTGGTCTGGGAAGATCCCACATGCCGCGGAGCAACTGGGCCCGTGAGCCACAACTACTGAGCCTGCGCGTCTGGAGCCTGTGCCCCGCAACGGGAGGGGCCGTGATAGTGAAAGGCCCACGCACCGCGATGAAGAGCGGCCCCCGCACCGCGATGAAGAGTGGCCCCCACTTGCCGCAACTAGAGAAAGCCCTCACACGAAAACTAAGAGACCCAACACAGTCATAAATAAATAAATAAAAAGTACTAAAAGAACCAAGGGAAAAACAACCAATAATATACAAGGGAATACCCATAAGGTTAACAGCTGATCTTTCAGCAGAAACTCTGCAAGCCAGAAGGGAGTGACAGGACATATTTAAAGTGATGAAATGGAAAAACCTACAACCAAGATTACTCTACCCAGCAAGTATCTCATTCAGATTCCAAAGAAGAATTAAAACCTTTACAGACAAGCAAAAGCTAAGAGAATTCAGCACCACCAAACCACCTTTACAACAAATACTAAAAGAACTTCTCTGGCAGGAAACACAAGAGAAGGAAAAGACCTACAATAACAAACCCAAACAATTAAGAAAATGGTAATAGGAACATACATATTGATAATTACCTTAAATGTAAATGGATTAAATGCTCCAACCAAAAGACATAGACTAGCTGAATGGATACAAAAGCAAGACTCATATATATACTGTCTACAAGAGACCCACTTCAGACATAGGGACACATACAGACTGAAAGTGAAGGGATGGAAAAAGATATTCCATGCAAATGGAATTCAAAAGAAAGCTGAAGTAGCAATTCTCATATCAGACAAAATAGACTTTAAATAAAGACTATTACAAGAGACAAAGAAGGACACTATATAATGATGAAGGGATCAATCCAAGAAGAAGATAGAACAATTGTAAATATTTATGTACCCAATATAGGAGCACATCAATACATAAGGCAAATGCTAACAGCCATAAAAGGGGAAATCAACAGTAACACAATCATAGTAGGGGACGTTAACACCCCACTTTCACCAATGGACAGATCATTCAAAATAAAAATAAATAAGGAAACACAAGCTTTCAATGATACATTAAACAAGATGGACTTAATTGATATTTATAGGACATTCCATCCAAAAACAACAGAATACACTTTCTTCTCAAGTGCTCATGGAACATTCTCCAGGATAGATCATATCTTGGTTCACAAATCAAGCCTTGGTAAATATAAGAAAATTGAAATGGTATCAAGTATCATTTACGACCCCAACGCTATGAGACTAGATATCAATTACAGGAAAAAATCTGTAAAAAATACAAACACATGGAGGCTAAACAATACACTACTTAATAACCAAGAGATCACTGCAGATATCGAAGAGGAAATCAAAAAATACCTAGAAACAAATGACAATGAAAACACGATGACCCAAAACCTATGGGATGCAGCAAAAGCAGTTCTAATACGGAAGTTTTTAGCAATAAAATCCTACCTCAAGAAACAAGAAACATCTCAAATAAGCAACCTAACCTTACACCTAAAGCAATTACAGAAGGAAGAACAAAAAGACCCCAAAGTTAGCAGAAGGAAAGAAATCATAAAGATCAGATCAGAATTAATTAGAAAAAAGTGAAGAAAACAATAGCAAAGATCAATAAAACTAAAAGCTGGTTCTTTGAGAAGATAAACAAAATTGACAAACCATTAGCTAGATTCATCAAGGAAAAAAGGGAGAAGACTCAAATCAATAGAATTAGAAATGAAAAAGGAGAAGTAACAACTGACACTGCAGAAATACAAAGGATCATGAGAGATTACTACAAGCAACTATATGCCACTAAAATGGACAACCTGGAAAAAATGGACAAATTCTTAGAAAAGCACAAGCTTCCAAGACTAAACCAGGAAGTAATAGAAAATATAAATAGACCAACCACAAGCATTGAAATTGAAACTGTGATTAAAAATCTTCCAACAAACAAAAGCCCAGGGCCAGATGGATTCACAGGTGAATTCTATCAAACAGTTAGAGAAGAGCAAACACCCATCCTTCTCAAACTCTTCCAAAATATAGCAGAGGGAGGAACACTCCCAAACTCATTCTACAAGGCCACCATCACCCTGATACCAAAACCAGACAAAGATGTCACAAAAAAAGAAAACTACAGGCCAATATCACTGATAAACATAGATGCAAAAAATCCTCAACAAAATACTAGCAAACAGAATCCAGCAGCACATTAAAAGGATCATACACCATGGTCAAGTGGGGTTTATCCCAAGAATGCAAGGATTCTACAATATACGCAAATCAATCAATGTGATACACCATATCAACAAATTGAAGGAGAAAAACCATATGATCATCGCAACAGATGCAGAAAAAGCTTCTGACAAAATTCAACACCCATTTATCATAAAAACCCTCCAGAAAGTAGGCATAGAGGGAACTTACCTCAACATAATAAAGGCTATATATGACAAACCCACAGCCAACACTGTTCTCAATGGTGAAAAACTGAAACCATTTTCACTATCATCAGAAAGAAGACAAGGTTGCACACTCTCACCACTATTATTCAACATAGTTTTGGAAGTTTTAGCCACAGCAATCAGAGAAGAAAAAGAAATAAAAGGAATCCAAATCAGAAAAGAAGTAACGCTGTTACTATTTGCCGATGACATGATACTATACATAGAGAATCCTAAAGATGCTACCAGAAAACTACTAGAGCTAATCAATGAATTTTGTAAAGTAGCAGGATACAAAATTAATGCACAGAAATCTCTTGCATTCCTATACACTAATGATGAAAAATCTGAAAGAGGAATTAAGGAAACACTCCCATTTACCACTGCAACAAAAGAATAAAGTACCTAGGAATAAACCTACCTAAGGAGACTAAAGACCTGTATGCAGAAAGCTATGACACTGATGAAAGAAATTAAAGATGACACAAACAGATGGAGAGATATACCATGTTCTTGGATTGGAAGAATCAACATTATGAAAATCACTATACTACACAAAGCAATCTGCAGATTCAATGCAATCCCTATCAAACTACCAATGGCATTTTTCACCAAACTAGAACAAAAAATTTCACAGTTTGTATGGAAACACAAAAGACCCCGAATAGCCAAAGCAATCTTTAGAAAGAAAAACGTAGCTGGAGGAATCAGACTCCTGGACTTCAGACTATAGTACAAAGCTACAGTAATCAAGACAGTATGGTACTGGCACAAAAACAGAAATAGAGATCAATGGAACAGGATAGAAAGCCCACAGATAAACCCACGCACATATGGTCACCTTATATTTGATAAAGGAGGCAAGAATTTTACTGTTTTAAGGATTTTTTACATAAAGTGGTGTAATGTTCATTTTGAATAAGAAGTTATATGTCAGAGATACATATGTCAGGGCTTCCCTGGTGGCGCAGTGGTTGAGAATTTGCCTGCCGATGCAGGGGATATGGGTTTGAGCCCTGGTCTGGGAAGATCCCACATGCCGCGGAGCAACTAGGCCCGTGAGCCACAACTACTGAGCCTGCGCGTCTGGAGCGTGTGCTCTGCAACAAGAGAGGCCGCGATGGTGGGAGGCCCGCGCACCACGATGAAGAGTGGCCCCCGCTTGCCACAACTGGATAAGGCCCTCGCACAGAAATGAGGACCCAACACAGCCAAAAATAAATAAATAAATAAATAAACCCCAATCTCTTAAAAAAAAAAAAAAGAGTCCCCAAATAAACAAAATTATTTTAAAAAAAAGATACATATGTCAATTCCTAGAGCAACCATTAAAAGAAGTAATTCAGAGTTACAACTTAAAAGAGTAGAAAAATTAAAGTAGGAAACTTAAAATAAGGTTTGATTAACCTAAAATAATCAGAAAAGGAGGGACAAAGGACAAAAGAACAAATGGGATAAAAAGAGATAGCAAGAAAGTATGTGTAAACCTACACATATGAATAATTGTATTAAATACAAATAGACGAAATGTATTAATCAAAAAACACAGATCATCAAACTAAAGAAACGAGCAATACTGAACTTCATGCTATCTACAAAAGACACATTTTAAATATATATATATATATATACACACACTTAAAGTTAAAAGCTAAAGGATGGGAAAAATTATTCCACAAAACCAGTCATCATAAAAAAAGCTAGTATGGCTATAGTAGTAATAGTCATTGTAGACTTCAAGTCAGGAAGAATTAACAAAATAAAGAGAGACATTTCATAATTAGAAAAAGTATCTATTAATCTAGAAGGCATAATAGCAAATGGATTTATATATAATAAAATTTCATAAGACATGAATTACTCACTGACAGAACTGAAGAAAGAAACAGACTAATCCAGAATCATAATCTAAGGTTTTAACGACTCTAATTGGTATAAGTAGAAAAAAATTCAGTATGAATGAACTTGACTTGATACCAAAACCTAACAAGGACATTACAAGAAACTATAGACCAACACACCTCATGAACATAAACATAAAAATCTTTAAAAAATACTAGTAAATCAAATTCAGTAAATATTTTAAAAAGCTAATAAATCATAACTAGTGGTGTTTATTCCAGGATGCAAGGCTGTTTTAACAGCTGAATGCCAATGTATTTCATTGCATTAGCAGAATTACCAGAATAATGGAGAAAAATCATGGGATTATTTCAACAGATGCCGTAAAAATCCTGAATCAAATCCAACACTATTTCCTGATAAAATAATGATGCACTAAAATTAGAAAATTGCTGTAATAGTTTTGTTCTTCTTCTTCTTTTTAACGGGCATAAAAAAGTTACCTAAGTATGTTCAGAGTCTTTAAGGAAATCTTCCAGAGGAGACTAATTTTGAGTTTAATCTCAAATAACAGATTAGTTTAGAGAAAGAAGAACATGCAGGCAAAGGCCTGCAGGTTTGAGTAACTGTGATATATTCCAGGAATCAATGATTAGTTAAAAACTGCTCAAGCATCAGTGAGAAAAGTTGAGAAATAGAAAAGAAACTAAGAGATGGAAGAGACTAATCTTGATGTTTCTTGCTTGTCATATATAAGGGTCATGTGAGAAATGCAATGATGTTTTACTTTAGGAAATACGGAGATATGAAGAATTTTGAGAGAAGGAGGACCATGACCAGCTGTGAATCTGAGCGAGCACTCAGCAATCGGTAAGCAGAGTGAATGGAGGATGTGAGCCTAGACTCAGGGAGGCTTAGACAAGGGCAGTTGCCATAATCCAGGTGAGACACTGAGAAGACTTACACTGTGACACTGGAAAGGGGATAGAGAGAAGACCAAAAAAAGTTATTTAAGGGATAAAATTTCTTGGACTTATCACATTAATTGAATGTACTATGGAAGGAGAAATCTAGGACATCTCCCAGATTCTAATCTTCAATCCGGAGGTCGGTGCCAACATAGACAATATGGTTTTAAACAGATTCATAAGTAATACACACTCAGATCTATCCTGAGGACAGTATTCTCAGCAACCGACATATATTAAATCTCAGAATATGTATAATAGATATTTATATATAATATAGTTAATATAGTATCTATTAATATATTAATTCTCAGACATCTGATTATTTAGGTTCTTTCACTAGCCTGACTTTTCAGATCAGTAAAAAAAAAAAAAAGCTTAAAGATGTTAAATGACTAAGGTTAAGTAAGGAAAGGTAGCAAAGATCTGTTTGGACACACTGAGTTTGAGGTACCAATAGGATATCTGAGTTGAAAGAGATAGTAGTTATCGATCTAAGAGACCACAGAATAAGAAGACACAGAGTAAGAACTGAAGACGTACACAAGACGTGAGAATTCTAATTCTTACATAAGTGAATCGGGGGTAGCAACAGAGCAGTAAGAGGCAAGCAAAGGAAGTTGAATCATGGAAACCAAGCAAACAGGAAGTTTTGAGAAGTAAGAAATGATGAACAGGGTTAAATTCTAGAGATAGGTGCCTATGGGAATTAGCAATAAGGAATCACTGGTAACACTGAGGTATATTTTAGCAAAATTGTGAAGTTAAAAAAAAGCACATAGCTGCTTCTGAAACAAGCATTAAGTTAACATTAGTTTAGAGACCGTTTCTTGGCCAGTGGGTATCTGTGTGACTCGGCCGAGTTATTATGTTAGAAGAGCCTAGTAAATATTCAATGTGACATAATGAAAGGCCCTGAGAACTGCCGCAGTGTAATGGAAAAGACTCTGTCCAAGAGTCAAGGGACCAAGTGCCTGCTCAGGGAACTGCTATGACTCAAAAGGACGGCAAAGACAATGACTTGTGTCAGAAATAGAATCCCATGGGACTCTTTCAGGTAATTTGGACTAAAGAAAGGAATCTTTTACTCGTAAAGGCATAAGAGAAATAAGACACCATCTCACTGCTCTTGGTTGCGATTCAAAGTGTGCTAGGCACTGGATACTTTGAGTTTTTCTGAAGCTCTAAGCCGCTCTTCCGAACCCCTTGCTCCACAAAGCACTCCTTGAAGGACAGCAGCATCAGCAGCACCTGGGAGCTTGTTAGAAATGCAGACTGTCAAGTCCCACCCCAGACCTCCTGAGCTAGAATACTCATTCTAACAAGGTCAAGATCCCCAGGGGATATTGAAAATTTGAAAACACTTCTTCTAAACCATAATTTCTTTAGGAATAAAAAATTTAAGTATTTGATTACTATTTGATTACTTGTTTAAATTATTTATGGTCCAATTTCTTCCAATAATTTTAAGGTACCTTTTAAAATATATACATTCTAGAAAGATGAAAAAATAAAAGTAAAGAAAAAGGCAAAGGGAAAATAAGAGTAGGGAAAGATAATAGCCATCATGGATTAAAGGCTTCGCTCTGTGCTAAAAGCTTCATCTTTTATCCTCTCAACAACATTAGAAAAGAGTCAATATTATTTCAGTTTTACAGGTGAGTAAAACATAAGTTAAAGAATCTAGGTAACTTGCCCAAGATCACAAAGTGTTAGAAGCAGAGTTTGTAAGTCAACTATATTTCAATTTAAAAAAAAAATAGAATTTGAACCTAGACTAGTTAAAACCAAATTAGATCTGTGCTCTTAACCACAAAGTTGAATAGAGAGGTTAAAATACAAAATGCCCATGATGTACTCTTTTATACTTACTAATAATTTACCAACATTTGGTTTTATACTTTCTAGAAGCTGATGTGGAGAGAGAATACAAGAACCACATCCGTATTTAATTCTCTGCCCATCACAATGCCATTTGTGCAGTAGAGGAGAGAGCTATCACTACTTTTTTGAGGAGCTATACATCCTTGTAAAAATGTGAATTATGTAAAAACTCTAGATTACATTTTCTCACTTTGCAGGAATCCTTGAACATACTTAGTGACAGTCTAAAAATGAATGACTTGAAGGCAACTAATTTCTAAAAGCAAAATTACAAATAATTTTACCCCCCAAAATGTGTGTGTACGGAAATAGATAGATGTAGATATAGATACATAACTCCTGCAAAGATATTAGAAATCCTTGTCCTTAGTATAGGTACCAAAGTGGATGGAGCTGCCTGACTTCAGAGTTCCTAGTTTTCTCCTCTGTCTGTAGTTTAGGGCCTATGCTAGGTTAGGATGGAACAGGAAAGATCAAAGAGCCTGAAGGTTACCCTCTGTACACACCCACCCCCAACCCATGAGTGATTTAAAATCCCTTCCTACACAGTTCCCACACTGCTAGGAAGTGTCCAGATGGGTACTAAGACACCTGAAGGTAAAGATGTGATGTATGTTTTCTTGGTTTAGCTTGCAAAGGCTGGGTTATTAATGCCTGGTTCCGTACTAGGAACAAAGCGCTAGAATAATGAAACAATTGCCCAGGAAGCCATTTGGATTGAAGTTAGCCTCTGCTTCAAGAACGGAAGAGCTGAAACTTGCCAGCTTTGATTTGCACGCCTTTCAGCTACTATTTCCAGCCAATTCAGTTCATACAACTCCAGCTTTCATTTAGAGCTGAGCTCATTGACTAAAAAAATAAAGAAGCACGGGAAAAAAAAAAAAAAACAAGAAAAGAAATCAAGGAAAGGCTTAATTGATTATGCAGAGTGTTGCTTTGGGAAAGAGGAAAATCTTGTTAGAAGCCTAGCAAACTCACTTCATTAGGGACCTAGTGACATCTTCCAAAACCAGAACATTACATCAGGTTAGTTTAAAACATCAAGTGACCTTGTAGTTTGGTAGGGATACCTCACCCCCATTCATTCTGTCTGCCTCATTCTTTGCATTCTTCATCATATTTTATCAACGGTGAAAAGTCTGCTACTAAAAAACATGCTGAAAGAGATGTAACATTGGAAAGTAGAAACATTAAAATCAGGCGTTGTGATTCTGCTCACTCGCCTTGTCCTCTAAAAGCCCACTTTCTGTTTCTGATTACATGGTTATTTTCACCTCGTTTCCACATGCTCTTCTCTCATACACATAGTTCCTTCCACTCATTCTTCTTTCATCTAATGATTCACTGAATGCACTGTTGGTAAAGGAATGTGGACATGAGTATCACATCTCACGATGGTTCGTGAGAATCAATTGCTTCTTGTTCCTTCAGAGATCCTGTGAAGTCCTTCTGCATGGTTTCCATGTCAAAAAAGGAGGTTGTGGATTTTTTTTTCCTTTTTTTGGAAGCATCAAATGCCCCACTTACTGAACTCCGTCCTTTCTAGAAATAATTAGCCTGAGGGCTAAAACTACCATTGAAATTTATAAAAGAGTGACAAAGAGATCAAAATGGTTCCTTCATGCCAAATAAAACTTATTTAGTTGTGTGAGAAGGTGGCTAATAATAGTGATCTTAGGGCCATAGAGTATCTGGGTTTCAGGAAATTTTGACACATTCTGAAAATATACCTCTTGAGTAAGACAGCGAAGTTCCAGTCAGGCAATAACTCTGTGAGGTGGGTACACTGTGAGATAACTACCCATTCCACCAGAGAGTGCTTATATTGAAAGGGAAAAAAATCTAAAATCAGTAATTTAATCTTCCATCTCAAAAATCTAGGAAAAAATTCAAATCCAAATTAAATACAGGTAGGGACTTCCCTGGTGGCACAGTGGTTAAGAATCCGCCTGCCAATGCAGGGGACATGGGTTTGATCCCTGGTCCAGGACGATCCCACATGTCGCCAAGCAACTAGACCCGTGCACGGCACTGCTGAGCCTGCGCTCTAGAGCCTGCGAGCCACAACTACTGAAGCCCGCATGCCACAACTATTGAAGCCCACATACCTAGAGCCCGTGCTCCACAACAAGAGAAGTCACCTCAATGAGAAGCCCGCACACTGCAACGAAGAGTAGCCACTGCTCGCCACAACTAGAGAAAGCCCGCACGCAGCCAAAAATAAAATAAATAAATTTACAAATTAAATACAGGTAAGAAATAATCAGGATCAGAATAGAAACTGACAAATAGAAAAGAGGAAAATAATAGAGGAAGTCAACGAGATGCCCACAAGAAATTCACAGAAGATTCTCTCTTTAACTCTGTTCTGTAAAAATCTGTGCAAATACTTGGAATGAAAACGTGAAAAGGATTGTAGTTAATGTGCAGGCCACTTAAAACTGGGGGAACTATCAAATCACACTGATGATAAATTCAAGATTAATTCTATTCTTAATGGACTACAATGTTGACTTGAAATAAATGAATTAAAAATTAATAATGATAACTGGAAAGTCCTGCATTTGAATGTATTTAAATCAATAACTTAAGCAAACGGCAATAACTTGCTTCACAGTGCTTCACAGGATACAGTGAAGTGTTTATTGGACCACAAGCTTAATATATACAAACGGTAAATATGGGTGGAAAAACGAAGCTAATGAGCAATCAGTACATTCTATTTTTAAGAAGCTCAAAGAGAAAATTCTTCTTTATATGAGCTGGAATCTCTCCACCGTAAATTTCATTTAATTTTTCTCAGAGGTAAATGAGGTGAATTCCTGGCAACTCTTACATAGACAATAGGATACAAAATTAACTCTGATTATAATACGTCTAACATGACGATGACAGCAGGGAACAACACTCAAATAGGTTAGAGATTATTACCCTGAAGCTGAAAATTTTAACTAGATTTAAAGTAGTTGCTAACCTAGATCATATTATTTCTTTTAAACCATAAAATAATATCTTGTTCTACTAGCAAATAAATCCAGAAATTTTATATATCTATAAAACTGTGTTCTATACATCTTTCAATCTCTATACTTAGTAACTACCTAGGTACTCAGCAAATATTTACTGAATGAATAAATGAATAATGTTTAAAAGACTGACCAGCCAAACCCAATGAAACAGTATCACATGGTTGATACCCTTAGGTTATTGATCATTATCTTTTGAATTTCATATATAATTCTACAGGTTTGGCTATTTGGTTTTCAGGTCCGTAGTAAATTAGAAGGAAGAAAATAAATGCTATCACCAAGTATATCAGTATCAGCATAAAGATAAAGGAAAATATGGGGAAATTATTTTTAAAAACTCATATGCACATATGAGTCATTTAGGATAGAGTCAAATAGCCTCCAACAGCTCAGTTTTCCCTGATTGGAGCACCCAGATGTCACAGTATTGATATCTGCAAGACAGCTAATATCATCAATGTACACTGATGTTTCTTATATGTGATCAACAACATAGAAAAGTATGCACAGTAGCTTTACAAAGCTACATCTACAAAGCTAATGAGCTGAAAGGATTAGTACATAAAGGCATAAACACTCAGCTCTCTAAAAAACACTCCAAACTCCACTATTCATAGGTAGTTGCTTCCTATGGGAGGCTGACAGCCTCAGTCTCATCACACTTTTAGAAAACCCCCATAGCAACTTAAGTTACTAGCTTCCAGCGATTCTTATTTTCACCTCAATTATCATAACACATCAGAGCTGTAGAATGAGGACATTAACTCCAATTTATGGACATGTAAACCAAATGAACACGAAAGAAAGTGAATCAGGAGAAACTGAGACCAGTCTACTCCTTAAAGGTTAAGATGTTGTTTTCCACTCAATCATTCACTTAGACTGAACAAATTGATGGTGTGAATGTGTACAACACACCAGGCACCAGGTCAAGTGATGCAAATGTAGAGATAAGGCAACTCTCTTCAGAAAACAGACACATAAACAAATTTGAAGGAGTATTTTCAGAATGAGTTAAAAATTGAAAGGTCTGATATGTTTAAAATACTATATACATGGTATTAAATTTTTTCCTTTAAAGCACTTTTCATTTTAAATCACTAATTAGACTAAATAACTATTAACTACTTTTCAACCCCAAAATGGTATGATTCTATCTTGTTCAATTCCGCAAAACTACTGTGGGATAAACAATGGCAGGCACTGTTAATCTGCAGTTAATAGACTATGAAATTGAAGATTTAATAGATTGCATAACTCACCTCAAACCACACAGCTAGTTAGTAGTGAAGCCAGATAAGAAGTTAACTTGATTTGAATCCTAATTAATTATTCGATTTACTATATAATATGTCTCTTCCATGTTTTATGACGAGAAATCATCAGCTATCCCATCTCATAGCTTGAAATCTCATTCTAGTCATATGTTTACAAAGGAGCATACTGAATAAACAAGACTTGTTCCCCATATGGTATAATAGCTGCTGTTCTGCTAGTAAAGTTTTTCTCTCTCCTCTCTTGACATTCCACAGTCACAATGTGTGAACGAATTCACTGTTAATCTCTACTTGCAGTGCTTCTTTTAAATAACTGCTGTTTCCAGAGGACTTATAAAAAGGAATTTATGAATTACCAGATGTAAAGCTTGTCAGCTATTTTGGGGTCGACATGGAGTTCCTTTCTGCTTAGGATGTGATCTAAGTACAAACAAAATGTACCTTTTTTCAGAGAATTTTGGAAAGAGGAGTGACCTTAAATTGATCCTTCAGCTCCTAATCCATCAACTAGAATTTATTTAGTGTTGTTATGTACCAGACTCTGTGGACATACATACATACATACATACATACATACATACATAAATGTAACATATGACCCTTATCCATAAAGAAAGTAAACTAAAACTTGAAGGTTTTCATGAAGATGTAAATGTAGCTCCTTTGCTCAGTATGACAAAGTGTCCCACGGAATTAAAAGCCTTATGCCGTATGTGCTTCTCAAAACGCTTACAATGTGGTCCACTCTGAAGCCAGGGAGACCTATTTACTAGCTGATTTCTTTTCCTTAATACATTTTTCCAAATTATATAAGGTGCATATGATAATTATTATCAACTGTGGACTCTCCCCACAGAAGACCAACTAGAAAAATCTATTAACTAAGCAAAGCTAATTTTACTAAACCTACTACAGTAAGGAAGCTATAACCTTGACCACATCTCACTGTCTCAGAAGGAGTAGATTCGGGAGGATATTTATAGATTTGGGGGATCTGGTCTCAAGTAGTTGAAGTCGAATCTTTCAAGGCAAGGAATTGACTAGGACTGAGTAAAGTTCATAATATAAAGGTTTAGTGAAGCAAAGGTCATAAAATGAATCTTGATAAGTGAACTGTTGTTTACTATGCAAACTCTTTAACCAGGTACGAAATCTATTGCTCTAATGGGAAAAAAATTTGCCCAGAAAAGTAAACTATGTATTTGGATATACTGGCTTTCAGGAATTTTATGAAGCATCAAAGTTATGACTTGGTTTTATAGCCCTATCTTCCTGGCGAGATATTTCCTAGAAATATGGGAGTAAATCAGAAGCTCTGCCTGGCTTCATCCTCAGTGTTGCTCCTCACTTCCCAGTTCACTTACATGTTAAGTATGATTTGTGATTATTTTTTATAATTTAGAGGATATTTGACCACATTCTAGGGGCCTCCAATGAAAATCAGTATATTTAATTTGGTGTGGTGACCTAAAAATCAGGAATAAATATTTGCATAGAGACGGAAAGAAACATTTATTTGAGGAAAACAAAATTTTCATTTGCAGTTTGGAAAATTTAGAAATTTATTTTTCTCAAGAAAACTAAAAATGCATATAAATTTATTTATTTTATTTATTTATTTTTGGCTGCATTTGGGTCTTCATTGCTGCACGTGGGCTCTCTCTAGTTTCAGCGAGCGGGGGCTACTCTTCGTTGCGTTGCGTGGGCTTCTCATTACGGTGGCCTCTCTTGTTGCGGAGCACCGGCTCTAGGCGCACGGGCTTCAGTAGTTGTGGCACGTGGGCTCAATAGTTGTGGCTCGCAGGCTCTAGAACGCAGGTTCAGTAGCTGTGGTGCATGGGCTTAGTTGCTCCGCGGCACGTGGGGTCTTCCCAGACCAGGGCTTTAACCTGTGTCCCCTGCGTTGGCAGGCGGATTCTTAACCACTGTGCCACCAGGGAAGCCCAAAAATGCATACAATATATTCATTAATACTGATATTATTACAGGATATCATTTTCAGTAACAGCACAAAAACAGCAGAATCAGCCCTTCTGCTGAATGGTGGATTTAATTTAAAGAAAAGAAAATAATATAAATCTGCACTTTCTTTTGCTTTCCTCCCCACTGAAACAAGTTGAGATGACTATTTATTTTGCACTTAAATGCAGGTGCTATACTAAAGCTTTGTATACACATATTCTTATTTAATAGTCACAACAATCTTGCAAAACAGGTAGTATCATCACCATTTTACAGGTAGAAAAAACAGAATCAAAGAGGTTAAGCATCTTGCCCAATTCATATAGGTCTTGGTAGAAACATGAACTTTGTATATCAGATTTCTAAGCCTGTTCTCGTAGGACTGGTAAGAGTAGGTTAACATGACTGTCATTGTGAAATTAGAACCTCAGTAATGAAATGGGATCTCCTAGCTTTCTATCAATAGAACTCGGATCTACTAATGACTTCCACACTGGAGGGTCTGTTTTTACAGAAAGAGCAGTCCTCTGAATCATTGGAAAAGAAGAACCTCGGCTTTCAGGGGTATGGCAAGCAGAATTCTAAGATTCCCGGGCCCTGTTGTAACATACCTTCTCCTAATTACTCAAGCAAACACTAAGTGTTGCTGTAAAGGGATTTCACAGATGCAGTTAGATCCCAAATCAGTGACCTCAACATAGGGAGATTATCTGAGTGGGCCTGACCTAATCACCTGAGGCCACTAAATGAGGGTCATGCAGTCAGAGACAGGGGATGTGTGAGAGGGATTTGGCACAAGGAACATTCTCTTGCTGGCTTTGAGAGGGACGGGTCACGTGGCAAGGAGAGTGGATGGCCTCTAGGAAGCCAGTGACCTCCAGCTGAGAGCCGGCAAGGAAACAGGACCTTCAGTCCTACAGCTACGAGGAACTGAAAATGACTAATAACCTGATTGAGCGTGGAAGCAAATTCTTCCTCGAATCCCCCAGAAAGAAACACAGCCCAGCCAACCCTTGATTTCAGTCTCAAGACCCTGAGCAGAGAACCCAACCACCATGCCCAAACTTCTAACCTACAGGACTGTGAGCCAGTAAATAGGTGTTGTTTTAAGTTTACAGTACTTTGTTACATGGCAACAGAAAACAAAAACAAGGGGCTAAACACTTTCATAAAACAAGTGCTAACCTTTGATTAGGACTTCAATGGATACTTCAGTTAGCTTGAAAATGAGCTTATCTATTAATAGTCTAATCAATTTTCTACAAACTCATAAGTAAATTGCAGGATCTTCAAATTCCTCTGGTCCTCTAATCATGTGGACTTATAAATAATAATAATAATAGTAATAACAAGTAAATACTGCTTTAGAGTTCAATGTACTTCCACATTCATTATATCATTTGAGCCTAGCCCAGTGGAGTATACAAATGGTAATTATTAGTATCCTTTCTTACAGTACAAGAACTGAATATGTAGAAAAGGTAAGTTACCAACTGAAGATTAATCACAAAAATTTGGGGGTGCAAAGGGGTGGCCAAAAGGTGACAAAGTCTTCTGATTTCTCTCAAAACCACTTTTTTTCTCTGGGCTGACTTAAAATATTTTGGCAAAACAATGGAGTTATGTCCCCCTCTCCAACTCTCTTCCTATTTCAAGAAGTAAAAGAATAATAATTTTATATCTGAAATAATTGCTTTGCTTCCCACATCAAATTTTCCTACTCTTCACACAATGTGAGCCTTTAAAACATTTATTTTTATGTTTTTAAAAACACTTTAAAAACATGCAAACTGATTTTGTAAAAGCTTGAACTAAGCTGCAAAATAACATGTATGATAATGGAAAATTGTCAATACTCAATATGGATTCATTAACTACATCTATAAAATGGAATTCTATGTAGCCATTCAAATGTGATCTATCGTTATGCACATGAAAAGTTGTAATATATATTTATTTACCTGAGACGTGGCTGATTCCATTTATACAATCCCATTTAATAAAAAAAAAATGTACATATACACACACACATATAATATACCAAATTTTTCACTGAGGTCCTGTGGAATGTAAGACATTTTAATTTGCTTTTAATGCTTTCTAAGTTTTCTGCAGTCCTTATAAATACTGTATATTATAGTGTATTTTTGACACCCAAAAAATACACTAAAGTCATTTTCATTTTACAAAATAATTTGATCCACACTCTCAGCCTAGTCATATCAAAGCAACGTAGTTACTATTAAATATCCAAAGAGTCTATATGAAGGTTGAGAATTAAATATGGAGCGAGGCTCTCATCTTTAAGAGATTACACCTCGTTCCCATTAGTGTAGCTGGGCACGCACCTGTACTTCACAGGCTCAGCATCTATAGTTTCATGACCAATGCCTACAAATCCCTGACTGTTCCTGACCACCAGTTTGGGCTTAAGTCACAAGTGCCAATTAACGCTTCCAATAGCATCCTAAACCTGGCCAGGTACTTTGAGCAAAGAAACAGGCTCTGACCCTTCTTCAAGGCTCCAACTAAAGTAAGTTGAAGGGAATTTTCTTCCTTCACTTTCTCTTTCATGGGCTGTGAAAATGTCAGACTCTTTAAATGGAGCTTCCAATCAGAGTTGCTGAAACCTATAAATTTCCAGACAAAGGCAGTGGATAAAAATGACTGTGAGTTCTTTTGACAAACTTGAAAAGTAGGTGTAACTTGACCAGGGTTTCAACCGCCCACTCTTATTGGGATTACGTCCTTTGCCTTCCTCCTCTAGAGACCTAATGTCATTCACTCCCTGTGTCCCTTTGTGTCTAAGGAATAAAACTAGGATTCTAATAAAGCATGAGGACCCTTGGATCTTTGGCTGGCTCTGAACCAAAGAAAAGGCACATGAATTTTGTAGTTTTCCACTGCCACCACTGGAAAATATTCCATGTAGGGTCAAGTGGGTAACTTTTGGCAGGGTCATCTTCAAAAAGGGAAAAATAAATAATCAAAATGTGGAATAAAACAATATTTTGACAATTAAAAAGAAAAAAACTTAATCCTTAGTCCTAACACCCTAGCAAAATTGTTTTAATTTTTAATTACCTTTAATACTTTCCTCACCTTCGTATTTATTTTTATATAGTCACTTATGATACTCACAATTTTGGTTGTTATTCTCAAAATTTAACAAGTCATAAGGCTTTTTTTAATAGTTCTTTGTTATGTCTTAACTTCGATTTTTTTTTTTTTTTTTTTTTTTATTTATTTATGGCTGTGTTGGGTCTTCGTTTCTGTGCGAGGGCTTTCTCTAGTTGTGGCAAGCGCGGGCCTCTCACTATCGCGGCCTCTCCCGTTGCAGAGCACAGGCTCCAGACGCGCAGGCTCAGTAGTTGTGGCTCACGGGCCCAGTTGCTCCGCGGCATGTGGGATCTTCCCAGACCAGGGCTCGAACCCGTGTTCCCTGCATTAGCAGGCAGACTCTCAACCACTGCGCCACCGGGGAAGCCCCTTAACTTCGATTTTTAATGGCTGCATAATTCCTGCCAAGCAGATGTGCCACAGTTTGTTTTTTCCCTTTTTGCCAATTCCCCAAATTGAAGAGTCATACCTAAATGTTAGGCAAAAATATGCAAGTAGCAAAGCCCCATCCTGCAGCCCACTTGCCCCAGACTAGCTCTTCCACATGTCACCCTCTGGGGAACTTTTCTTTTCTGGAGCTATTCCTGGTTCTATAAATGGGTTAACATAAACTGGGTCTCGTGAGGAGCTCAACAACAGAGTTTGTTTAGGCCGTTTTTGCTTCACACCCAAGTCAAAAGATAAGAGAGGAAAAGAAGAATCCATAAATAGATGGCGAGGAACCAGCTCCTACTTTCGGACTCATGGGACTAGAAATAAGTAATTGAAACTGGTTTGTGCTGATATGGGACAGGCATTCTTTCATCTCCCAAGCAGTATAACTACTTACTGGGGAAAAAGCAAAATGCCAGCAGCCCTAAGTACCTTTACAAGCCATGCATCATACAATCGATAAAGTTTATGGGCCAGCATACTAGAAATGCTAGTAATTAACGGTGGAATTAGTTGTGTGGGGTGCTGAGGGAAGATAGAAATAGGTTATCTTGGGAAGTGGAGCTTTGCATGATTCTACAATGCACAGCACCATCAGCGGCAACTGATGTCCTGACCTTACTTTTTTGATTGAATGATTTATTATGGAAATAGAGATCATGTTAAGAAAGGGAAAACAGTGAATCTTAAATGTTATTTTTATTAGATGTGATAACGGTATTGTGGGTATAATTTTTAAAGAGCTCTAATCTTGGCATTTCAGATGAAATAATAAAATGTCTAGGATGTGCTTTAAAATACTTAAGGAAAAGAGAAGTTTTGGCATACCACCCAAAGAAAAAGAGTTCACAGAGCACTGCAAGTGTACCTCAAGTCTGTTCTTATGTGTGTTCTCAGTTTGGTTGCTTTTTGTTTCCTTTTATTTTATTTCCTAGAAAGAAATAATACTCAGATTTAGTCCAATTTCGGGTATGTAAAGTCTTCCACATTTTAGGATTTAGCTGCAAACTGATTTTTTTTTTTTATTGTCGTTGTTGTTGTTACTTTTTTATACCTCAGCCAAAGGGAGTTCTTCCTTCCAGCCATAGTTTGAGTGCTGACCATGGCTGCTTAAGTCCTAAAGTGGGCTGCTGATGGCCAATGAAGTGTCCTGGTACAAAATTTAACAATGCTTCTCTCCCTGCAGCTGAACGCAAGCCCCCAGCAGGGCACACTGGGTGTGCATTTTACTACTCACTCTCCCCCTGGGACGGGCACCCCTGTGCAGGGCACAATTTTGCATTACGTTGAATTATGTGCAACAGTCTTGGTCCTGAACATTTATGTTCTTTTTTTTTTTTTTAATTTAATCTCTGGCTGCTTTGCTTGGCAGTCAAGTATCTAGTCAGAAGCCAAATGAGGATCACTCGCTCCCCACCAGGACATCTCGTGCCCCACCAAGAGAGTTTGGCCGGTTGGTAAGTTTCTCTGCCATCTGCCCCAGTTGCCAGAAAACAGGCCAAGCTGCAGTTACTGAAAAGCCCATTATCTATTGTGTCTTTAACTTCTCCTCAGTGTTTCTAGTTATGTGTCCTTGTAGTATTTGTACATCTTGGGGAGGGTGAGGAGGCAAATAAAAATGTACCCCATTTCCATTAGCCAAACTGCTTGGATTGCTAACGAAGGTAATAGTAATTGTTTTGGTCAAGTAGGTGTAGGATTAGATGTGAATGTCATATATCTTGGCTATTGTTTCCTCTATTATAAGGCAATTCATAATTTTAAATTGGAACTCATGCTTCCAGAGAGTTTGGCAAACAAAAAACAGAAATAAATTAACTTTCTGTAGGTCATACATCTGGTGATTGATGTTGGTGACTGAGTCAGTGGTATATCCCAACAATCTATACCTATCCTGTCTAATACAATAGCCACTAGCCATGCACGGCTACTGAGCACATGAAATGTGAGTGGTCTGAATTGAGATGTGCAATAAATGTATAATATACACCAGACTTTGAAGACTTAGTATGAACAAAAAGGAATGTAAAAATATCTCAAATATAGTTTTCTCATTCATTCTATCTGTAATTCATTTATTCAAGAGTTGGGCAAGTGGACTAGTCATTAAAAATAGAGCAATGAATAAGACAAGCTCAGTCCTGGCCCTCATGGATCTTAAAGTCTAGTAGATGTTATTTAAAATTGTCTTCCTTTATTGGTTGGCCTTTTGCATGAATACTCTGACTATACTTCTGATATTCTCAAAACAGACACGACTGTAGTCCTGCTGCAATGTCAAGGACAGGGATATGTGCTAGGGGAACATCTCAACTGCCACCTGGCAAAGGTGCCATTTCTCATTGCTCTAGAGCCTCACTGTTCAATAAAATAGCCACTCATCCCAGATGAATGTCTGAAATGTGACTAGTCTGAATTACAATGGGCTGTAAGTGTAAAATACACACTGAATTTCAAAAACAGTATGAAAAAATGAATAAAAAGTATCTCATTCATATTTTATATTGAGTATATGGTAAAATGGTAATATTTTGTA
The DNA here is from genome assembly GCF_949987535.1 of Balaenoptera acutorostrata. Lineage (NCBI taxonomy): Eukaryota > Metazoa > Chordata > Mammalia > Artiodactyla > Balaenopteridae > Balaenoptera > Balaenoptera acutorostrata. Next base: position 16,973,434 of record NC_080070.1, on the reverse strand, counting down.
TATAGGTTTAATAAAATGTATTATTAAAATTAATTTCACTTGTTTCTCTTAACTTTTTAATGTGGTTACAAGAAAAATTAAGATTACATATTGGCTCTCATATTATTTGTATTGGCCAGCACTTCTCTGTACTGCTGTTTTCCATTCCACCAGTGCAAATAGCCACACCAGATGCCCTGCAGAAACCTGTGGAACAGCTGATGGAGGAACTTGAACCAAACTAGGGCACTAATAAGCTGCCTCAGCTTCTCCCTCTTTTCTTTTCTGTTTGAGGATCACTTGTACCTTGAGTGATTAGTGGACACAATTCAAATGTCTAGGCAGCGTGATTCAATGGGAAGGCAGTAGCTGTTAATCAGAAAACCTTATTTCTGCTGGTCTCAGAGTTCTTATTCACTTAATGAAAAATCAAGAGCAAATCATGAGACCTTGCAGAATCTCCATCTCTTTAGGTATAAATTTAAAAATAATCTGTTCTCAGCAAATACTTAGAAAAGCACAACCTTCTGAGACTGAACCAGGAAGAAATAGAAAATATAAACAGACCAATCACAAGCACTGAAATTGAGACTGTGATTAAAAATCTTTCAACAAACAAAAGCCCAGGACCAGATGGCTTCACAGGTGAATTCTATCAAACATTTAGAGAAGAGCTAACACCTATCCTTCTCAAACTCTTCCAAAATATAGCAGAGGGAGGAACATTCCCAAACTCATTCTACGAGGCCACAGTCACCCTGATACCAAAACCAGACAAAGATTTGGTCACAAAGAAAGAAAACTACAGGCCAGTATCACTGATGAACATAGATACAAAAATCCTCAACAAAATACTAGCAAACAGAATCCAACAGCACATTAAAAGGATCATACACCATGATCAAGTGGGGTTTACCCCAGGAATGCAAGGATTCTTCAATATACACAAATCAATCAATGTGATACACCATATTAACAAACTGAAGGATCAAAACCATATGATCATCTCAATAGATGAAGAAAAAGCTTTCAACAAAATTCAACACCTATTTATGATAAAAACCCTCCAGAAAGTAGGCATAGAGGGAACTTACCTCAAGATAACAAAGGCCATATATGACAAACCCACAGCCAACATCGTTCTCAATGGTGAAAAACTGAAACCATTTACTTTAAGATCAGGAACAAGACAAGGTTGCCCACTCTCAACACTATTACTCAACATAGTTTTGGAAGTTTTAGCCACAGCAATCAGAGAAGAAAAAGAAATAAAAGGAAGCCAAATTGGAAAAGAAGAAGTAAAACTGTCACTGTTTGCAGATGACATGATACTATACATAGAGAATTCTAAAGATGCTACCAGAAAACTATTAGAGCTAATCAATGAATTTGGTAAAGTAGCAAGATACAAAAGTAATGCACAGAAATCTCTTGCATTCCTATACATTAATGATGAAAAATCTAAAAGAGAAATTAAGGAAACACTCCCATTTACCACTGCAACAAAAAGAATAAAATACCAAGAATAAACCTACCTAAGGAGACAAAAGACCTGTATGCAGAAAACTATAAGACACTGATGAAAGAAATTAAAGATGATACAAACAGATGGAGAGATATACCATGTTCTTGGATTGGAAGAATCAAAATTGTGAAAATGACTATACTCCCCAAAGCAATCTACAGATTCAATGCAATCCCTATCAAACTACCAATGGCATTTTCTACAGAACTAGAGCAAAAAATTTCACAATTTATATGGAAACATAAAAGACCCCAAATAGCCAAAGCAATCTTGAGAAAGAAAAACGGAGCTGGAGGAATCAGGCTCCCAGACTTCAGACTATACTACAAAGCTACAGTAATCAAGACACTATGGTACTGGCACAAAAACAGAAATAGAGATCAATAGAACAGGATAGGAAGCCCAGCGATAAACCCACATACATATGGTCACCTTATTTTGATAAAGGAGGCAAGCATATACAGTGGAGAAAAGACAACCTCTTCAATAAGTGGTGCTGGGAAAACTGGACAGCTACATGTAAAAGAATGAAATTAGAACACTCCCTAACACCATACACAAAAATAAACTCAAAATGGATTAAGGACCTAAATGTAAGGCCAGACGCTATCAAACTCTTAGAGGAAAACATAGGCAGAACACTCTATGACATAAATCACAGCAAGATCCTTTTGACCCACCTCCTAGAGAAATGGAAATAAAAACAAAAATAAACAAATGGAACCTAATGAAACTTAAAAGCTTTTACACAGCAAAGGAAACCATAAACAAGACAAAAAGACAACCCTCAGAATGGGAGAAAATATTTGCAAATGAAGCAACTGACAAAGGATTAATCTTCAAAATTTACAAGCAGCACATGCAGCTCAATATCAAAAAAACAAACACCCCAATCCAAAAATGGGCAGAAGACCTAAATAGACATTTCTCCAAAGAAGATAGACAGATTGCCAACAAACACATGAAAGGATTCTCAACATCACTAATCATTAGAGAAATGCAAATCAAAACTACAATAAGGTATCACCTCACACGGGTCAGAATGGCCATCATCAAAAAATCTACAAACAATAAATGCTGGAGAGGGTTTGGAGAAAAGGGAACCCTCTTGCACTGTTGGTGGGAATGTAAATGGATATGGCCACTATGGAGAACAGTATGTAGGTTCCTTAAAAAACTAAAAATAGAACTACCATATGACCCAGCAATCCCACTACTGGGCATATACCCTGAGAAAACCATAATTCAAAAAGAGTCATGTACCACAATGTTTATTGCAGCTCTATTTACAATAGCCAGGACATGGAAGCAAGCTAAGTGTCCATCGACAGATGAATGGATAAAGAAGATGTGGCACATATATACAATGGAATATTACTCAGCCATAAAAAGAAACAAAATTGAGTTATTTGTAGTGAGGTGGATGGACCTAGAGTCTGTCATACAGAGTGAAGTAAGTCAGAAAGAGAAAAAGAAATACTTTATGCTAACACATATATATGGAATCTAAAAAATAATAATAATAATGGTTTTGAAGAATCTAGGGGCAGGACAGGATAAAGACGCAGATGTAGAGAATGGACTTGAGGACACGGGGAGGAGGAAGGGTAAACTGGAACAAAGTGAGAGAGCGGCATGGATATATATACACTTCCAAACGTAAAATAGATAGCTAGTGGGAAGCAGCCGCATAGCACAGGGAGATCAGCTTGGTGCTTTGTGACCACCTAGAGGGGTGGGATAGGGAGGGTGGGAGGAAGATGCAAGAGGGAGGAGATATGGGGATTTATGTATACGTAGAGCTGATTCACTTTGTTATAAAGCAGAAACTGATACACCACTATAAAGCAATTATACTCCAATAAAGATATTTAAAAAAAAAATCTGTTCTCTCTAGTTCAGTTAGAATTATACTAAGTGAGATAAATATATGCATATGAAGCCACCTGATAAACTGTAAGCCATATTGTCATTCTCATCATTTATAATAATGATCATAATAAAATACTTCCATAAGCAATCAAGAAAACTTTTGAGATGTAGAAGATTAAAATACCCTAATTCTGGGGAAATTCCAAACCCAGCAAAAATTCAAATAGAAATATTAAAACACAAATGTTTAAATAGTAAAATTGGCAAAGGAAGAGGTGAGTTACAGGAGTAGGGACTCCTAGTGGAGGCATGTATTATAGAAAGGTAGGGGCAATTTGGTTTTGGAGCTCACATCTCTATCAATTGCCTGATGCCAAGAGATCACTTTGATATTACTTGTTTTTCCAATGAACATTTTCTTATACATGCTACTGATTCAAAACAGCACCAGCAAACTCACCCTATGTATATTGTAGCCAATCATTTGAGTATTTCTGCAGTAGCAAAAGGTGGCTGGGAGGTTTCTGATTTCACACTGCCTAAGTTGAAGCTTGTTGAAACAGAGGGCACTTTGTACAACTTCTGGCTCAGCAACACCAGGCACCACACCACTTAGCCCATAATTGCACCCCAGTGAGACACAGAGACACGATTATTTTTCTAGGTATGTGAGCTGGTCCCAACATTCCTGGTCTCCATCAGGCCCTGAAAATCAAGGCAGATCCGATGGCCTCAGAAGTCCTAGTTTGGTTGTGCTTGCTGTAGTCTGGGAAGCTTGTCACAGTGTGGATATAGAGCTCTTTCATGCTTACTTGACTGCACAAACAATTCAAAAAGTATCCCAAATCAGAGCTAATTTTAACCGGTAAATGCATCTTCCAGTGTGCATGACAAAGAGGCTGACATCATGGGGAAATGTACAGAACTGAAGGAAATGAACTTTGCCCAAAGAAGCTTCCGTAAGACAGGGCTAGATAATAGTGTCGAATAATATTTTTTTTAATAAGGCATTGTGGTAAAATAATACATGATCTTTTTTTCCCAAAGAATCTGTACCACCACTTTCCTCTGGAGCAGCTAGTCAGGTGAGCATGGTTAAGTTTGGCTTAAGTTTGATTTTGTGGTATGAAGAGGCGTGGGACTTCACCCACATGGAGGTGGAAAAGCCACGGAGGATGTTTAAGATACAGTGAGTAAACCCGTCTGAATGGAACGGAGGTTTCATGTAGTGGCACAGAGAGGGGCCTCACGGGAAGCAGACAGCACACTCACGTGCATTCACTGAGGAGAGTTTAATGACTGTGTTATTTACAAGGATGTGAGAGGAGTTAAGAGAAACCAAGGGGAGGCATTGAAACCTCCTGAGGTGAGGGACAAGAAGGTGCCGCCCCCTTTCCATCTGAGGTGGAAAGTGGAAGGAATCATTGTCAGAACCTCAAGAAAGCTCAAACTGTAGGAGACCACAGCCGAAGAGGACCAACCTCTGCAAACTCAGGAAACAGCCGAGACCCCTTTTTTCCTCCTCTCTGATCTCCTGACTGTGCCTTCACTGAGCAAAGCCAACCAAAAGCCAGACGGCAAAGGACTCTGCTGATGTTTCCTAGAAAGTTCAGCCTGCTGGTATTCGGAGCAGAATAGAAAATACTGGAGAGGGGAATTGAAGGGACGAATAGAACATATCCCAAAGAGCTGATAAGTTAGATCAAAAGGATACTGGGTGACTAGAAGCTTTCCTGTGGTGGGCTGGGATGGGGAGTGTCTATGTTTCTGGTCCATCCCACTTATCCTGTCACAGGTTTGCTCTGAATCTATTTCCCATTGTCCACATGACAGGTAGCTTACACTGCAGGCCGCAAAGAACTGTTACAAGCAGCTATTCTACAGACGTTCAACATGAAATACTTAAATCAAGGATTAAGGAGCAAGAATGAACAAGAAATAGGCCCATGGGCAACCTGAAAAGTACAAAAAAATAATTCTTAGGTATAAAAACATTATTGTTTCTAATCTTGAGTTTTTGAAAATCCTGAGATTTGTGTTAATCCAAATTTTGATTAAATTTTGATTGAACTAATACCAAACTCTGTATTCATTAGCTGAGTAAATATGCTTTAGATTTTCTTTTTCCTGACTTAGCCAGATATTGATCTGAACCATCCAAAAGCTTTCTGAGTCTGAGTAGACATGAGACAGAGAAAAGTGTCCTAGTCATTTAATATGGTAGATTCTTTCATGTGAATTTTTTTTTCAAATTTTCTGCTCCTTCTGTAGGTTTTAACATAAAAGTGTTGCTAATTAAAGAGCTATCAACCTCTTATTATAATTCATGTTAATAAATACATGGCCACTGGGTGGCTGGCCACTGAGACACAGTGAGACCCAGTCAAGATTCTGTGCACATTCTTGGTGGCTCAGCATACGGTGTTGAGAACAGCTTGTTTTCATAGAATCCCTGCTTTATTCCTGGCCCTGTTGCCCATAATTATTGTAAATCAGGACTATTTCCTGCCTTCCTGCCCAACATAGCAGGAAGCATCCAGCTCTTTCAACCCACTTTGCTCATGGGCACCACCTCTCTGCAGGGGTTAGGGTTCACTGCCAGGAATTTCAAAAGAGCTAACTCTGTTTTGGTTTCTTATCCAGAACTTAGCTTGTGAGCAAAGAAATGAAGCAAGATCTGTAATACCTCCAGGGATTTAGAGAAATGGCACGGCTTCAGGCCTGGTTAATCGCCCCGAGCCACTGGCAAGATAGAGCTCTTGCTCTTTTCCAGATTCATTGTGGGATCAGTTCCAGGTGAGACTTGGTGAGCCTGTGACTAATGGGAAACAATTGGAGAACCCTAGGGGGTGTCTTATGAAGTACTAAGAGCAAAGAGAATGTTCACTGCCCCTTGGCATTTAATACAAATTTGCACTGAGCCTTCCTATATGCCTCTTCTATGGGTCCACGCTACTTGACGGGGGCATTCACAGCCAGAATACTATTCATGGGCAATATGTCTAGCCTCACGTCCAACCTTTGATAGCCCCTGGGGGTCACTTTATTCAGGCATCCCAGCGCCTAGAATGGACTACTCTACCTATAATAGTTAACACTAACTGTTATTTATTGTTATTGTTGTTGTTGTTTTTCTTTTTTTTTTTTTTTTTGGTTCTGGGCCCAATACTAAATGCTTTGTATGCTCTTATCTCAATTACTCTTCACTATAAGCCCACTAGCCATCACTGTTAACCCCACTGTAGAAATGAGAATACTGAGTTTTAAAAAGATCAAGTCATAAGGAAAAGAGCTGGGGTGCGAACTAGGAGGTGCCCTACCGGCCAGTGCGAAGTGCATCTTGGCCTGCACGTTGGAGAGGCCTCTGAGGGACACAGAATAGCACCATGCATGACAAAAAGAAGCATCCCGACAAGACCACCAAATATGGTGGGCAGCCATCTCCAAAGAGGAGGCAGACATTAATGTAACTAAACATCATGCTCTGGTATGAAAGACACACTCCCATCACATGTACCACCTTTGACCTCGGACAGGGAATCTGCCCTGACTCCTCATCCCTGTTTCTGCCCTTGTGAGAGGGATAGATATCAAGAAACACACCCCTTCTAAGTTTAACTTCTCTGCTTGAGAATCAGCCCTAAAGAACTAAACTTCTGACTCTTTTGCCAGAGGCCCTGTCCTGACCCTAGAATCATAGGGGCCCCCAAGTAAAAGGTACTCTTTACTTAAAAGGCCAGAGAAGCCCCAAATTCTACCATAGGAGCCAAAGCCTCAAAAATCCCTTTCATCAGGGTTAATCCTTTCATGGAGCACCCATGCCCTATAACCCTAAACCTTGTAGTGGAGGCCAAGTGCGGACCAAAGGCCTTCAGTGAGATGACTATCCCCCTCCGAGGTAGCAATGTCACCTCTTCTCTCTTTAAAATTTGAATCCTCTTTCTTTCTTGATAGATGATAGATAGATAGATAGATTAGATAGATAGATAGATAGAAGATAGATAAATAGATGATAGATAGATAGATAGAACATTAGTATTGCATCAAAATTCACTATTTAAACACTTTTATATCTTTTATCCCATTTGACTTAGAACTTTGTGACCATCAGGGTGGCCATAGGACCTAAGGCAGAAGTGGTTGATCCCAGCAGGATAATTTGAGAAACATAAAAATGCATCAGCTATTTTAAATGTGCTCAACAATTTTTCCCTTATGTCTTCATGCATTTATTTTCATTAATATTTATTAAGCATTTCGTAGGTATCAGCTACGGTGCTAGAGAACAGAGACTGAGAGCACAACACAGCATGGTACCTGCCCTCAAGGAGACCACAACCTGATAGAAGAAACTGACAAATAAGCCAGCAGTGATAGAGACGATATCAGAGCATTATGGAAACAGACAAGCAAGGATCTCACTCTTCTCGGGAGCTGGGGTAAGTTAGGGAAGGTGTTTCAGAGACAGTAAAGCCTGGTGGACCCTGGAAGGGGTGAGCAGGCATCAGCATTAGATGCTCTGATGGCAGAGACAAGGAGACACTAGGGCCTGGCAAGCCTGCTCACCACAGTGGGTCTCCTGCCTAATACAGAAGGACTATGGGGCTTTGGAGAAGGGTGCTGCAGTAAGAGCGTGAAGGCAGATCTTCTCTGTGTCTCAGATTATCTTCACGGGGCTTTTATTTTTTCCTGAATTCATCAGTTCAACCCCAAGGGATCATAACTCCAATTCCTGAGCACTACTTGGCCCAGCTAAAGGTTCCATTTCCAAAATCCTACTCTGAATATAGTACAAAGTTTGTCTAACCTATTCCTGCCATGCTGTTAGGGATTAGCCCTTTTATAATTTAACCCTTCCACCTGTACCTTAAACTGAATTCTCACTTGTTCCCTATTTTTAATATTGTGCAAATAGGCTCTTCAAGGATGTTTTGGATATTTGCAAAGGAGACAGGCTGAGGTTCTAGAGAGAAAAAATGTAAAAAATCTTGTACTGTATATGCTAAAAACGTGGCTTCTGCAATCAACACCCTTATATAACTAGAGTTTCCTAAACAATATCCTAAAGATTTGCAAAATGCGTCAGAGAGAGAAATGAACCACGGCAATTTGGGAAATAGAGTTGACATGTGAAAGTAAAGCACTCCTGCAGTTAAAGACTGACATGGTAAAGAAAGCAGGAAGGGGAGAGCCCTAAGTTATAGTGAGGAACCCATGGATGGTATAAAGAACACTGAAGACGGGAGATGCGGCAGGCTGTTTACAGGACCTTCACTATAAATGCCCACAAATCCACCAGGAAAGAGAGCAGTGAGGGTTGTCACAGTACTGGAAGTGAACCAGCTCACATAACGATTGGACTGGATGTTTAAAAAGAGGGAGGAAGAGTGAGCCTCTTGGTCAATTCAGATAAGTAATAAATAGAAGGGTCCCGAGTTTCTCTGAAGGAGGCCAGAATGGCTGAGGCTTATGTATATAAAGTCAACAGAAATGTATAACACACCTACTCAGTGCAGAACACCATGTGTAACAGAAATTTAAATTTTGGATTCTCATGGAAAAGTACCAATGAGCTCCCTGACAGGTGCAGAATAAGCAGAATTCTGGGAACTCAGATTAAAACAGGCAAAAATGAAAACTATTTTCTTTTTCTTTGAAAGCTACATGTTTTTTACTTTATATTGTAATTTAAAAATATATCTTAGCATTTGAAGGTCAAGACCTAACAGAGTAGAGGTAACCCAGAATGCTTTACTCTTGATCGTCAAAAATCCAGGATAAGAATCACAACGTTAATATATGTCCCTTAAAAGTTCTAGTAATTTCTTGTTTTTGTTATTTCTTGGGTTTTCAAATAACACATCTTAAAGGCATTCTTTTTAGAAGTAAATATTATAAAAATTATTTTTGTGTAAAATAAAAATTATACAGAGATTTAAGAGAAGTCAATACAGGGACTTCCCTGGTGGTCAGGCGGTTAAGACTCTGCCCTTCCACTGCAGGGGGCATGGGTTCCATCCCTGGTCAGGGAACTAAGATCCCACATGCTGTGCAGTGCAGCCAAAAAAAAATTTTTTTTAAGAGAAGTCAATATAATAAAGAAAGTAAAGCCTAAAAGGTCCTTATATTTATTCAGTAATTTATGATTTACTTAGAATATTGTGCAGATTTTCTTATTTGATCCCAACCATTTTGTGAAGCAAGCGGGGCAATCTGTATTATCCCCATCCTCCAGAGGTGAAAACTAGTCTTCAGAGAAGCTAAATGCCATGAAGAAGTTTGACACAGCTAGTAAGAAACAAAGCAGAGCCCACATACCATGTCTGCTGGCCCTTAGTAACCGAACAGCTCAAATGTTGTTGGTATTGTAACACAATATTTAACTAATGGTAAAAAGAAGAATTTGGTTGCTTTTAAAATGAAAATAGACAGTTCTGGCTATCAGGTGAAATTCAGTGAAAAAAAAATTCAGAATAGACTAGATAAAGCAAAGAAGAATGGAAATCAAAAATGGATGAAGGAAGTTGAATTTACCAGCAACAACGCCAAATATCACAAGAAGTTTTATGGACCATCAGCGCACTCTTCCTCAAATCACTTCTGGGTATGATCTCCAGGTTAACATTTTTGATAAGGAATTTCACAAGGTATTCAATATTGTGGTTGCTGTCATTGACATGAAATTTTGTTAGGCAGAATGTAATAGTGGACTCCAGCTTACACTTACTTGGTGCTTTTATAATTTTAAGCCATTTCCATTTGAATTATCTCATTTTATTTTCTTGAGAGGTGGTTGGAGTATATAGCATGTGGTATTTAATGGTAGGGCACAGTTGCATAAATATCTCAAAATAACTCAAAAAGTATATCAGTTCTGCTCTGCTCTCCCCACTCTCAATGTAAACTGTATGCAATTTAGTTCCTTCATGAAACAAAAGCTATTACTTATATGGCTTCAGAGAGAAAGCACTTGATGTTCATGTTTATTCATTGTATAGTATTTATTGTAATCATATCAATAAGGCACTGTTTCTATGGGCCAGCTGCATGAGACATGGAAATAGCTTTGTTTCATAACACTCTCTTTGTATTTTTTTGTTGTTTTTATAATGGAATTTTGTTGTATATGGCTCTGAATTCTACTAAGTGCTTCAGATTGAAGAGTTTATTTGCACAACTTATTCCTTCTTTACTTTCCCTGCACTATGATAGTAGTTTATGAAACAAGTCGCACACCAGAATCATCAGTTATGAAGCCCAGAAAGAATTTTAAAGTTTCCCAAGTGATTCTGATGAGTTGCCAGACTTTAAAATGACTGTGCTATGGACATCCTTTTACTTTATCGTAGACTCAGGTTGAATGGTTATATTTTGAGGATTCCATCTGATTATTATTGTATTATTAGAATGAAAGCCTTTGCCCAGACAAAAGTAAAACCTAATCGCATGAAAACTTCTCTTAGGCTGACTCCCAATTTGTATTAGGATCATTTGATATAAACCAAGTAATAGCCTAGCATGTAAAAAGTACTTAAGATGACAGAAAATTCTTAAATTCCCCTTGTTTAACATTCATTCTTTCCATACACAGTTACTGAATACTGCTGAGGTTAGTGCTATGGGCATAAAGATGAAATGAATAGAATGGAGACCGAGCCCTTAAAAATTCAGTGGGAAAATTACAATCTCATCCTGTTGTTAATCCATTCCTCATCACAATTATATTTGGGGATGTTAAAACAGCACATATGAGTGAAAAACCAAGCAAATATCACTCACTGATCTACATCTATAGAATTTCTTGCAGTTTACCCAGGAGGCAATCATTAAGAAACTAAAACAGATCAACTTAAGGGCATATGTAATGCCCAATAGGGCCAACAAAGGGCCTGTTGAATGCAAAGTCTTGCCAAGTCTCTAGGAAGTAAGAATAAATTTAACATGTAGCATTACCCCTCTCCCACCAAAAAAGCTTTGATGTTGCACAATAGTTTGCCACCTAGTTAAATAGTTTTAAATAAAGTTGTCTACAAGGTAGGAAGGCTGTAATCTGTATACAGGCTGCACAGTATATTCCAGGTCCACCCCTTGAGAACATACAGAGAATACAAAGCATAATGGCTCTTGAATGGAGTCACGAAACACGATCTCAAAAAACACTGCAAATCATGTTAACTGACCCCAGGGTTTGCATTCCTCCCCTTCTCTCTGATCTTTCCCCCCTTTTTTCTCCTCTCTCCCTTTGCTTGGAGCCTTCTGACAGTCAAGTACTTGAACAGTTACTTTGGGCGACAATATGTTATCCCCAGTGGAAATCAGAAGCTTTAATTCAAAAGGTGGCCACTCTTGACCTCCGACCCTGGTGCCTCCTACCCTGCTGCTCCCCTCCATTTTCTGTCTCCATGGAACTGAGTAGTCAAGTGGAAAAATGGGAGCAGGCAGAGCCTATAGCTATTCATAGACCACCCCACTCCCCTTTGCTGCCCCCCCCAAAAAGAGAGAGAGAAAGATGAATGAAAGTCATTCATCAATAAGCAGGAGATGAAGAAGAAAGCCCTACTGGCTGAAAAGCAAGCTAAGAAGCAGAGAGGGCAAAAGAGGAGGACTGCCAGGAAAGAAAAGGAGAGGAGTAAGGAGCTGGTATGGAGGGCAAGTTGTGAGTTCACGAAAATAAAAACCCAGGGGCTGAAAAGAAGCATTGCACATTTCCCAAATCGAGTTATCTGTAAGGGGCCAACTGTTTCAAAAATGAATGCCTAGGGCCTTCCCTGGTGGCGCAGTGGTTAAGAATCCGCCTGCCAATGCAGGAGACACGGGTTCGAGCCCTGGTCCAGGAAGATCCCACATGCCGCCAACAACTAAGCCCGTGCACCACAACTACTGAGCCTGCGCTCTAGAGCCCGCGAGCCACAACTACTGAGCCCACGCACCACAACTACTGAAGCCTGTGCGCCTAGAGCCCATGCTCTGCAACAAGAGAAGCCACCACAGTGAGAAGCCCGTGCACTGCAACAAAGAGTAGCCCCTACTCGCCACAACTAGAGAAAAGCCCACACACAGCAACGAAGACCCGACACAGCCAAAAATAAATAAATAAATAAATTTATTAGAATAAAAAAATGAACGCCTTTTACTTGTGTCACACCTTCTTAAAATAAGAATGCAGCTAAAGGAGAACCAAAGGGAGAAGGCCTGAGCCTCTGGGATTGTTCTTTCTTTAAACATCTTGATGGCACCGTTGGGAGCCGGGAGATACAGCAGCTGGGACACCTGCTCACAGAGTTGAGAACTGAGACCCTAAAATCTACACTCATCCAGAGGAAATGTTTTTATGTGTCAGAAAGCAAGTGACAGCAGATATATTATTTGTTACACATAGAGTCAATTTTTATTTCAACTATCTTGGCTGAGCAATCTGACGTCCCCAAGATCAAACTGCAACCTAAGAAAGTGGCTCAACTCCGACTGGCCAATGGCCTCACAGTCAACCAACATGGTAACAGCACTGAGGCCAGAAAACAAAGAGTATTTCCTCTCAATCTAAGAATGTTAGGTGCGAAGAAAAATCAGCATTAAATTCAGATCAAAACTAGATAGAGTTCAATGATTCTGCAGCATTCGCCATATTTCCTCCTCCCTCACAAGATGTAAACATTTAATAATTTATTAATCATCTATCTGAACACCTGTTTGGTTTTTTCCATGAGTGCCATCTCTGAGATTAGCACTCCAAAGTAAAAAGTTTTCATTTTATGTGAATCCAAGGCAACGCCACATGCATCCAGATAAAAAAAAGTTAGGGCAAGAAAATGTTTCTGCCACCTTGTGATCCATTTCTCTCCCACCAGTGGGACATCACCTGCACCCCTGTAGCTTGATAAGAATTGTATTTGCAGGAAGCAAAGTCCCCTACTTGCTGACATATTCCAGCTACTTTCAAATAGACATCTAAAACCATTTTCCCAGAAAATTTGGCATTAGTCCTAAATAACTGTTGCATGTTCCCTAGTTTTTCCATCTGTCAATGATACTTTTCTGACCATCTACATTTTCTAGCACTTAGGTTTTGAGCATAAGAATACGCTTGAAGGAGGTGATGTATTGTGATTGGGGAAAAATAAAGATGAGGCCGATAGTAACACTGGCAAATTCACACGAGCTCAAATCATCGAGTGGAAATCTTGTGAACTTCAAACATACATACTTACCACTGTCAAGGGCAAGGCCCTTGAGCATCTCACACAAAATAAGACTAGAGATGAGTGTGGAAGAATCCCTCATAGAAGAAACAGAGGCTCTATTGTCAGTGTTCTAAGCAGGACAGAGACTAACCTGCAGCTAATACTCTTGTGAAGACCCCCTCCCTGCATGGCTTCCTTACCTCCTCCTTTACAATTCTATAGCTTCTCATGAAAAGCCCTGAAATGGGGACTAGAATGCAGAGGCAGAGTGGATTCAGCTCCTTTTGGGCCTCTGCCAGATTCTCATTAGGTCCTGGACATGTGAGCCAATGCTGATTTCCATGGCTGATCTACCCTAAATCTGCCCTTCCTGAAACACTAGCCTTTGTCCTCCCAGTCACCGTCTCTAAATGGGGATTTGGGTGAGAGCAATACCAAGGGGACCATCATTATACACTCATTATTATGAAATTGATGGCTGCTAAGTCTTTCTGGCTGAAAACTCTGATGGGGTGAGCTCAAAATGGATTGTAGAATCGTTGCTTTCCCTGGTAATTCGGGTTACAAATGAGAACTAGAATGGGAGGGAGGGTAAAGGAGGAGGATAAAGGAAGAGTGTTTTTCCTCAAATTCACCTCACTTCATGCTGGAGTGAGAGGCCATCCATACTCACGAAAGGCTAATTATATAAATCAGATGCCCTGGCTGAGTTTCCAACCCCCTGGGAGCAGGGAGAGCTAGGAATAAATGAGGTCTTCTGCAAAATAAAAGAAACCCTTTGAAAAAATGCCAAAACCAATGGTTATACAGCTTAACTCACAAATTTTTTATAGAAACAGAAAAATCTGGACCAAGGATAACAAAAATAGCTGAGTTTTCATCTTTCAGCAGATTTGGAAATGTACTCTGAATTTATTTACCTCCTTGCTAGTATGTACTTTACTTTGCATCGCTAAATGTGACACCTCCTGAGATGTTCAGATATCTAAATTCATCCTCAAAATAATAGCTGACTTTTGTTTTAGGAAGATCACATTTGTGTTAGGATGCCATGATAAAAAGCCATTGTTCAAGTAGCAGAGCTAAATAAGGTGGGAAAAATCATAGCAGTGAGAAACAGGAATCTAGACGTATAGTTCTGGCTTTACCACTTGCGAACACGCAATCTTGGACAATCACTTCACTTTTCAAGGCTTCAGACTCCTCATATGAAAATAACTGGATTGATGTACACTAGCACCATTTGGTCTATGATGTCGCACATGTCACAAGTAGTCAATACTCAGAGGAACAGCTAAAATTCACCAGCTATCAATGGTGGACATGTCAGTTACTTTGAACATAAGAGTTAAAGTTTGGGCTTTGGTGGATGTTGACATTTCCCTATGGTTAGTCTTGGCTTCCAAGAAAGTTCATTCCTTTTCCTGTCCCAACTCACTGATATTGCATCCTGCTGGATCCACTGAAGTACAGCATCTGAGAGCTATTTAATTCCTGACAATGTAAGTTCCTTTTTAGGGCAGGACAGGAAAGGTACCCGGATTCCCAAACCTGGTACCTGGAAATTACTCAATATATGTCTGTTAGAATAAATCATTACATAAATGTATGAATGGAAAGGCCACTTAAATATTTTAAAGAATGCTTCTAACTGGATGGAGAGCTGACTTACTCATACTGATTTTTCTTTTCAAACAATCCATTTTTTATAATTTTTATTTCTGACCAGACCAATGCATTAAAATTCACTCTTGCCTGATTAAGAACTCAGACTAAACATACAGGCATAAATTGTCAAAATCATAGTTATGGGCTTCCCTGGTGGCGCAGTGGTTGAGAATCTGCCTGCCAATGCAGGGGACACGGGTTTGAGCCCTGGTCTGGGAAGATCCCACATGCCACGGAGCAACTGGGCCCGTGAGCCACAATTGCTGAGCCTGCGCGTCTGGAGCCTGTGCTCTGCAACAAGAGAGGCCGCGATGGTGAGAGGCCCGCGCACCGCGATGAAGAGTGGTCCCCACTTGCCGCAACTAGAGAAAGCCCTCGCACAGAAACGAAGACTCAACACAGTCATAAATAAATAAATAAATAAATAAAAGAACGTGAATTTCTAAAAAAAAAAAAAAGATGTCAGTTCCCCCCAAGTTAACCAATAAATCTGATGCAATCAAAATTTCACATGGATTTAAAAAAAAAAAAAATCATAGTTATGCAGAGATGGAACAGATTATTGAGGCCATCTGGTCTTTCTCCTTTTAGTTTTCAGAGGTAAGAGTCTAAGAGAGATGAGATGAAATGTCTTGCTCAAAATCATGTAATCATAATATGACTGTGGTGGAGCTGAAACCAGGACCCATATTTTAGGATACCTAAGCCAATGGTCTTTCTATCATGTCACATCCTGATTCTACTAAAAGTTTCTCTTATTTGAATACAAACAAACACAATATAAAATGTATATATACTTAATATATGTATATGTGTAAGATTTGCTCTGTTCTTCATAAGTGAGAAACAGCTTCACCTGTTCATGGAACCTCTAAACTATCTAGGATCATGTTTTCTGTCCTCTTTTCCCCAAAGGGAAGAGTTACAAAATCCCTACTGAGGACATACTTAGATCTTAGCAATCCTACTCCCTCTGACTTGCTTTTCTTACAGCCTGTAAAATCTTTAGTCCAGGGGGAGGAAAAACCATCTCTTACTGAACCAATTCATTGTTTATCATTATAACCTTTATCCCCTGAGTCCCGCATGGCTTTGGAGGCCCCAAAATTGATTACTATTCAAAAGTCATAAATTTTGTTCTCTTTTCCTATCATCTGCTATATGCGTTCTCTCTTGAGGGTTGCATTATGGTTTTGTCTAGCAACTCAAATGAAGAAGGGATATAGGGAAACTGGATTTACCAGTAGGAAAAAAAAATCGGCACAGAACTAATTCTTCTATTTCACATCATTACTTCATAGAAATACATGCATTCTTATGCACAGTCATACATCTTACCAGTGGTGATCAGATTCTCAAATCAATTGACCAAAACCTATTGAAACCACTGGAAGGATTAACCATCTGCCTTATTTCCTTTTCATGGTAGGTTATGCCAAACTGCTGATGAGTTTGGGGTTCAGAGCTTGGTAAGGCACATTTTTGTTGAAGATATCACAAAAGGGACTTCACTGGGGTGATCTGGTCATGATCACAGTTTATATCCTAAGAAAGAGAGGATTAAAATCTTTGCAGAAAACAGAATGATCAAGGATAAGATGCTCCTGACCCAAACTCCATCTCACCATCTCTCTCTAGGACATTCTCCAAGTTCCATGGAACTTGGACACTATTCTAGGAACTATAGGGAATAGGGAAGAACAAGAAGGTTTGAATCAACTGGCTAACTCTAAATTTACTGGATTACCCTGAATTGTCTGAGATTGATATTTTGCCACCTAACAGGCTCAAGTGGAAATTGTTACCTGTAAACCTGAGAGGATGACTTTTTCTGTTAATTCAAATGGCCCAATGAAGTTGGGACTGAAAGATAAAGAGGATGGGATCTAAAATAGACACTGAAATGGATCTGAAAGCAAAGAGGGTAAGTTGGATGCAATTTCTCTGTGAACTGGGTGATTGGGATGCCCGAGGATATGGGTTTATGCCCTCCATTAGCCGTGTCATACAAAGGTAGATAGACCTGATTTTAAGAGATAGGTGGCAATTCTGAAGCTCTAAGAAATCTATTAAAACTACCAGACATTGGCAACATGGGAGAAGTGTGATGTTTTCCGGTTTGAAGGACAGGATATTAATTATTGTCTATTTTGGTGCCAGTAGTTTTCAAAGCCAATTTTAAAATTATACAGTTTTAATCATTCTACAGTGAAAAATGAATATAAATTAGGGTGTGCAGCAATGAGGCAGACGAATGAATCCATCCATTTCTCTTTGAGGAGTCTCTGCAGTGTACATTTCTTAGGACAGTTTTACTTGCTTTTCTACCAATGAAAGAGAGAAGGGTAAATGGGACAGGAAACCAGACAGTGCGATGCCCACTAAAGTGAGAAATGGAAGATGCTTGAGGATACACTTTGCCTGGCTTGACATCTTGTCTGGGTGGTTCGTTCTGCCCGTTTGCTTTCTTTGCCTGAGGCTTAGCTGCAATCTCTACAGTTTCTGAGACATACTCTTTATCTCAGCTTTCAAATTCAGTGTAAATACCTACCTTTTGAAAGATTGTTGCTATTTAATTTATTTTTTTAACTACTTCCCCATCCCTCCCTCATATTTAATGAAAAACAGAAGCTGTTAACACAGGGGAGATTTTTAAAATCTGGTCAAGGGCAGACAAAAACGTAAGGTAAAAAGAGAGCTAGAAAATTCTATTTGTTTTTTAATAAAAATTGTAAAATATTGAATTTTAAGTAGAGTCATACTCTAACTTACTGTAAAACATAAATTATGGAGTAAAGGAATTCGTTGATATTAAAACTAATTCACTTTCTTTTTACCTACCTCACAAGATTGTTCTGAGAATCAAATGAAAAATCAAAGATTGAGCATAATAAAAATGCTGAAATAATTTTATACTATGGTACATGTTATTTGTACTATGATATTGTTACAGAATGCTTCTGGGTATTTTACCTCAGGTATTTTAGTCACACTCTCTCTTTTTCCCCCTTTTGGTTCCCCATCCCTCACTCATCCTGCAGAAGCCAATAATCCTCCTGGTCACCCTCACTCCCCACTTAGGTCTCCAAACAGACTTCTTCAAGAGTCACCTGACTTGTCTATCTCCCAGTCCACATCACGTGTTGTCTTTTTCCACACCCACCCCAACCCTCTTCCAAGAAGCAGAAAATGAAAAGCAAAAAGCAGAAAGAGTAACGAAACCAAACAATTTTTTTTAAAGAAAATTATATTTCCCAGCCCATCTTAGAGCTGTTTTGCAAGTGGTTTAGGGAATTGCCAGTCCAATGCACTCATAAGAGACTTTGGGAATTAAGTCATGAGGGGACAAAGGTAAAGGGTGTGATATCTGGTTTGTGGGTGAGGATTATGGCAGGACAACTTGATTCTGGAGACAGTAGCTCTGTTATTTGCCTAGTGGTTTAGCCAGAAATCCTGATTCCCTTCCTTCCTGTTTGTGACAGAAATGGTGTGATTCCTGAGTAGCAGCTTCCTGAATCTTAGTTTTTTGATTATGGCAAAGGCAGCAACTCCTATCATGACCCAGCTCTGCAGCGTGTTTTTAAGAGTCATCCCCAGGGGTTCAACCTAGAATCTATTTCTTCAGCTCTCTCAATAATTGTGGGCACTATCTCTACCCCTTAATCAATCTCTCACTGCTTAAACTACCCAGATGGGATTTTGTTGTTTGCAACTAAAAAAAAAAAAAAACAAAATTGACCTAAACTCACTCTTTCCCTTGTCAAATTCTGCTCTCAGCCAACCCTTCCATAACTGTCAAAGGAGGAAATAAACTCTCACTAAGATTTTTTATTTCAATTCACACGCAAGAACTATTCTGAAAATTTACAAGGCAAGTATAAATCTTGCCTCTATCTATCTCCAAAAAGATTGAAATCTAGTGTACCTCAGATATCCTATTTTTTTGGATTGAGAAGCTTCATTTAATCCACTTAGGAACCCAACAAGAACTCATATCCTCTTGGAACATAACCTCTTCTTAGCATTGGATGCTCGTCATGCACAGTCTTACTGGACTGGCATAGATGTAGGTTTATTATTCAGCCTCTTTAATTTAGCTGCTGAGAAATCACATTAGGAAGGCAGAAGAAAGTATCTATTTTGGAGTCATTTAAGCAGAGCATTAAGCTATACAACAGAGCCAAAATTTTCAGAAGGCTACATGATACCCTAGAGATAGAATCCCAAGACAGGCCCACTCTCTAGAATAGGGTTTACTCTGAGTACTCTATTAATTAAAGCAGGTTCAGCATTATCATGACTTTTTATTCTCTTCTATATTTATTGACCTACTCTGTTCCATGTTTTAGGGCATATAGCAGAGATGAGAGTCACCACTGAGGAATCTACTGTGAACAGAAGACACACATGTATAGAGATATTAGTAGCACAATGCAAAGATGGCATTGTAGAAGTAAGTAAAAAGTGCTATAAGAATACAGACTCAGTCTCAGGAGATTTGATAGGCTTAGAAGTCAAGGAAAATTATATATACATGAATGTGTAGTATACATTATACCTATTTTTATGTTCTCTTAGGTCCAAACCCATCCTTCTATATGCTGCTTTGGGATACTTCATAATTCCTTAGTGTTTTATTTACAGTTACCTATTTAATAACTTTGTATATAGTTAACCAATATTTATATTCATTCTCTCTGTTGAAATAATCAGTGTGGTTTTTCTCATGGCTGGTCCTGACTGATACAGAAATTGACAGGTATGAAACCGGGAATCAGAGCCTCATAGATGGTATTTAGGAATTGGTTTGGTTGTGTCCTTAGGTTTGAACACAGTGATGGGCTCCATGCCAATGGAAAATAGGATGCTAATAATTATGCAATGCAATGGCATCACAGTTAATCAAATGAACACCTGTGGTTGATTGTGATAAAGTGCCTACTGAAGAAAGTGCCTTGAGAGCCCGGATGGCTGATGTTCTTGACCACTGCGGCAGCCATGGTAACTGTGAGGACCACGGTGTGGGCTGGATTCTTCTGAGTGCTCTGCAGTGATTAGAGGAAGAAGTGGCAAGCTCAAGTCTAAATTCTTATCAATCACAAATCACAAAAGAGAAGTTATGTGGCAGCCCTAAAAGAATCTCTTATCTCTTGTAACCTCTGGGCTGACATCTCTGAAAATCAAACGCAACATTTAATGGTGTGTGTTACAGAATTACAAACTATGTTGAAGTCACAACTTCACCAGGTCTCTAATGTTCAAGTCAGGACATTGGGAAGTAGAGTTCCTGATATTTGAAAAGGAGAGATCTAGCTGGACTCAGACAAAACCCAGACACTTAAACCCCTGAGTTACTCTGAATTTCCCTCTAATACTCATTACTGACAGCCTAACCTGGAGCCAACTAGCAAAACAGAAATCTGTCTGCAGGATCGCGACTCCAGCACCACAGGGTAGACCGTAGAAGGGTAGGTTTGGAGCTGAGAGACAAGAGTCTGGCACAAATGTGCAGCTCAACTGTATAGTGTGAGAGATAGCATGGCGTACCAGAAAGACCTAGTTATGCCGTTCTGTGATCTTAAGTAAGTCTCTGCCTTTGTTCTGCATTTGCATATTGAAAAGAAAATATTGTACTAGATTGGTAGTTTAGTTCCACTTTTGTTTTGAGTAGCAAAAACCTCTTATCAAATAAAACCACGTATAAAACTCTAATATACAAAACATATAAAAATAAGCTGCTCTGATTATATTTTGTACCCAACTGGGGGACCTCCCCTTGCCCACTGCATCCACCCTGAGGTACCTCTTCAGGGCCCTAAGGCTCTACTGAATACAGTCAGTAAACCTCTCAATAGGCTAATCTCTCAAGATCCTTCTTATTCTAAAGGTACCTGATTCTGAGATTCTTCATGTCTAATGTACCTTGTTCTAAAACTGCAGTGTCTGACCAGCAGCATCATATCACTGGAGACTTGGCAGAAATTAAAATTGTCAAGGCGCTGAATTCAGACTGCCTGGGCTCACATCTCAGTCTCCCCACTCACTCGCTGTGCACCCTGGGAGCAAGGAGCTTACCCTCTGCCTTCATTTCCACCCCTGGAATTTCCACCCGGAGGGCCCTTCGTAGGAAGGAGGGAACTCAAATAACATAAGAAAATCCCTTGGGAGGACAAACAAGTCACGTTCCTGAGAAATTCAGAGTGAGGCACTTTCCATAACTACATACGTCAAGTGACCGCATGGGAGAAAACTTTATAACGACAGGCCAAGATCACCTCACGTTAATAAGAGAGGTCTCACGTCTTCCAAACAGGAGGGAGCTGATTTCCAAAATGACCAATGGCAGATACCAAAGGATCAAGAGGGCCCAAAAGAGAGTAGAAAGCACTTTGCTGTAGAAACTGGCTGGCAATTCATCAAGAACAGTAAGCAGGGGGACTAAAGCCCTATGGGAGGGCATGGGGTCTCAGAGTGGGTTCCCAAAGCATCACCTTTCCTACCAATTAGCCAGCTGCCAGATTTGGTAAACATCGTAAATCTCTAAGAACACGGCTGCACTCATGAGGTAACCCAGGTGTGTGGCCATGGAGGATGTTGGAATATGCAAGGCCAGCCCTGCCTGTGTGCCAAATGGGTCACAGCCGCCCCTCTGGGCACAAGTTTCCCAGGCCCCTTAGTGGAACTGCTCACAATTAACTGCTTTGTCTGTCACCAAGCCCGCCTCTCTGTTGGACATGGGGTTCCTCTCAGGTTGGTGGTCTCTCTCTCTCTGTCTCCCTCTCTCTCTTTCTTATTTCCACACATGCGTAGCAATCTTAATCAGAAATCACATCAGTCCCCTAGAGCTTTTCTGAGACTATGTTAGCGAATCCATCACTTAGGATGTCAGGCTTGATGAAAAGAAGCCCTGGGTGAGTGGGGAGAGAGCAGAGAGCTGGGAATGTGGATGCAGGCTCCGGGTGCTCTCCTCCTGGTTCTGGCCTTCGGATCTGAAGTGCTTTCACCATCCTGGCCTCTGGTATCCTCAGCTCAGGGATCAGAATGTGATTTTTAGATTTCTTCCCATGTGGTTATGGAGAATATCATATATGTTTGAATATCAAGAATTTTATAAACGTCGAAGTACCTCCAGCATCATACTTTCTTCTTTAAACTTTCTAACAGAGCAGTGGGTGTGAAAATGTGGGTAAAGAGTAAGAGGAATCCCAGAGGTCCCCAATGTGGCGATCCTGGTGGCCCAAAACTCCTGACCACATACGCAGGAGTCTCAACTTTGGTAAATCCTGTACCCTTGAAACTTCACTGACTTCCTTTCCATCCACCAGAAACTTCAAACTGTTCCTGTCCCACACCAACAAATGCAGTAACAGATAACCATGTGTGTCTTTTCTTTCTGTCTCTGGATTTTATAGGGCCTTACTGAGAGAATACCTTAATTAAATACAGTACAATAATTATATGTAGAACACTCAATATGTAAGCAGTGATGGCTTGCAGGGTACTGTGCTATATTTAAAAAGATAGACAGAGTCCCTTCCTGTCTTTGCAGAAAGAAGATGCATCAACACACTGAGTGGCATAGGACCTGCGAATAAGGGCTGACGTGAGTAAGTACCCTAGTAGCTCAAGGAGTGGATGTTGAGCTTGGCCAGAAGGTTTAAAGAAGATTTCCTGGATAAAATGGACTTGAGCCTTTCTTCACAAGAAGCAGTCTAGTGCAGAGAGCTCACTGGAGATGAAGGTTTGAAATGGACCAAGAATTTCAGCACCTCACATTTCCCATGATAGTAATTCCAGCAATTCCAGAGGCTTTAAAGCATAGAAATGAGTTCTTCTTTTTTTTAACATCTTTATTGGAGTATAATTGCTTTACAATGTTGTTAGCTTCTGCTGTATAACAAAGTGAATCAGCTATACGTATACATATATTCCCATATCCTCTCCCTCTTGCGTTTCCCTTCCACCCTCCCTATCCCACCCCTCTAGGTGGTCACAGAGCACCGAGCTGATCTCCCTGTGCTATGCGGCTGCTTCCCACTAGCTCTCTATTTTACGTTTGGTTCTTTTATACAGCGTTTTATCACATGTGGCTCCACATTAAATATTAACTTTTATATATTTTACATGTATTTTTATGTTTTTTGTTATAAAAATACATTTTATACTTATATTTTATGTTACATATATTTTATGTTACATGTATTTTAATATAACATATATTTTGTGTTACATATATTTTATATTTTGGGCTCATCATACATAATTTTTAGACAACAAGTGGTAAGCTCTAAGTTTCATTTAACCTTGTGTTCCGTTTCAGAGGCCTGACTCACAAATGTGTGTGCTACGATTGAATGAACACGTGAGTGATCAGCGCCCACAGACACCTCTGAGTGGAGTGCTTCCTCTCCTTTATCTTTCAGGGCGTTCATTTCATTCACTGTGAGTTTATAAACGGCATGGATTTTGGAGTCAGACAACCAGAGTTCAAATCCAGCCTTTGCTAATCACTTGGCTGATGACTTTCAGAAATCTACTTAACCTTCCTAAGACCTCGGTTTCCTTATTTGCAAAATGGGATAATAACCCTTCAAGTGAAATAAGGTATTTGAAAGCAGTAAGCATAGCCCTCAATACATAGAATTAACTTCCCCTCCATCAGCACCCAAGTTTCTTTGTTCTCTGGGATTTTAGTGACCAGTGTCATTGTCTTTCCCTTTTACCTTACTAAAGGGAGAAGCTTCTAATCCCCCTATCTATCTACCTGCTTATCTATTTCTCTATATATCCATCCACCCCACTAATATCTAAGCTATGTGAGTTCTGGAGTAACACACACACTAGCTTTCAGATCTTGCCTACTAACCCAAAGACCTTATGCTTTACTTAACAACTTAACAATTTACTTAACAACTCTCAGCCTCAGTGTTCTCATCTGTAAAATGGGATTCATTAGTTTCCATTGTTTA
Organism: Balaenoptera acutorostrata; assembly: GCF_949987535.1. Taxonomy (NCBI): domain Eukaryota; kingdom Metazoa; phylum Chordata; class Mammalia; order Artiodactyla; family Balaenopteridae; genus Balaenoptera; species Balaenoptera acutorostrata. Next base: position 16,949,240 of record NC_080070.1, on the reverse strand, counting down.
TAGAATTAATGTAAGGATTAATTGAAGTCATTTACATAAAGGATTTATCAGAGATCCCAGCTCAAAAAATGTTAGCTATTGCAAAGGTTAGCTTTTTCTCCCTTCCATTTCCTCTCAGGAAGCTTAAGTCTCTAGAGGGCATGACCTGAATACCCATAACCTGAGAGTTCTTTTTTGAGTATTTCCTTAAAACTTGACATTGAAGCAAAGCACTCCCAGGGACTGAAAGCAAACATCTCTGTCATTTCACTGAGACAGCCGCTCTCCTCACAGAGCTCATAGTTCCTTTTTTGGCTGTTCAGCTTCCTCTGTAATCACTGAAAACTCAGGATTTCTCCCCTGTAGGGTTTTGTTTTCCATTTTATCAGAATCTGACTGAGATCTCAGACTGTTTCTGGGCATCCACAAAGGGTATTCAAACCTGCCCAGAAGAGGAGAAGGACAAACTGCCAAGATCTCAGGCCTCGGAGGCTGGGCGCAAGGCCTGGGTTATCTTGCTGACGTGGGCAGCGCCTGCTGCGTGGTCTCCAGCCTCTCACAGCTTTGCTAGGTCTCACTGACTCTATATTTTTCTACACTGAGGTTAGGGTTTAAGTGACATCAAAGGGTCAGAGGGAATGTTAAGATGGCCTAGGTCACTGTTTCAATCCATACTCAATACTACTGCCCTCTTTGATACCCCCCCCCGGATACATAGTCCACTGATTAAGAATCTGCATGGACGAGTTCCCATGACATTCTAAAAGGCAGAAAACAAATCCCTCCCTTCTTCTAGCTCTGAAATGCCCTTGCACACATATATACGTACGCACGATATGTGCTTGGAAAATACAAACTCATGCATTCGTATCTAAATGACAACCACTGGGCATCCTCAATGTTGTTTTTATTATTATTATTAATTATTGTTATTTTATGCCATGGGTGAATAAAATAGTCTTATTATTTCTTTTCCTATTCATCTTTCATCATAATTCACCCACACACTCGCACACAGCCCTTCCCCCATGCTCACACTCACTCCTCCCTCACTCACCTGATAGAAAAAATAAAAGCCACACGTGGGGTCTAAAATCTCTTTTTAAAGCAGAACATTTTAGTGTCCAATTTAAAATGCAAACTGTATTTTCTAACTATTCTATTCTGATGTTTTCCTCTTAGAGTTTAATACCTGGCCCTTGCATTAATAGATATATGTTTATTATAAGATTATGAACACTTTTACTCCATATACAACTTAAAGCTATGGCTGGGAGAGATTTTTAAAAAACGGAAAAAACTTCTGGAAAGTGTTTAGATAGGAGAAAGAGAGCTAAAACAGGAATCAGGAGTACTGTAGAAAAAAAATATGACGCTGGACACTGAATAGAGAAAAGTAAGTAAACTTTTATAACATCGTGGGTTTTTCCCCAAGTTTGCATCATCCGTTTGCTCTTGATTTTCTGACATTAGCTTGTCAATTGAATTTCATTCCTAACAGCAGTAGCCTTACACGAACCTGGCCTCTCGGGTCCTGCAGCTCATTGTCAACCTACCCCACAGGAGACCTTGTTATTCCTCTTTAGAGGTCTGGGTGTGATGGTGATTCATCTCGCAGAGCAAGCTGGGATTGGGGGAACCCTCTGTGTTAGAACTTCTGGCTTGATTTTCTGCAGACTCAAAGTCAGCTCTGAGGTGGACTGTATGTGCGGTGGCTCTGCAATGAGCATTCAACAATGTGCTTTGTGTCCACAGGTGTCCCATTCAGAGCATCCAAGCTAATGGACGGTTAAGGAAATGACCCAACAGCTGGTAGGCCTCCCCTGCTGTTGCCAATATTGTTTTCATGCTCCAGGCGGTGCTGAATTATAACACACGCGCAGCAAAACCAGCACAGAAGCCCCACGTCCACCACTCTCTGCCCCTCCAAACTCTAAGGTTAGTACCACTTATCAGACCGGCTTCGGGCGGCCTTCTACCTGCTCACAGCTTGACTAAGCATCAAAGAAATGTTTGCTTTGCAAGAAGATAATCCTTTAAACCAAATATGGTTTGAAGTTGTTTGGCTTTAAAATAGTTTTTAAACTATTCTCTCTCCCTCTCTCTCTCTCTCTCTCTCTCTCTCTCTCTATATATATATACACACACACATATATATACACATATACATGTATATATACACATATATATTTTATTCCTATTCATATATTATGAATATATGAATAAGAATGAAATGAATATACATATATATTCACAGTTTCATATTTCACCACCTAAAAAGATAACCCAATGTCTTTGTTTATGCCCATGTGCTAACGACAAAATTCATATGGCAATAATGGCAATATTTCTCTTGTCATTAACAGTGCTTATCACTGATGCCAAGTTCTTAGATGATAGATGATAAAAAATGTTTTACATGTGGATTTATAATTTCTCTATAGCAATATTATTTTTGGTAGATATTTACTAAAGTTTGAGCAACTTTTAAAATGAACATTAGCATATGGTTCCCTCTCCTTGTCTAAACCCTATTTAATATTCATTTCTCAGTTGAGATACAGCCACAGCCTTTGGAATTCAAACATATGATCCCAGATTTAAATACATGTAATCAGTAAACATAAAATATTGTTTAATGCTTAAGTCTTGAGTTAAGGTTCTATTCATAAATTTATTATTAGAGTTTTTATTTGTTTTATTTAAAACTGACCATATGTGACTAAGTAAAACAGTATGTTTAACATTAATAACTATTTAATTTTCATAAATATATTGTATTTCAAGTTACAGAATAAGAAGTTTAGACTTAGTCATTGAAATTGTATGAGATAACATTTTAACAGTTGTTTTTATCCCTGCCCAGGGACAGAAAAGAATTTGGTGGAAACTCAGTAGGCCTTTCCTGATACTCTCCTCCCTAATCCATCCCTCCTTCCCTTGACAAACACAATCATTCTCCATCTAACTACCCTGTTTTATTTTCCTCATGACTTACCACTAACTGAAATTGTGTCTACTTATTTGGTTCTTCATTCATCAAGAATCAAAGCATGTACCCTCTACATTTTCACCCTTGTGTTGCCGTATAGTATAGTATGTGGGCATCCTATAAATATTTGATGAGTGAATAAATGGGTAGATGTTTTCATCTATACTCTATTTTAAAAATACAAAATATATAATCTCATATAGTTATTTCTCAGAAGTGATATATAGACAGATATATACAGGCAGTCACTGCTTTACATAGAAGTGTGAGACAATAAAAATGGTCACGTAAAGTGAAACCATGGAAAGCAACCTTAATAATCATTGGGAATAGTTACGATTGTTCCTTGAACTTCAAAAATCTTTTGCCAAATCATTAAAAAATCTTACTATCAGAGGTAAATGTATACGGAAATAAAGAAATATAGCAAAGCTCATACTTATTTAGTATACGGTAACTTACAACATTAGAAATGTTAAGATTTAAAGTGTTTCGTTTTTTTGGTAAAATACTGATCAAGACTACTTTGAACAGCTTGCTTTCTTTTTCTCACTGTGTAAATTACAATACAGAGTGAGCATCTTTTCTATGCCTTGGCCAATTGTCATATGCCTTTCTAGGTCTGGATTGGCCTCCGACGTTTTATTCTTCATGCTTTCAACATCTTAAAATATACTTGAGAACTCCATTAAAGTGAGTTTCTTGCCAGCATCAGTCCCTTTGGGACATCTTCATCCTCTTTGTTTTGTCTGCCTTCCTCATTTATACAGACAAGCATGGCTCCACTAAGTGTCTTAGGCTGTGTAATGCAGAGCCTCTCAACTGGCAGCAGTGTCAATGTTCCCACCTACAGATATTTCTTCGCTAACTCCATTTATGTTTCATTTGAATTTCACTTCCAGTGTTAAATCACCTCTCATTTCTTGCCTGCACATTCATTTCTGTTGGCCAATTTCTTCTTTAAATTGTCTGTTTTTGAAAAATGTCATTGGGTTTATACTGGGAGACAAGGAGGCAACAATACTCCATGCTTCACTGTCTGTGCATAAAATGAATAACAGATGCAGAGGGACCAATGATGGGCAAAGGATGAAGGAAGTGATGTGACTGGTCACTGACTAGAAAGCAAATCTGTTAATTATGGAGTGATTTGTGGACTGAGGAGCTAGCAGTTTAATTTGTACTTTATGTAATTATTTATAGTTAATATACTCAAATTTGAACCATGCTGCTGGGGAAGAGGTGCTAATTAACTAAACTGTAGTAACAAAAATTCATGCACATTGGACCCATGCAAAGCAAAAACTGCCTGTAATTGAAAGTACCATTTCTCTCCCAAACTTTCATATGACCTCTATCTCTATGTATGAGAGAAGCTACTTTAGAAATGTGCAAAATCGGGTTTTTACCCTCAGAAGTCATGTATTAAAAACAGAGGGATCATACTTTCCTTATTGCCTTTCGCTGAGAAATAGACAGCTGTAGATTTTTGGTTATTGCATAGGTCAAAGAAAACAAGATGTTGTAATTGTACTGCTACATATTTGCATGTATTAGCCAGGATCAGAAATGCATAAATCAGTGGTTTTCAAACTTTATCATGTGTTAGAATCACCTAGATGGATTATTAAAACACAGATTGCTGACCCCGCCCTCAGAGTTTCTGATTTAATAGGTTTGGAGTGGTACCTGGGAATCTGCCTTTCTAATGAGTTCCCAGGTGAAAGTGATGCTGCAGATCAGGAACCACTGACTTAAGCACATTCGGAACCATGAGGAGAAAGAAAAGGATCGGGAGACCAAAATCTGGCAAGAGCACAGAAACTAAATCAAAGTGCCTTGGGTATCTTAGAGATCTTTTATTTTAGGCTTCTAGTTTTACAATTAAGGAAGTGGAAGCCTGCAAAATTCAAATTATTTAATTCAAATACAAAATTAGGGCTTCCCTGGTGGCGCAGTGGTTGGGAATCCGCCTGCCAATGCAGGGGACGCGGGTTCAAGCCCTGGTCTGGGAGGATCCCGCGTGCCGCGGAGCGGCTGGGCCCGTGAGCCACGATTACTGAGCCTGCGCGTCTGGAGCCTGTGCTCCGCAACGGGAGAGGCCGCGACGGTGAGAGGCCCGCGCACTGCGATGAAGAGTGGCCCCTGCTCGCTGCAACTGGGGAGAGCCCTTGCACAGAGGCGAAGACCCAACACAGCCAAAAATAAAAAGTAAAGATTGATGAGATAAAATTAAAAGAAGTAAAGTTAGAATTAGAAAAAAAGAAAGAAACAAATACAAAATTAACCAGACTTAGAGTCTGGTCTAAAACCTAGAATCTATAACCAATACCTTGTGGAAGATAGCTAGCACCATAAGAGACCCTATTCTCAATAGCTGTAAGGTGAAACTATGACACACACACAAACACACACAAAGAGTTTCTCAAACTTTGCTGCATATGAAATGGCCTGGTTAAAAATTAATATTCTGATTAATTAAGGTTCTGATTTCAGAGGTGGAGGGTGCAACCCCATGAGATCCAAATGCATGTGAACTGTTCTTTAAGAAAGTGCTTTAGAATTGTGTAAGCCAATGTTTTAAAGCACAGAATCTATACACAGGAGAGAACAGAATGCCAACTTTTTTTTGAATTATTTTTACAAAATACTTTTACAGACTATGAACACTCCCCAAACTCTCCTATGAGGTGGATGAGGCACCTTCCTGGAGAAACGTTGGTCAAGCCTCCTCCATTCTCGAAGCTTCCTTTTCCTCATCTGTATAGGGGTAAAATTATTATAGCTGATCTCATACAATTGTTCTGAGGATTAAATGAGATAAAATATATGAAGGCAATTAGTGAAGGGAAAAATATTACATGGGTGTTACTTGTTAGCTTCATTATAGAGAAGCCTAAACAGGATATGATTTTTTTTAATATCAAGTGGGGAATCTGCAGAAAAAAGATTCTTAATTGTATTACAATAGGCTCATCCTGGCAGAAGCTTACTTATTGGTCAAAGGAACCAGAAGAGGTAAAACCTCCATAAAATCACAAGACTTCACCTTCACAGGCCCCAAATTACCTGGAACAGGACTTGGAGACTAAATCCTAATCTGGAACAATAAAAAATATAATATAGCCTAGGCTCAATGGTTTTCTTAGAAAACATCTTGTCTAATCTCTGTCCCCAAGACATTTCCTGCCTCTTCTGACTCTCCAATGAACTGGGGATTGGAAACCAGACAATTTTGACTTCCCGGGCTTTCTTTTCTTTTAGCAAAGCTGAAAGAATAATTTTTAAGGAAGGAAAATGAAAATGATCCATTTACCTCGACTCTGCCCTCACTAGGATGGAGGATCCTGGAACTGGAGAAAGAAAATATCAGAAAGGGAGAAAGAGTCTGCCTTCCCCACAGACTGTTGAACATAAGACACTTTCTCCCTTTGAGGGCCCATCACTTGTTTTTCTCCACATATTTTAATCAATATTCATTGAGCCGTAACAATCTGGCTTCCACGGTCACTCTGGTGTTGAGTTTCATGAGTAACTACTTTTTCCACTGGCTGCAGAAGTAATGAGTCTGTACACGGCTGGCAGAAGATCATTCCTTTGAGCAAAGCAAAATCAGCAGTTTCAAGGGAAGTGCGGGCATCTCAGTGTGGTGATCAGCCCACATCTAAAATGTAAACTCAAAGTACAGAAACCAACCCACAGGCCAACTGATCTCTTTTGGAAGATGTGGCTTCAAACCATTCCATGTGCATGTGAAATGCCTAGACCTCATTACAGAGTTTTCCTGAAAGCTGATGCATCCAAGGAAACCTTAAAATAAGGAGCAAAGTAATAACATATATTCCCCAGAAAATAAAACTCTTAACACGGTCTTGCCTCATTCTAGCAAAAGTATGTCGCAAGATCTCTTGAGGAGGAAGGTATAGTACTGAGCTCGGGGATTTGAGTTAGATGGGACCCTGGTCACCACCGTCCACCACATGCCTGAGGCTCCTTCTCATGAAAAGGTCTCCTAGACGTTGAGGGTGCCCATGAAGGTCAGAGACCTGAGAAGCCTGAGTCCGGCTCACACTCCGTTCCGAGGATAATCCACTCTCCACAATTCCTTCAAGCACAGAACACTCCCCTCTTCCCCCCATATCAGCTCTTTCTCTAGATTTCTTCCATCAGTGGCACTGGAATTCTTTCAAATTGATCAACATCTCATTTTTCACTACGACTTCATGCTCCTACCTTCCATCCTAATATCTAGACTTCCATCCTAATGTCAGATAGCTTTTATTTTCCTTCGTAGTGTCTCCAGAAAGAATTCCTCCTAAGTACCTACTTATGTCAAGCCATCAGAAATCCATCCATCCATTCATTTATTCATTCTTTCAGACATTTGGTATCATGCAAAGCATTGGGCTAGTTAAGTAGGGGAGAGACAGTCATTTAAAATAACTGCTATATGATAAGAATGAAGTCAGGATTCACACTATTGTCTCTACCGAGAACTCCCACTTTCTCCCTTATCTTTTTCACTCTTTAAACACAAGTCAGGAGACACTTCCTCCTGGAAGCCTGCCCTGAATCCACCCCCAGCTGAATTAGGTGTCTCTCTTATGGGCTTTCAAAAGTGCCTATCTAGATCATTGCACTGATATTGCATCCATTTGCTGTTGATGTGCCTGGCCCCCAAATAGACTGTGAGCTTTAAAGACAGAGACTGTGTTGTATTCATCTCTGCATTCCTAGTACTTAACATAGAGCCCAGTAGACTGTGCTCATTGCATATTTTTGAATGAATGAATGAATGAATGGATAAAAACTATGAAAGAAAAATCATAGAAAGTTGTGAAACAGAATAAGGAATAAGTATTCATTTTTAACTAGAGGAATGAAGACAATTTTCATGGAGGAGATGGTATTTAAGCAAAGCGCTGAAGCGTGAACAGGATTTCCAGAATTTGAAAAGATCAAGGGCTTGGGGGGAGGGGTGGTACACAGAGGATTACTTTTTAAAACCTAACGGATTCTCTCCACCTCTAATCTGTTACTTCTCTGAAAATAATCTTTCTTATACTCTAGCAAAGTTTTTTTTTTCCTTCCTTGCTTGTGGAGAACCTTCAGTGATGCCTTATTGTCTATCAGGATAGAATCCGAGCAGGTCAGCTTGCCCTTCAAGGGTCTTGCTATTGTTACCCAAAACTTTTTTCTAATCTTAACTTTCATTCCTTGGCCACCCACTGTCTGCACAAATCAGGCCCTTCTGCTCTCTGTCCCCCAGTATCTTGCTTTTTATCATCTCTTTGGCGTTCCTCTTTCTCCATCCCTCACCTACAATGCCTTCCCTGTGCCTTCTTGCCATAGACAATACCACTCTGTCTTTGAAAACCCTACCCCCTTCATGCAGCCTCCATTTTCCACTCCAGATTGGAAATACCTTCTTCTAGACAATTTGATAACCACTCGTTTACCATTTAATCATTGTATGGTTTTCTAACTATAAGCCTGCTTTGTCCCCCTTATGAGGACTGAAATAAGGTACCTACAAGCTAGGATAATGGATGGTGGCTTTTTGTAACACGCACAGTGTTCCAGACAAATAGTCTATTGATGAAAAATTCTTGATAACTTACGCACTCCTCTAAGGATGTATGAGGAGTCTTTCCTTTAGGCAGACATCTTATTATTCAGCTACCAGCAGATGGGGGTGCTTACCCTAGATATCATATTTAATTTAATGAGAAGAAATAAATTATCTATTATCAGTGTGTCTACGTTATGAAATCACTAACTTTGCCTATGTTATGATATAAAAACTTGCTACTTTCCTCCTTCATTGATAGAATTATGTTATTTTTACCTCTTCCATGCAGCCAAAGTAATGACATTTTTTTTAACTGTGTGACTAGCCCTTTAAGATAGGTGCGTCTTTTTCACTGTTTTTACCCTTGCCCTTGTCATCGTAGGGCTCCTTCATGCTTTTCAGCCTTCCAGGCTTTGCCCCTCGTCAAACCACATCAATATCAGTCTCAAACCTTAACCGTAAATGACATCTAGAGGGATAAAGGCTCAGTACTTCATGTAAAGGAGCGACTTCATCACACACAACAGGCTGCAGGGCATGGAGAATCCATCACCTAACCTTTCCCAGCCTCTATCCATCTGTGCCCCACTGTCGGATATCCAAGCTTGACAGTGAATGCTTTCCAATGGGAAACTGTAGCAGGATTTTTTTCCCATCCTTTGGTCCCTATTGTATGTTCAGCTGCACTGAAGCTAGCTGCTAATCAAAGCCAGAGACTCTCATACACAAACAAACACGGCATTGTGGCCTCCCCTGGGGCTGGAACACAGCAATCCAACAAACAATTTGGTCAGGTGATAGCAGCCTGGAGGAACAGACAGAGCATTGCCCAGACATCCTCCTGTCTTCACTCCCCTGCTCCCCTTCCTCAGCACGAGCCAGTGGAACCACGAGGCCAGGCAAACCGATGCTTGAGAAAGCAATGGAGAATAAAACAATATGCAGTCAAAAAGGTCTGGTCTGATAACAGGATTCTTTGTCCAAGAGAGTGTATTCTCTAGATCATAGTGAGGTAGAAATAAAATACATAGCATGAGAGCATATTCCTGGACACAGGAAAGAGGGAGAAGGAAGGGATTGGACCAGAATATCTTCAGATACTCACTGGGCCCTTGTCATAGAACAGTGGGGTGGAAGTGGAAGAGTGTGATGTTTAGGAGCTTTGTGGTTAGATATATTTGATCTACAATCTCAGTTCTGCCTCTTACTACCTCGTGACCTTGGACAAGTTACTTAACCATTCAGAGACTCGGTTGCTATTGTTAGTCATGTTGGGGAATTGTGCTCAGAAAGGAAAAAGGAGGGAAATGCTAAGAAAAGAAAGCAAGGTCTTCAGCTTCCAGAAGTAGCTAGTGATAGAGGATGACGGCTCCTCCCGGGCCCTGGCAGTTCCTAGGAACAGAGTCTCAGAGGCACTGGCAGCTTCTGAACTTTGACCTACTGCCATGTGTCTCCAGAGCACATCAAGGGAAACTAGGGATGCCCATGGCCAGCATGAAGCCTGGATACAAGATGTCTTCATACAACAGCAGGAGCTGGGACTCCTGCACATTGATAATGGAAACATCCCTGAATATGAAAGATGGAGCAGAAAAGCTAGAGATGCCAAAGAAAATGATTGCTCACATCACAGTTTTTGGTTAGGGCAGCCAGTTAACGTTAAATCTTGCCAGGGTTGGTGGAGATTGCAGGAGAGAGGGGAAATTGAGTAGGAACTAGGTGAAAGGTTATCTTAATTCTATGCAATGATAAACATGAACTGAGTACCTACTATGTGCCATTTGTTATTTGGGTAGTGGTAACGTGAAAGAACTAGAAACAACTGTCTAGCAGTACGGTATAGAACAGAGAGGTTCAGTGAGAAGATGCAGGACCACTGAAACTCAGAATTAATATAGTGACTTCCTTTAAATACAAAGGGTAGACAATCCAAAATGATTTAATAATTGAAGCATCTTCATATGGAGACCTACAAATGGAAATAAAATCAGTTAGATGCTATCTTGAGGAATCTATTATAAGATCTGCAGATTTACTTCAGGAAACACCAGTCAATATTTCCATGTCTTATCCTTTCTAGGATGTACCTTAAATGTCCCTCAATTGCACATGGCACTCCTCATTGGGTATGTCCACATCCTCATTTCAGTAAAAGTCAAATTTATCAGATAAGCCACAGTCCCATAATTTCTCCATTTCCACCTTCTGGGAGAGAATTTTTTTACTTGCTCCTTAAAGCCTTACTAACTGTCCTGCACTCAACTGTCACATTTCTCACCTCTTCCAATTCAGAGGCTCCTGGCCTCCCCACAGGAACTCCAATCTCACTGCAGCATTAGGAGTCATAGTAGATACAAATATTTGAACATTCTCAAGGAACAACGTGTGATTTTGCTTAAATTCCACCAAGAATAGAGATAAGCAATCCCATGTCACATTAGATGAGTAGTGAAATCTATTCCCTTTTGAGGAAAACAGCCCCTAATACTTAGGCTGATCTTCCTCACCAAAGAAACATTAAAATCACCTTAAGAAGAATGGTCACACCTTCCTCTGTTCTGTACTTATTTTCAATAGTTGCTCAAGTTCCAATAGATGATGATAAATCTGGCTATACCTTGGTATGGACTTGGAAGTTTAGACAAGGAAAGGGGTCAATTTGAGATGGGAAGGAGGCAAGGAAATAATATTTGTTCTTCAAAATAAAATTAAACAATTTTTAATAGAAATGCCCAAGTCTAAACTTTTTTTCTGATTTCAACAAGATATTTAACGTTACACATTAGAGGTGGCAAAGGGAAGTCAGGGTAGAAAACTAACCCAGGAAGCTAACTAGTGTGTGTGTAGCTAAGCCCTGGGCCTGGAGGGATCCTGCTGTGCCCATGAAAGGGAGCCTCTGGGTCTTTTCCTTGGTCTCCTTTCATGATGCCCCCGCAAGAGTGGGGGAGATATGAATGGAAACAATGGGGTGGAGAGTGTAAACTTTATGGATGAGTTGACTCCAGTGACCAGGCTGTCTAAGTCATGGCCCTGAATCCAAGATTGCTCAAGTCCTATTTGAGGCAGCAACTCTTCACTAGAACAACTGATTCTGTTTTGCCTTCAAATACTTCCTCTGAGAGGAACAAGGAGGGGACAGGCTGGTCCCTGTCCTGGAATGACTTCATGGCATGTTTATACTAAGAGGCATGTAGAGCTTAGGAGATTTAGAAAGCAAACAAGACAAATCCACTGGAGAGAAATCTCCTAACGAGCCCCACCAGAGCCAGATGGGCCAAAAGGGCCCAAAGAGAGTTGCCGAGCAGTTCATCTGGAGTGGAGGAAACCTCAGCGCTATCTAGTAGAGTTTTCTGTGAGGTCTGAAGCTCCTCTCCCCAAGCTCATGCTTGGCTTCTGTCTATCAGAGTTTTGGATGTTTTCCCTAAGGTCTCAGTTCAAGTCCACTTCTATTTCTTTTGTCTTCTTGGTTCTGCTGCCTTTGAAGTTAACTGCTCTCATTTTAACCTCTTGCAAGAGAACATCACTGGATGAGATGTTGGTAACCCACAGCTAGCTTGCTTTTAGGAAATGTGGATCTAGTTAGAGAGAAGTTGGTAGAAATCCACCTCTACCCACTTATTCCTGCTAAATTGCTTTTGATCTGTTTCTCCAAACCAAATTCATTTATGACAGCCTTGAAGTACATCTTCAAATCCCCAGATATCATATATCAGAGGGCAAACTCTGTGATCCCTAACCATCAGACTCAAACCACTGTTTTAAAAGGCTAGAAATCATTTCAGGCTCAAGTTGGTGGGAATCCCAATACTGGCATAGACAATAAAAGCTTTCCACCCCTCCTCTACAAACAAGAGTGCGGTTGACAAACCCAAATTTGATCTGACTCACTTTAAACTAGAGCCAATCTGTACACTATTCATTCCAAATAATAATAGAGCAAATAAATAATTCCCCAAAGGGTGTCAAGCCCTGGAGTGACGTGCATCAAAGAGGTTTGCTGCCCCTGCAAGTTTACCCACGTGCAGTGCATTAGGCCCTCTCTTCTTAGCCCAGAGCAGCTCAGAAGTTCCCCAGGCTTCTGGGACCTGCTAAGGGGGTGAGATTGGACCTGGGTGGGATCAGGCAGCTGTGGCTTCCCTGGGGAGACTTTTACCCCTGGATATGTATCTGGAAGGGTCCTCAAGGTTAAGAATGGAAGATAATGTTTACTCAGCTTGACCTTTAATTTGTACACACTAAGGTCCATAAGATTATCTGTTGCATCTAAACAGCACATCCTTTGCTGGGAGAAAGATTTTTTGTTTGCTTCATGGGATTATGTTTGTTTGTTTGCATTTTTCTATTTCCAACTTTTTAATGAGAGTCCATCAGATTAATTTACTAAGCTTTTTTTATGATTCAAATTTACCCATGTCAAGCTAAATAAATTGAATTTCCATCTTAATTGGCCCACTTAGTAGAAACAAATGCACATGTTAATGTGTGGAAAGCTATAAACATATAGCATACATCGATTACTATGTTGATCTAAACATCAGGACACACAATTATTTGTACAACTATTTTCAAAGGTTAAATCAGAAAAACTATAAAAGTGTATCAGAGTGTTAATAGTGGTGTCCATTTTGAGCAGGATTATAAGTCTTTTTTTTCCTTCTTCATAACTTTAAAAATTTTATTATCTTGTAGCATGGACATTTTTCTAGAATGAGAAAAAATAATGTGTTTCTCCAGGTATATATTTGTGTTTTCCTAATAACAAACATAATAATGAAAAAACCCTTACTGTTTTTCACATCATTAAAATTAATCAAACTTTTCACAAGTTTGAAATGAATTGAGCTGTATGTAAGATTCTGCATTTTGCCAGAGGCATTGAATTGAACAGTTAACTATATATTGTAATCAAGAAAAGAGGATGAGAAGAAAGGCTTTATATTATTGTTTCAAAACTTAAGTACCTCCACCAGTTAAAATAACGTAATAAACTCCCTGCTTTCTTTCCTATAGCAGCTTCAGGCTTCCTCATTTGATCACCTTGGACCATATCTAAAGAAATATACTGTACCCAGAAGGCAACATTATTTTATAGAAAATATTTTTTGAAGAACTAAATTGGCCCTTGCATAAGATTCTCCAAAGCTGCAGGATATTTTTTTAAGCCAAAGTTCCAACTTCTGACTTAACGTGGACACCCCATCTGGCCAACTGGAAGATGCCCAGTGGAAGCCTTCGGATGTTCTAATGCTCAGAAATGAAGGCCACTAGGTGTTACAACTTGAGCGATGATTCTCTGCTATGGGGAGCAATAATCCCATGGGCAGGTTTAGAACAGGCCATATTATTAGCAAATAAGGAAGGCCATTATGAAAACATTATTTTAAAGTTTTACATGGTCTCCATTTGTTTTATCCTGAGTGAAGACTTTCTCTGTTACCTAAGATTGTCACTGAGATATGTTCCTTATTGATCGAATCTGGACTCTGAGGCAAGAGTCCTTGGCTCCTTCCTCAGGCAGCCCAGCGTCTCCCAGGAAGCCACACAGATGGCTGGTCCCTGCTCTGCTTCCCTTATGGTGTGGAAGGGCACATCCAAGGGAAAAACAGATGTTCAAACCTTAAATAAGAGAATACTCTAGCATTCAGAAAGCGCATTACATTACATCCTTCTCATCGTAAGAATGAAGTTTCCTAAACACTATTACGACGGCAGTGTTCGGCTCACTTACACCCTCGCAGGGGAAGGCTCCAGAAGAAACACCGGTAGGAGGCCTGAGATCACACCTGGCAAAGGGCCTTGTATTCTTTTTTTTTTTTTTTAATTTATTTATTTTTGGCTGTGTTGGGTCTTCGTTTCTGTGTGAGGGCTTCCTCCAGTTGCGGCGAGCAGGGGCCCGTCTTCATCGCGGTGCGCGGGCCTCTCACTATCGCGGCCTCTCTTGTTGCGGAGCACAGGCTCCAGATGCGCAGGCTCAGTAGTTGTGGCTCACGGGCCTAGTTGCTCCACGGCATGTGGGATCTTCCCAGACCAGGGCTCGAACCTGTGTCCCCTGCATTGGAAGGCAGATTCTCAACCACTGCGCCACCAGGGAAGCCCGGGCCTTGTATTCTTAAGGGGCTCAGTCAAGTCAATAGCAATTCGGATGGTGACTGCAAATTTCTTTTATAAATAATCCAACATTGTAAATATGACTTGCACATGAAGATACAGGAGTGATCAGCTTTTGCACATAGTAGGAAGTGTTATTGTCAATGACCTTCGTTGTGTGTTTCAAGCTATGCATGTCATGATTAGAGAGTTCTGATTTCTCACCTGCTCTCCCAATTTATAGAACTAAACACTAGTGACTGGTCACTCAAAGTGAGGTCCCCAGGCCAGCAGCTGCTATCGCCAGGGAGCTTGTTAGAAAGGCAGACCCTGAGAGTCCACCAGAGACCTACTGAATCAGAATCGCATTTTAGCAAGATCTCTAGGTGACTGATATGCACATTGAAGTGTGAGAAGCACAGCTATAGTATAAACAAAGTGTTGCTAATCAATTGTAAAAACCTAAATTTAGTGAGAATAACCGATTGAAATTTTTGGTATGCATCCTTTACAACTCTTAGGAAGCCCTATAACATAATATTTAGTAAAACAATTCATAACCATTTCAGTTTAACCTTTTTTAGAATTGTCTACTCACTTTTTTTTTTTTCACTCTGACTCCGACTTCCTTTTCTTCACACCTGTCACACATCTTTCCTCCTACTCACTTCATCTGGTCAAACTTACCTTTCAGCATCTTAGGCAATCTCTAGGGGTGCTGAGAAAATGATAATGGCAAGCAGCAGAACTGGGGAAAGAGACAGGCAGAACTGGCCCCACTGATTTTATTAACAGTAGCTTATGTTTAGTGTAGCAGTTTACAGTTTATAAACAGTGCATTGTTACGATTTACCTTTACCACCAGCCCGTGAGGTAGGCAAAGCGTCTATCATCACCATCATCATCAACATCATCACCATCTTACAGATGAAAACCCTGAGGTTCCAGGAGATACAGAGACATACTCAGCATCAGGCAGAACTGCGATGAGATAAATGCAGGCTCCTGAATCCAAACCTGAACTCTTTCCTCTGAGCTGACGGCTCCATGATGGCAGCAGGGCCAGAGCACATGGCTATGGGTGTCACCAACATCAGCAATGAGATGGCTGCACCTTGGCTTGGGAGTGCCCTGTATGCAAAATGCTCTCCTAGACGCTATAGGAAAGGCCAAGGTCAACAGTCTGATGTGGGGACCTTACATGTCAAATTCCCTGGGGCCTGGAGCACGATCACATGTTCCGTGTGTTTGTTTTCAGAAGGGGTTTTGGATCTGCATTTAGAGAGAACGGTCTGAGACTATAGAGGGCAGAAGCATTTCAAGAAGAAGAAAGTCTCACCTAGGTTTCTGTTTCTTTGTTTTCTCATGCCAGCTGGACATGAGAAATAAAGCAGTGGGGGAGGGAAAGCAAGGGTGGACTTTCATGGTGGGGGCAGGGCTGCATCCCCACAATCAGCATTTCCATTATCCTCATCATATACTCCGTAGCAGTCAGACTCTGGGTTCTGTCCTTCACACTCATTTTCTAGATTAATATTCATGTCAATCCTAGGAGGTATTAGTGCTGTCATCTTAGGGATAAGGAAATTGAAGCAAGAAAGACTACAATATTTGCTAATGGTCACACAGCTAGTAAGAAGCGTAGCTGTGGTTACCTTGATTTCTTTAAACTTAGAGCTCAAATATTGGAGCATTACAGCTAATGTTTCTAATACATCACCTGCATCCAGGTGCCCTGTCACATGTCCATCTTCCTTGACTCCACCTCTCAAATCAGAATCTCTGGGGATGGGCTCCAGGCATCTGGATGCTAAGACATGACTCCAGTTATTCTGATAAACACCGAAGAAAGGAAACCACTACGCTGGGTGATTTGGCCGCTTACTGCACATACACTGGAGTTTAGGTTTGACATGAGAGGCAACTGAGAAAGAAAATTAATTAGTCAGAGGAAGATATGGCATTATATTATAGAGGAGAAAAAAATATCCAAACTAGGAATTTTAAGATCTTTTAAGATCGTCAAGATTCTTGTATTAAATAATGGGGTCATCTTAACCTCTTTAAATTTGTATCCTTATCAATTAAAAAAAAATCCTGTTCAGCCTACGTAAGTAGAATTGTTATGAAAATATGATGAGAAAATAAATGTTATTAGTTCTGAAAAGCAAAGGCCTATAGCCACAATGAAGTTATGATGAAAATAATGTCCCAAGTGTTCAGTCTTAAGGCTTTGAAGAACACAGTTTGTTAAAGAAGAGGTAGGGTTTCCTTCTCCATTATGGAGGTGAGTCAGAGACCATGCAAGGTCGAGAGCTTTAAAATGAACAAGGTGAAATATGATTAGGAAGACACTCCAGAGAACTGGCAGACCTATATGATGTTTGCAATAAAGGAGGTAGAGGAAAAGACAGGAGAGCCTTCTTCTAGAGGTTCAAGGTTGAGAATGGGGTGCTTGGGTTTAAACACGAAATTGGTACCAGGTGATGTATAGAGGGATTGAGTATAGAAGGCAGTCAAGGTCATTGGAACATGAGGAAGAGCAGAGAAAATGGTATTCAGAGTCATTTACTTATTTTTTCACTCATTCATCAGATATTTATTGGGCATTTCAATGGTCTCACTCTAGATATTCTAGGGTTCTGGAGAGGAATGAGAGAGTCCCTGCCTTCTAGGGGTGCATGGTCTGGGTGGGGTGGAGCTGGTGGTAAAAGTGAGTAATTCCAAGAGGTAAACGATGTGCTTTTCCAGTTTTGGCGCTGCTGGGAAAGGAGGAACTGAAGTCGCCGGAAGGGTGGGTGGAGGGGAGAATTAGAGCGCCACCTAGAGGGAGGATTTGCCTGGGAAAACCCTCCCTTGGCGCCGTTAATCTCAGGTTCATTCTGTTTCACCCAAATTCCACAGCTGAAGGTAGAGGACTTGCTATCGTTCCCTCCATGTCTGTGATTTCATCGAAGGACAGTCATCTCATATCTCAGTATAAAAAGTGGAAGAAGTGGGAATAAGAGGTGAGAGGTACAGAATGCTATTTGTGCCTTACAATGATGTTTTGGTTTTTATTAAGCACAATTCTTAGAATTAAGAGCCCAAGTGTCAGTTACTATGACTTACTTCATTCAAGATTAATATGTAACAATAGATTTTTTTCACTAACTATGAAGTTTCAGAATCTAAGAACTCTGCTTTTAGGAAACTCATTATGATGATGTCTTTATTTGAAATGTCACTTTATCTAAACCTACTATGAAGAAATGGCTCCAAAATAAAGCCCAGTAGAAAAAATTAAATTATTTCTCAAAATATCTTAAGCATGAACTATTCACTGTATTCCCTGCTTACTTTGAAGAAATAGGGATTTGTGGTGAATGTGATCTACATAATCAAATCTGCAATATTACCATAATTATAATGCCCTCTGATAACGTTACATTATAGTTATCCTTCTAAACCACAGAAATCTTAACTTGTCATTTACCAAATGCTAAAATAAGGAGGAACAAAAGGCTTGTTATATTTGACAATCTAGAAAGATCGTATGACACCTATGCCATGTGGAAAACTATGCCACATACAAGACTGGTAAGAAGTGCATGGAAAAATGGCCCAGTGGATGGAAAATTGAATGGGCCATAAACATCAAGAATGGAGAACTTTCCAAAGTGAGGCTGTGGTCCAAATTCCACTCAAGCCAATTGACTCTGGAAGGAAAAAAGCTGGCCCAGCTTGTAAAGAGAAGCTCCATATCTGAATATTATTTTACCCCAGGGCAATGACATGGTTTTGTGTCAAAAGGAAACAAAAGTTCTCTAATTATTCATTAGAACTGCAGCCAAAAGAGACAACATTCGCCACCCTTAGAGAAGCTCCACTCAGCATTCAAACAAGGGCTGTTGGGAGGCCTGACTCACCTGATGCTTAAAGATGAGCATCTCTTTAAACGGGACTGACCTGCACTCAGGTGTAAACCAGCTTGCTCCCTGATCACCCCGGGTTGTCTCGGTTTAGGCATTAGTTTTAGGAGGGAAGTCAAGGTCAGCCATCCTATTCACTATGTCCCCTATTAAAAAGTGTAAGTGTTGGGAGAACTGGAATATATAATCTGAATTCTAACTACTGGCCCTCAATCCACCATTAACTCATACACCATTTCGAACAAGCCACCCAAACTCAGTCTCCTGAGAAAATTTTGAATAGTAATAAAATACCACATGGCAAATAAGAATATGATCAGAATTCACATGAGAATGTCATTTAAATAAGAAAGCAAGAGTATCTTCAAAAGGAAAAAAATATTTAAACCCAAAATACTCAATATCTAAGATTGATTTTATTGATAAAAGTGATTAAATTATTTGGGGACCTTATTTCTCTCAAGTTATTTCCAATGATCAGGTTCTGTGAAAATTCAAACCAGGCCAACTAGCTTTTCTAGAGTAAAAACATCAAAAATGTTCATTAAAAAATGTGGGTTCTGCCACATATTGCTATATGTGAAGGCTAAATAGGTACATGGAAATTTTCAAAAAATCAGTAAATTTATTATACCCAATACCATGAAAAGAGGTCTAGGAGACCACAAAGTTATGTATTATAAACATAATATATTGTACTATAAATATTTTAAATATATGTTATCATTCTCATTCTATATAATACCCCATTGAAAAGTCAGATAATAAAAAGTCACATATTAACTGTAGTTTCTTTTCTCTCACACTCTAGCTTTGAAAATATAATACATTTGTACCGACAAGCAAACATCTGGAACACAGCACCTAATGCGTTAAGTATGGCTTCAGGTGGGTGTTCCTTATAGAGACCTTTCCCTAAATGATAAAAAAAAAAATGTCCTAAAAGAGGCCTGGGAACAGGAGGAGATGAAAGATCAACTTCTACAGATTTAAAGTACAATTAGAGAATCAAAAGCACCAAAGTTTCTTAAAGCACAAAATAATGGTATTAGAGGTTTTTTTCACAACATAATTTTTTAAAAGCCCATCCTCTAATTTAAATGAGAAAGTACAAATATTGCCACTCTGAAATAACTCATGTCCCAAAGGGAGAAAAAAGAAAATATCCACTCTAATTTCCTTTGAATTTAACTGGACTATAAATTTTTTTTTAATGATTTGGTCTTTAGAATGCATAATTTACTTAAAAAGGAACATAATGAAGATGGAAAATAGAAGCTTTATTTTCTACGCCGGGAGACACCTCTTTTGTTTCACTCCCATTACCTTTCAATATTTCAAATATCAGTTCATCCCCAGATGATCACGGGGATAAAGAGGGCTTTGCTGTTTCGTCAACTCCACATTTGCCTGACATTGTGAAATTGCTTCGTTATTAGTTCGAAAGCTCCTCTTGATAGTTCCTGGATCTCCTCCCAGGCCCTTCCCTCCAACACACACCCGTAGGTCACCTTTCTCAAGTTGTTAAAGCAAAATGCCTAAATAACCCTCCAGATGAAAACAAAAGATGCCAAAAGACTGGAACTTTGATTTCTCTCAAATTGTTCATTCTTCCCAACCGTCACCTCACCCCCCCCCCACATGCCACTCCTACTTTTTCAATGTATCCCCCAGACTTGTAGAGCAGCTGTTAACAGAGGTAGGGGTGAGTTAACAGGAGTGTAAATAAACTCAGCGTGTGTTCTGGTGTTCCTGCGTGTTGTGTTAAAGAAAAAGGTGTTTGTGTGTCTGTGTGTGTGTGTTGAAGAGAGAGCAAGTTTTATGTTCTGTGTGTTAAGTAGAGAAGGGAAGGAGTTGAATACATTCCTCGCTTTTAAAATATTTTAACTTATTAGAAACATCAACTCAGAAACTAAGAATCTAGCAGATTGGTAATTAATATACCCTAGCTTTATGTGGGTGAAATGAAAAGTTCAAGTGTCTCTGTACAGGGCAGTTCTTAAAATTATTCAAATGAGAAATGGGGTTCAAGGTGTGTCTTTTAAACTTTGGACGTAACCATTTCTAGAACCATTCCTGGGCTGGCAGGCAGGACAAGGAGTGGCCGGATGCTCTGCGAGGGACCCGCAAGGTCAGCTGGCACTGGGAGGCACAAGCCCCCGCTTGGTACCTAGAAACGCCAGCGAAGGCGCATCAGCTGGCAAGCCCTGGGGCAATCCGGGAAGCTGGGGAAGGATGGGAAAATGAACCCCGCTTGCTCAGGCTGCCTGACTTTCTCTCTCTTCTCCACCCAGCCGCAGACACACCTACTAACTCAGGTTTTACAAAGAGCCAAAGCCCCTGCATGTTCTCCATTCCGCTGGAAGCAGGAACACGGTCCAAATGCGCACATAACATCACAAAAGCTTCTTTCCTTCCACCCATCTATGGGCACCCTGACCATCCTGACCAGACGCCCCCAAAATATGCCTCTGGAGCAAATCCGTTTTGAAAGCAGCCGCACCAGCAAAGACACCAGCAGCCTCTCTCCCACTCCTACCACGATCATCCGCGGGCACCCAGGAAAGTGGCAGAGGATGAAGGGGAAGTCGATCGGAGACCACTCGGGGGAACCGCGCCTTCCCTTCCACTTACTCGGAGTTGCGAACGTGCCGCGTGCGCTCAGGCTGCCTTTGTTGGTCGGGGCGAGGTTTTCTGCCCGGAGTCCAGGTACCCGAGGCACTGCTGCTCGCGGCCGCGCCTGCTCCCTGCCTCCGGCACGCACGGTGACTCGCTGGTCTCTTTCTTCCCCTCTCCCCACTTTGGCTTTTCCTCTGCTCTGCGGCTCCCTTGGCGGGATTTTCGGACTGGAAGGCGGGGGACCAGACAGATCCTGCCTCGGAGTGGAGCACGCCCTGCCGGGGAGGGGACGGAAGGGAAATGGAGAGTGGGAGGGAGGAGAGGAGCTGGCAGGGAGAATACGAGGGCTGGGCGAGGGGGGAGCGCGCCTTTCCCTCGAGAGCTGATTGGGAAACTTATTAAAAGCAGGGTCCTCCAGGGGCAGTATCTTCCCACCCGCGCCAGCACGCGGATTTGAACCCAGAGGCCAGAGGATGAAGCACTGTTTCGTTTTTAGCAGAGACAGATGCAGTATCTCTTTCCCAAACTTTGTGCATGACCTCTTCTTTAGGTGGGTGCGTACGCCAGTTTATCAAGTAGCGCATCTTAAATGGACAACTGATGGCATCTTAAACTACAGTTTGGGCCCCCGGAGATTCTTTTTAAATGATATTCAGGGTGGAAAAGCAGTCTTCAAGACCAGCTCTCATTTGTCCCCACGCCTATCGCCCTCCCCCCGCACAGCTTCAGTCACTTTAGCTGTCAGTCCCATCCCACCTGCGCGTCACCATGTGTGCAAAGGACTTTTTTGCTCCTGTCACAGAGTGACAGATGTCTGAAAGTTCCCAATTAAATGCCACTTTCCTTTAGGGGGCTCTTTCCTTTTCTGGCTTCCTTGGTGCATTTAGTGACCTATTTAGTGACATGCCTTTGACACCCAAGAATTTAGGGGATTAAGGAACGTAGCTCGAACTCCTCGAGGTTTGTAAAACTCAGAGGCTGGGCTTCCTGGAATTACAGGAAGACAGACACAGCTGTGTCTTTCTGGAATTACATTTTTCTTCGAATGAGGAAAGAAGCTAAGGTAATATACCTAGGATTGTTTAAGTAACACATAGATGAGTATCTGTGATCTAGATGAAAGTATTGCGCAAAAATGATTAAGTATAAAACAAATTTACCCAAACATTCTCAGAAAGGAAATTTTGAGGTTCTCCTCCGCTCATGCGTTTTTTCCTGCTCTTCGTCTTGCTCCTTTTACTTCCTTTCAGCTTATCATTTGATGGCGCCCACCCCAAATGTGGTTGCAAAATATACTTCTATTTCCTATAGTTCTGAGGTAACATCCTTTTAATTCAGTTTGATAAATATCTATTAAGTGCCTTATATAACTTTTTAATTAATTTTTATTGGAGTATAATTGCTTTACAATGTTGTGTTAGTTTCTGCTGCACAGCAAAGTGAATTAGTTTTATATATATATATAACCCCCCTCTTTTTTAGATTTCCTTCCCATTTAGGTCACCACAGAGCATTGAGCGGAGTTCCCTGTGCTATACAGTAGGTTCTCATTAGTTATCTATTTTATACATAGTAGTGTATATATGTCAACCCCCATCTCCCAATTCACTCCACCCCCCTCCCTGCTTGGTTTCCATAAGTTTGTTCTCTACATTTGTGTCTCTATTTCTGCTTTGCAAATAAGTTCACCTGTACCGTTTTTCTATATTCCACATATAAGCGATAGTATACCATATTTGTTTTCCTCTTCCTGACTTACTTCACTCTGTATGACAGTCTCTAAGTCTATCCACGTCTCTGCAAATGGCACTATTTCGTTCCTTTTTATTGCCAAGTAATATTCCATTGTATATACGTACCACATCTTCTTTATCCATTCCTCTGTTGATGGACATTTAGGTTGCTTCCATGTCCTGGCTATTGTAAATAGTGCTGCAATGAACACTGGGGTGCATGTATCTTTTTGGATTATGGTTTTCTCTGGGCATTTGCCCAGGAGTGGGATTGCAGGGTCATACAGTGGTTCTATTTTTAGTTTTTTGAGGAACCTCTGTACTGTTCTCCATAGTGGCTGCACCAATTTACATTCCCACCGACAGTGTAGGAGCGTTCCCTTTTCTCCACACCTTCTCCAGCATTTATTGTTTGTAGATTTTTTGATGATGGCCTAAATGCCTTATATAACTCTTAAAATTTACATGTACTTTGAACTCAACCTAAACCCCAAAATAAGAAGCATTGTTTTGTGGGAAGTAGTTCTTAGGGACTTAGGAACTCTGACGGCTATGTAGACAAGTGTACCATGGTGGAGCTGGGTGGGGACAAAGAGCTGTCTCTACAAGCAGTGCTTTGAATCAGTCAGTCAATCCATCCATTTCTTCAAAAGCAGAGGCATCAGACATTCACTTACACACCTCTAGTCTATCCCCATAACCAAACTCTCCATACACCTGCCACACACCATCCTCAAATGAAATAAATGACTAAGGAACTATCTTCTTTCTACACACAGACTTCCTGTTGCCTGTTTCCCTTTTGTGATCCCATTTACCCAATGAAATACAGCAATGTTTGTTTTAATCTGATTTTACCTGTATAAATTGTGGAGGAATGGATATTATCACTTTTTATTATTATTTTTCCCAGACCCTTTACTGAAAGAGAATTCTCCATATTCACTCTCACTACATAGGGGTGAAATTTCCAGGCCATTAAACAAGGAGTTATCCATTTTCTCTACCTTCTTAAATATTATCTTAACATCTACAAATGTAACATGTTGCTACCAGTTATTATGGTGCTTATCTATAAGGTTGATAAAATAAGCATGAGATCCCCACGATTTCCACTCCATTACACGTGTTATATCAAAAATATAACCCTTTATTCAAATAGGAACATATGAAAATTATTTACATGAGTGGTTCTCAACCAGGAGCAATTTTGCCTTCAAGTGAACATTTGGCAATGACTGGAGAGGTTTTTGGTTGTCACAGCTTAGGGGAGGGGTTGTTACTGGTATGTAGTGAGTAGAGGCCAGGGATGCCGCTAAACATCCTACAATGCACCGGACAGCTCCCACAGCAGAGAATTATTTGGCCTGAAATGTTAATAGAGCTGACCTTGAGAAACCCTGACAAACATTATTAACCACTGCATTTTTTTAATTTAAAAAAATTCTATTTATTTTTACTTTTTTATTGTGGTAAAATATACAATAATTTTCAAGTGTACAGCTCTCTGGCATTATGTACACTCATATT
This sequence comes from Balaenoptera acutorostrata, assembly GCF_949987535.1. Taxonomy (NCBI): domain Eukaryota; kingdom Metazoa; phylum Chordata; class Mammalia; order Artiodactyla; family Balaenopteridae; genus Balaenoptera; species Balaenoptera acutorostrata. Next base: position 16,924,817 of record NC_080070.1, on the reverse strand, counting down.
GTTCTACGATCATCACCACCATGCTTCCCAGGCTCTTAATGAGAGATGATAATGGCTGGAAGGGGCCATAATTACCATTTTTAACCACTGTATTTTAAAAATATAAAGGAAGATTAAAGAGAGTTTCCTTTTTTTTTTTTTAATTTATTTATTTTGTTTATTTATTCTTGGCTGTGTTGTGTCTTTGTTGCTGGGCGCGGGCTTTCTCTAGTTGCGGTGAGCGGGGGCTATTCTTCATTTGCAGTGTGCGGGCTTCTCATTGCGGTGGCTTCTCTCGTTGTGGAGCACGGGCTCTGGGCACGCAGGCTTCAGTAGTTGCAGCACGTGAGCTCAGTAGTTGTGGCTCACGGGCTCTAGAGAGCACAGGCTCAGTAGTTGTGGCGCACGGGCTTAGCCGCTCCACGGCATGTGGGATCTTCCCGGACCAGGGATCGAACCCGTGTCCCCTGCCTTGGCAGGCGGATTCTCAACCACTGCGCCACCAGGGAAGCCCGAGAGTTTCTTTTTAAGAAATAGAAGTCTATGAGATTGATATTAGCCCAGCACGTACACCAAAGTTTAAGAAGAAGATGTTTTCTAATGCACTCTAAAATGTGCAACTTCAACGTCTTCCTGTGTCACAGTCATGGGTCTGTTGATCTAAGATTTCAAGTCATTTCATTTATTTAGCTGACATTCTCTGAGCACTTAAGTTTTTGAGTGAATAGAGCCATGGACAAAAACAGATGAAAATCCCTACTCTCATACAGCTTACATTTTTGTTTATATAAATAAACAGGCAAATGAAATTAATTAAGGAATTAAATTTTTTTAAGGATGTGATAAGTGCCATGGAAAAAAAAGACCGTGAAGGAAGATGAAATCATCAGTTTGGGGGAGGAAAAACTTTCTGGGGCGAAATGTGAGTGAAGACTTAGAAGAGGTGAGGGAGCTGACTAAGCAAATACTGGGGAGAAGGACTTCCAGACAAAGGTCAGCAAATTCAAAGATCTGACTTTGCCGGATGTGATAGAGGACCAGTGAGGAGGTCACTGGGGCAGGAACGTGGTGCATGGAGGTGAGGAAAGTAACAAGCCAGATCATGCAAGACCTGTGTCCACCGCAAGGACACAGGAATTCCACTTTTATTCTGAATGAGGTGGGAAGCCGTGAAGAGGGGCAGAACGGGACTCTGGTCCAACAGGGTCTCTCTGCTGTGTTGAATGGACCACATGAGGGCAAAGGTGGAAGCAGAGATCCCAGTTAGGAGGCTACAGCAGTAATCCACTGTCCAGACTTCTTCCGCGTGTCCCTGTTTCTCGTGAAGAATAACTAACCCCAAACTTACCCTTTCATACTTTCTCTGCCCCTAAAAGCGCCTGTCAGCAGTCACCTTGGTTTGCTCGTGTCATTTCCCAGCCTCTCCAGGGGTAATTAATGAGCCCAGTGCATGGGTGTTACCAGGCTAAAATATAACTAAATGCAAGATGATTTGAAGTCATAGACATTATAACGTGTCCTAAGGGTGTTTTGAAAATGAGGCCACTGATTCTGCAGTGACAAGTACAAGGAGAAGTGTGATCAACATGAAGTTAAAAAATGTGAAGGAACCTGCTGAAAAATTGGCCAGCATGTCTCCTGGATTGCCTGCTTGGCAGGATGTTTAGATTCTTGATTACCACCCTGAGTTCTTCAATATGGCTAGAATGCAAATGGACAATTCATTATGCCCTCAGTTTGACAGAAGTCCCATTAATACATTTCTCATCCTCTCTCTGGAATAGTTGAAAGGTAATTTTTTTAAAAACCTTTTATTTTTTGTTCCCTGCAACTATATTACAAAACTTACTTCAATTTCAGGTAATTTTTTAAATGATTTTGCTGTTTTTTGATAAGAAAACAGAAAACTCAACTAAGAAGGGCTTAAGTAATTCAGGAATTTATCTCACAAACAACACAGGTTGGTAGACAGTGTTTTAAAGTCTTCAAGGACCCAGGTCTTTCCATCTTTTGACTCTTTTGACTCATCTCCAATTTGTGAACCAAGTCTCTTCAATATGGGGTCAGGGAGCTTCAGGCATATGTGGCTTAAAATAAAGCCCAAACCCCAGTGGAGAATAGACCCCTAGTCACACAGCCATAGACTCTGCCAGCAAAAGGAAAAGGTGGAAAGGATTTGGGAAGCAACCCACAATGCCTGCTAGAATTTCTCCCTGAAATTTTATAAATGTGCACTTTATCACTCAGTCTCTTATGAATCTAAGTAGCTTGACTCAAACCCCTCAATCTTGTCTTTCTTGTCAGGAACTGCTAAAAATCAAGGTTCTAAACTGGCAAAGCTGAGGAGAAGGACTTGGGCAGTGGCCTCCCCCACACTCATCCAGAAAATCAAGCCTGAAACACATAAAGGAGCTTGATCACAAGTTACAAGAAAATAAAATCTACAGACCAATATCCATCATGAGCATGGCTGCAGAAGTCCTTAACGAATATCATCAAATCAATACTAGTAATGTAGAAAAAAATATAATACTGTACATAAATTGGATGATTATCCCTGGAATGCAAGTTTGGTTTTACATGTGAAAATCAAACAATAGAATTCACCATTTTAACAGATTAACTAGAGAAACAAAAGGAACACATTAAATATACAGGAAAAGCATTTGAAAAAATTCAACACCCATTCATGATAACAATTCTCAGCAACTTAAGAATATAAATGAATATCGTTGTTCTGATAAGACATGTCTGCAGAAAGCCTCCAGCTAATGTGATACTTAATAGTGAAAGTGAATGCTTTCCATCTAAGATTAGGAACAAGGCAGGAATGACCATTCTTACCACTTTTATTCGATATTATATTGGAGACATTAGTCAGTAAAATAAAGCCAGAAAATGAAAGAAAAATAATGAAAAGGAAGAAGTACAACTGCCTTTGTTCTCATATGACATGAGTATGTACATAGAAAATTGTCAGGAATGCACAGAAAAGCTTCTAGAACTAAAAAGTGTCTTTAGCTGGGTACAAATTATAAAAGTCAATTTTATGTCTATATTCTAGCAATGAACAATTGGAAAATGAAATATTAAAAAAATACATATCAAAAGCATGAACTGCTTTTTGGGATAAATTTAACAAAACATGTCAAAGGCTTATACACTGCAAAACAACAAACATTTCTGATAAAAGTTATAGAACACCTAAAGAAATGGGAGAGATTCATTATGTTCATTGATTTGAAAATTTTAAATTGTTAGGATGAAATTCTCTCCATACTTATTTATAGATTAAATGTCATCCAAACCCAATCCCAAGAGGCTTTTTTATAGAAATTGACAAAGTGATACCAAAATTCCTATGGCAGTGCAAAGGATCTCAAATAGGCAAAACATTTAAAAAATATTTTTAATTAAAAAACCTTTTTTCCTTGAAGTATAGTTGATTTACGGTATTATATTATTTTCAGGTGTACAACATACTGATTCAGTACTTTTAAAGATTATACTCCTCTTAAAGTTATTATAAAATAATAGCTAAATTTCCCCATGCTGTACAATATGTCCTTGTTGCTTATTTATTTTATACATAGTAATTTGTATCTCTTAATCCCGTACTCCTATCTCATCCCTCCCTCGCTCACTCTCTCCACTGGTAACCACTAGTTTGTTCTCTATATCTGTGAGTCTGTTTCTGTTTTGTTATATACGTTCTTTTGTTTTATTTTTTAGATTCCACATATGTGATAATATAAAGTATTTGTCTTTCTCTGTCTTAATAGAGACAATAATTAGTTCAATTAATTAGAGACTTAATTAGTTCAATAAGCATAGGTCCACCTACATTGTTCCAAAGAGCAGAACTTCATTCTTTTTTATGACTGAGTAGTTTTCCATTGTTTGTGTGTGTGTGTGTGTGTGTGTGTGTGTGTGTGTATGCCACATCTTCTTTATCCATTCATCTGCTAATGGGCTCTTAGGTTCCTTCCATATCTTGTAAATAATGCTGCTGTGAAAATTGGGGTGCATGTATCTTTTCAAATTAGTGTTTTCATTTTCTTTGGATATATACCAAGCAGTGGAATTGCTGGATCATACAGTAGTTCTATTTTTAGTTTTTTGAGGAACCTCCATACTGTTCTCCACAGTGGCTGCACCAATTTACAATCCCACCAACAGTGTACTGGGGGTCTCTTTTCTCCATATCCTCACCAACATTTGTTATTTGTAGACTTTTTGATGACATACGTTTTGACAAGTGTGAGGTGATATCTCATTGTGGTTTTCATTTGCATTTATCTGATAATTAGCGATGTTGAGCATTTCTTCATGTGCCTCTGGGCCATCTGTATATCTTCTTTGGAAAAATGTCTATCAAATAGGCAAAACATTTTTAGAAATAAAGAACAAATTTGGAAGACACACTGCTTGGTATCAAGTCTTACTGTAAAGTAAAAATAATCAAAATTATTGTTTAGTACTGGCATAAATATAGACTTATGGGTCAATGAAGAACAAAATCATCAATTCACAAATAGACTCAAATGTATTTTAGTGGAGAAAAGATGGTCTTTCCAACAAATGGTCCTGAAAGAACTGGATATCCACATGGAAAGAAATAAACTTTGACACCATAGAGAAAAATTAACTCCAAATAGACCTAAATGTAAAAACAAATGCTATAGAATGTCTAGATAAATAGTAGGATGAAATCTTCGTTACTCTGGAGTAGGCAAAGTTTTCATAGATTGGACATAAATAGCATGAACTATTATTAAAACATTGAGAAATTGCACTTCATCAGAATTAAAATTTTGCTCTTTGAAAGCCATCATAAAAATAATGAGGCAATCCTGACAATGAAAATAAATACAGTTTTCCCTCAATATTTGCTGGAGAGATTTGTTCTATGACCCCCATGATACTAAAACCTACCCATGCTCAAGTCCCTTATATAAAGAGGCATAGTGCAGTTGGCCCTCTGTATCCATGGGTTCCACATCCTCAGATACAGGAGGGCCAGCTGTCTTCTCAAAATATGTGTCTGACAAAGATCGTGATCCAGGATATTAAAGATTCCATATAACTCAATAATCAGATAGCCATCCTAATAAAAAATTGCCAAAAGATCTCAACAGACACATCACAAAATAAAATATATAAATGCCAATAAGCATAGAAAGAAATGCTTAACATCATTTGCCCTGTCAAGGAAATGCAAACTCAAACTCCAATGAGATGCTACTATCTACCTACTCAAAGAGCTAAAATTAAAAATATTGACAATCCTAAGCATTGGTGGTAATATAAAGATACAACCAGTTTGGAAAACAGTTTGGCAGCTGTTAATAAATTTAATAAATTAAAAATACATCTATCATATGATCTAGACTTTTCACTCTTAGGTATTTACTCAAGTTAAATAAAAATATGTATCCCACACAAAATTTTGTATATAAATGTTCATAACATTTTTATTCTTAATAGCCCCAAATTGAAAATCCGTCAGTTGTTGAATGTGTTAATAAAATTCAATGAGATATTACTCAGCAATAAGAGAATAAACTACTGATACATGGCAACAACATGGATTAACTTCAAAAACATTACAACGAGCAAAACAAGACAGACACTTGTGAGTATATACTGTATGATTATATTATATAAAATTCTAGAAAACCTAGCCTAATCTACATTGACAAAAAACAGATCAGTGTTGCCTGCGACTGCAATTCAGGTTGGGAGAGGTTGATAGAACCACCAAATAATCTATTGATGTGGTGATTGCATGGAAATATACATTTATTAAAAATCTTCAAACTGTACACTTAACATGAGTGCATTTTATTGTATATAACTAAAATTCTTTTTTTTAAATTTTTTTTTTTAATTTATGTATTTATTTATGTATTTTTGGCTGTGTTGGGTCTTCGTTTCCGTGCGAGGGCTTCCTCTAGTTGCGGCAAGCGGGGGCCACTCTTCATCGCGGTGCGCGGGCCTCTGTCGCGGCCTCTCTTGTTGCGGAGCACGGGCTCCAGACGCGCAGGCTCAGTAGTTGTGGCTCACAGGCCCAGTTGCTCTGCGGCATGTGGGATCTTCCCAGACCAGGGCTCGAACCCGTGTCCCCTGCATTGGCAGGCGGATTCTCAACCACTGCGCCACCAGGGAAGCCCTAAAATTCTTAAATGGACCTCAAGAAAATTTTCTACAAAATCAAATAATGAGGTAGCTAGCCGTAGTGGTTAATGACATTGACTCTAGTCAGACTTCCTGGTTTCAAAGGCTGGGATTTTCACTTACTGGCTGTGTGATATTTGGTAAGTTATTTAACCCCCCTGTGTCTTGGTTTACCATTTGAAAAATAAGGATATTAACAGTGCCTGCCTCTCAAGTTTGCAAAGAAAACTAAGCTTTTAAAATGTCTAGAACACTGCTTGGTTATTAATAAACACAATATCATCATTCGCTAAACTAATAAAGAACCTTTAAAATTACTACGTAAAAATCTGGGGCAGACACTGCATTATATTGGAACTAGATCCATGTGTAAAGGAAATAATATGTTATGAAGTAACAAGTCTTTTAAATATGTACTTTCCCTTAAATAAAAGCTGTATCCTAAGACTCTCAAAAGTAAACCACTTTATTTTAGGAAATCAGTTTTTCTTTGCTCATTTCCCAAATTAGATTGCTGACTCCTATTATTAACAGATATTTTGTTGATAGTCAACAAAGAAGGATGTCTGCAGTGTGTAGGTGCCTGACTAGTCAACCCTCAGATTCTGCTTCAACACCAGCTCATCTAGGCAGCACTTATGCTGGGGATACACAAAGACAAAGCAACATGTGAAGACACGTGCCCTGTCCTCAAAGAGATTACACATATGGCATTACCGACAAATGTGTATGAGTTTATAATGAAGGGTTGTTTCCTCAGTTCAGAGGAAAAAGCATCCACAGCAAAAGTCAGGAAAAATTAAAGAACACTTAATAGAAATGGAAAATTTTATACTGGTTTTGAAGAATGGGTTTTATGAGTCAAGTCAGAGATGGCAATTATTCTAGCCAGGGAAGCCCATGAAGTCCAGAAAAAAATGCTGGGTATGGTTTGTGGGCAATTTTGGCTGAAGCAGAGGCCAGATCTGGGAGCAAACTTGAGCTGGAGTGAAGGTCACTTTGGGGCAGATCTTGAGTCTGCCTTTATTGTCAACCCTGCAGAGACGTGGAGGTGTCTGAAACAGACTGACACGGTGCAAGCAGTATTTAGGAAGATTAATTTGGCAGATGTATAAAGCATGGAGACAGACTAAAAGAAAGAAAATCCTTTAAGAACTTGTCATCTTGTCAGTCTTTGATTCAATAATCCAAACTTTTACAGTGCAGGTAAAATGTATTTGAATGACATCGTCTAAAGTTTGGCCCTTAATAATGTGCTTCATTTCTCATCGTCTCCAATATCCATTTCTACTGTAGCCAGGTAGCTCTCCCCAGCAGCCTCTGTACATAGCATGCTTCTTTACGCCTCATAGTTTCTTGCTATTTTTCTGGACTGATAAGGTCTTCCCTGCTCTGCTGCATTTACCCAAACCCTATTCTTCAGTCAAGTTCCTCCTGCACCATGAAGACTTTCCAGGTTTACACAGTGGCAATGAACTGCTCCCTCACCTCCAACACCTGTCTCAGAGTTCATTGTTTAAAAAAACAAAAATAGAAACAGTGAGTTGTCATTTGGAAGGAATGCAGACTCAAGAATACTGGGTTAAAAATGAGCAGAATCAGATTCCCTTGATCTGTTGCTAGTTAGTTTTCTGACGTTGGATAAACCACCAATGGCTCTTGACCTTCATATTCTTCTCTTTACAATATAGTAGAACAAGTAATCTAAGATCCTGCTATTCTGAGTATGGGATTGGATATTTTATTATATTATTATATAATTGGATATTTATTATTATAATTTTAGGAATTTGGAAGTCCATAGTTAACGTGTCTTTTTCTGAACAAAATCCATCTTTCTCTTCATTTTCCTTCTTAAATATTACCATCTTCAAGTGCTACAGCAACTCCACTTTCTTTAAATACTGTAAGTTTTACAAAGTCTTTCACATATATTTTCTCATTTGATGCATATCAGGAACACATAAGGATAGATATCATATTACTCTGTCAGAGCTGAGGAAGCAGAAGTTTAATCCTCTGATGAAGATGGTGACAACTTTTCACAGAGGCATTTCTTTCTTGTCTAGGGTTCTTTCCCCACTCCCTGCCCCTCTTCTGTCTGCCTGTCTGTCTGTCTGTCTCTCACTGACTCCCTCTACCACTTCCAGAAAATGTACATATTTTATACTTGAGATGAACAAATTTCTCACTAATGGCAGTTCTGCAATATACTGAAAAGGAGCAAGGTTATGCCCATGCGCTCAGCTGAGACCCTCCTTCAGACATTAGTATTTCCTTTCTTGTATCAGAAGATTTTTTTAGGGGAATCAGGCAAAGGGATGTGAGCCTGAGTCATCCTGTTCAGATATGTTGGGGCTCTGTGGTTTATTTTAAGATCCATTGTTATTTAGTAATTCACGGCCCTAGTTTTATCTTGGAAATGACTTTCAGTTTCCATTGGGCATGAATATTTAAGCCAAGATTATTATTATTTGAGACCAAAGTTTAGCCCATGGAAGTCAGCAAAACATTTTCCAAGACTCAAGGAGAAAGTGGCTCTAGGGCATATTAGTACAGATGGTCTGCAAAGCATCTACCACACACCTACACACAAATACACAATCACACACACACGTAAGGAAGGAATCAAAGGAAACCTGTCAACAAATGATATATTACATATGACCTTTTGGCAAAGGGTACACACACACACACACATCTAGAAATGAAAGGAAATGTGCCCGCAAATTATGTTTACCAAAATTGCTCCTTGAGATGAAATTTCAGAATAGTCATTTGTTCATTAGAGAGAAAGAGAAGGAGAGGGGAAGGGAGAGGGAGAAGCAAAAGAAGCCTGGAGATACTGAATACCCTGTTTGTCCAAGGCTAACTTGCAGTAACTTATGCCTATAAAGCAATTTTTCTTTCAAGGATACACCAAACTATCCATTTCCTGCTAAATGTGCATAAAGAAATAGATGCAGATGTTGGATAACTGAGTTGGAAATGGAAATGTTCTTCTTATTCCTGGGGTACAAGAGCTCAGAGTTTGCAGCATTTCTGCTTCTGCTCTCTCCCCCCACCCCCGCACGGGTTTGGGTTGTGCATGAAAAGGGAGATTCTGTGACTAATATCAATGAGACAAAGAAATGAAAGCTCTCTAATCCCTGGGCCAGGCGCCAGCCGTCCCACTGTACGGGGCCATTGGCCAGAAATCCCACTGTATGCTGGGCCCCAAGCCAACCACGATTGGATACAATGAGTTTCACAGCCACCTTTTCAGAGCTGACAGCAAATGTCGGGGCACCAACAGCCTTTGATAAGAGCTCCAACTTTCTCTCTAACATTTCTACCCAATAATACTAAAGCTTTTTTTTTATTTATAAAGCGGTACTCTCTTGAAGATTGCTTAATGCTTTTAGAGACACAAACTCATTCATCTCAATGCTTATAGTGAGAAGGGGTGGGGCTGGTGGCCAAGACTGGGAAATCAATATTCTCTTCCTGTTGAGAGAGAGAGAGGGAGAGAGAAAGAGAGAGAGAGAGAGAGAGAGAGAGAAATAGGCATATTACTTTGTGCAACAGTTCATTCTGTTATTGAAATTTCTAGACTATATCTCACATGAATATTCTTCCTTAAATTAAATGTGTGTATCATGAGCTAATACTTGCTGTGTGATTCCTAATGAGTTGTTTAATTAAAATGTCTTCTCTCTTCTTAAGACTGCGGGCTTTTGAAAGGCCAAACACATACACAAACCAGTTAATACGGGCACCTCTCATTGAACTTTCTGGCTGTTTCAGATTTAAATATTGATTTCTTTCTTTTGCTCTCTCTGTCTCTTCACAATGGCAGCAGCTGTCAGGAAGTTGGGAACTTCATGCCAAGAAAGCACCCAAGAGAATATGAACACCATTAAAATATTTTTTACCTTTTACTTTATTGTTCTCAAAAGCTCTTGAGTAGCTAGCTGAATATTGGGTGACCAAGAAGGGCTGCTCCTCCACCGAGGAAACGTTGGATCTGATTTCCATTAGAGATTCTGAATTATTTAGTAGGAATTGAGTGCCCCAATCAGCTGCTTTCGGAGTGGTTGCCTTTAGGCATCCATTCACATTCACTGTGCCTTGAGGTCTTCTTCTCTTGAAAACAGAGTATGCACAATTTAAAACTTGTTCATTTTTATCTAGAATGGTTGGGGAAAAACTTACTTTCCAAGAATCAGGTTGAATATAGTATGCAAAGTGAGGCCTAGTATATTGAAAATTAACAGAAATGTGAGGATCTCATTTAATCACAACCTGTTGTCATTTCAGACTCTTATCGTAATGTATTCCGACATATAATTTTCAGATTCCGGCATATAAATTTCAGATTTTTCATTCTTTCAAACTGTAAACGGATGGTAATTGCTGTAAGAAGTTAAATTCCTAGCACTCGTTACCCTGCTGACTTACTGGTATATATTTAGTGGATTGACATTTTTCATTGACACTAGTGGAAATTTCAGTGGAAATTTAGACAAGAAAATAAAAGGTTGGGTTGAAGGAAGAAGCCAGTATATAAATACCTATATATCCCTTTCTATCTCTGTGTACATGTGAAAGACTCATCAAAACTGGAACAATGAAACCAACCACTTATTATAGATTTGCCATTTTTTCATTACATAGCATGCTTAGGAAGATATTAGAGGGAATGAATTTGAAGAGATGAACAGGGGTCAGATTTATGGATAACCTTGCCAACATTCTTAAGGAAGTTAGACTTTATTTTATTGTTATAGGCATTCCTTGATTCATTTTAAGCCATAGAGTGCCATATATCAGATTTCCACTTTAAAGATCTTACTGCATTGGGTAGGTAGAATAGAAAGAGTGGAGATGAAGCAAGGACACCAGCTGAGATGATCTAGGTGGGTAACCACGTGTTTGAATAAGTAAGCCAGCAATGGTGATGGAGGAACAAGAGATTTGAGAGAAAATCATTGTCAAGAAGCAGTGGCTGATTGGTTATAAATGGTGAAAGGAAAAAATGATTAAAAATAAACCCCTAGGATTCCACCTTTGTGGATGTTGATGCCAACTTTTGAGACAGGGGACAGGATTGGATGACTAGAAATGAGTCCACCTTTAGAAATGTTGAGTTCTGAGGTTTATGCGAGATTCAAGTAGAGAGTGTGTTATTTAAGCAAAATGTAGAAGTACATACCACTGTACAAACCGACAATTTTAAATTCCCCTTTTATGCATTTTTAAAGAATGATCCAAAACTATGGGCCCCTTGCTTTAATTAGTCCATTTATAATACTTTCTTAAATCAGTTTGTGCAAGAAGCTCTCAACCCTACAATAAAAATCTTTTCAAGCTAGAGTTTGCCCTTTTAAAAGGGGTGTTTAATTTATCTTTCTGATGCTTCTATGTACAAAGTAAAAAAGGAGAAGCTTAGCTAATGACTAATTCTTTCATTTCTCCCAGACTTGGAGGAAATCATATTTTGGTAGCTCCCCATATCAAAGTGGCTGGAGGAAAGGGAAATCATGCCTTTTAAAGAAAAATCTGGTTATCTGCTACTTAAATGACAAAATTGGTAGCTTAACTAAGTCTTGTTTCCCACCCCATTCCATCCCCCTATGTCCCTTCTCTTATCCATTAAAACAATCATACTAATGACACTTTAGTAAACTTGCAAGGAGATTTTTGCTATTACCCAAAGCTTACAATTTCAGTGTCTTAAGTTCTGCTTGCTTTTTGTTTGGGTGTGTGCACGTTTGTGAATCTTCTTTCTTGTTTTTCATTATTGTGTCCTGTTTTGGCTTTCTGTGTGTATGCATGAGAGCATCAGTACCACCTTAAGGTCTGCACTATTTCCCTATCCCAGCTGGGTGAAATTTCTCTGACATTGATTTTACATGTTTTGGGCTGGGTACTTGTCTCCGGTTATTTTGACATTCTCATGCTCTTCCCTTCCCCCGCCTTCCCTTCCAGTACACTGATTTTGGCCTCATCCTAGTTAGGTGAATGAGGGAGAGAGTTGGTGAGAGAAATACAGTGTTTGGTTTGTGCATAAAAGCTAAAGGATTGGAATAACTACTGAGAAAAAAAACTTTGGCACCAATGAGAATTTTGTCAAAAAGGAAAAATGAGTATATTTGAGAAGTAATCATAGAATAAAGATTTCCCGAAAAGCTGGGAAAGTGCAAGGTGATATCAAAAAGATGACTATAAAAATTGAACATTTATTTTGCAAATTAATTCAGGAGTATATAATAAAAACAGGCTATAATCATCTTCATCTTCCAGGCACTGGTGTAAACAATTTACAAATATCACATGTAATTCTCACAAAAACTCTGTGAGGTAAATGACTCATCCAATTTTTTGGATGAGATCACACAGCTAGAGGGGGTCAAGTTGAGGTCTGAGCCAGTCCTGACCAAGAATATACTCTGGTCTTTTTCAGTCTTCATCTTCCCAAATTTTTCATTACATTTTTGCCACATCCTATAACATTTTGATCTGTGGGAAGTGAATTATTATGATTACTCACGTTTTGAAACTGTAAATTGCTAGAGAAAAATCATGATGAAATTCAGATAAGGAGATTACTATCTAAAGTGTGGCCTCTATCTTTAAGGATAATTAGGAATGCTTGCAGCTTCAAATAATAGAAAACCTGACTGACAGTATCTTGCATAACAAGACTTCTAGAAATAGGTGGTTGCTGGCATTGATTCAGTGTCTCAAAGATTTGAATTCAGTCTGGTGTCTCTGCCATACTGCTGTCCTGCACTTATGTCTACAAGATGGCTATGTCTCAGGGATGGTTCTGGACAGAGGGTTTCTCCTTGAGCATCTCTTTCTCATGCGGAAAGGATAAATCCTTCCAAAGGCCCCCAGAAGACCCCTTACACATTATTAGCCGTGACAGGGTCATAAGTGATTGATATGGAAGGAAGATGAAGTAAGTTGAAGATAGGATTTTTTTTTCAGCCTCTATATGGTATGAAGACAAAGGAAATGGCGGTTGCAGAAGGCTATGGGGTAGCCAACAAACACATCTGCTACAACTATTACATGAGATGCATAGATTGTTCCCCCTATGATATGACGAACAAATTGTAATTACATGATCTCTCCCCCAAAGACCAAACATAGTTACTTGCACCTCCCTGGGTTTTGGGTTTTGTTTTTTGTTTTTTTTTTAAATGCTGAATTTCAGCATCTGTACTGAGTTTTAGGAACATTCTTTAATTTCCTTTAACTAGCTCACTTTATTAATAAAGAGCTGTTGCAATGGAAAATAGTTATTTTACTCTTAATTTCCATCAGATCACATACTTCTGCCTGTGCCAACATTCTATTCTTTCCCTTATACCTTTTATTTTCTACTTCAATCTCTTCCTTTAGAATTTTTGGTTGCTCTCACCTTATAAACTCAGGATTCCTTAGCAAGATCTATTGATAACTAATTTGTGTACATTGAAATTGACTATGTATTTTAGACATTAACATTTTGTTTCTCGGGATCAAGGAGGAAAAGGTCAAATTAACAGCTGAGAAATATACTGCTTCAAACATTTTTTCTATCATATTAGTTAGAGTAAGAAAACACTAACAGCATAAGATATATTTTCAGTAAGTCACACTAATGCCTTATTCAGCGAAATATTTCATCTCTAACAGTGGCACAAAAGATGTGTAGTGTGACCAAATGTTATTAAAGGAGGGATGTGTGTTAAGGAAGATTAATTTTTCCTGATTAGCCAATTATATATTTCTTGTTGATGAGTTTTCTAAACCCCAATTGTTCCAGTTCATATTTCTTTTCCACTTCAAGGTGGGGAGCTTTGAGGGAACCACATGTAATGTCATCCTTTGGGCTGTGTCACTCTAAAAGCCAGTAATAGGAAGACTACTTGTCCTTCTATATGAGCCACATGTCCAATATCAGATTTATCAGAAATAAAGGCAATATTTGGGGCTCTCATTTGCTTCGTCCCTTTTCATTTTTATTTATTTTTCTGAATAGGCTTAGAACTTGAGCTGCAATGTAGTGTGTCATTTACTGGGTCCTTCTTGAACCCCATCAGTAAACAACTTGCGAACATAATTCCTTCTCTTTCACTCAATAGCTATCTGACTTTATATAAGCCCTTTATCTCACCCTTTTTCTTCTTAAACACTTGATTATCACCATATCCTATGTGCTCTGATATGGATATATATGATATAGATGATACTATATCAGAGGACATAGTAAGGATCTGGAGGCTTTAGATTAACATTAGCAGAAAAAGTGTGATAATGAAAACAAATTAATGCACATTAACATAGCATTTACTATGTTCTGGATGTTTTTAACAGTGGTCCACTTCCTTGAAAGTGTTGAAGATCACTGTAGTCAACATGGTACAGATACTGAAAGAATCGCAAGACTTGGATTCTGTTCCCAGCTTAACTTTTCTGGACTCCATTTTTTTTAATTTTCAAAATGAAGAGTTTGAAAATATGGCTTTGTGAGGACTCTCCAACTCCCTAATTCTATGATTCTATAGTGTAGTTTGGGCCACGCCAATGCCACAAATTCAATTACTGATTGGGCCAAAAAAATTATGTAACTGTCCCTCCTCCTGTCCCCTCTCACGTAAGGGAGTGGATCACAAATGATCAAGCCAATTGGGTTGTCTCTTTTTAGAAAGTGAGGTTCTGATTCAATTATCTATTGCTATGTTGTAACAGGGAAGAACCTTGTTGTATCCTATTACAAGTTAATCACCAAAGGGATGTAGCCTCTAAGCTTAAATTATACATAATTGCCCATCTCTGGGAACCCTGCCTCCCAGGTAATGAGCATTAAGCTAAAATATCTTTGTGTAGCTCACAGGCCCACCTGTGAATGCCTGCAGGGCGGAGGAAATTAACACATCTCCTCCGGGGGCTGACGGGAACCAGGAAATGTTTGGCTTTACTCCCTCTCCTTTCAGTAAAAAGGAGCGTGAACCTAACTCAGGCAAGATGGTTCTTTGGGAGACGAGTCCGCCATCTTCTTGGTTTGCTGGCTTTCCGAATAAAGTCGCTATTTCTTGCCCCAACAAGTCGTCTCTCAATTTATTGGCCTGTCATGCTGCAAGCAGTAGGACCTTGGACTTGGTAAACAAATTTTGGTGCAACCAGCCAGGAGCCTTGCTGGTAAGGCCCTAGCAGCTGCCGGGACCACTTGCCCTGCGGATCTCCCCTTCCAAGTCCCCAAAGCGGCGCAGGCTGCCCAGCATTGGCAGTTGGAGCAAAAGCCCGTGACAGTAGGTAAGTCACTCCGGTGTGTACACCCGGGAATGTTATTTCTCTCCGTTCGGGGCTTTATCTCTGGAATAAGCCGATTTGTTTTCTATTTGAGTGGGGTACCCTGTTGGAGAGAGGAAAGAGTTGCATTTCCTCTCTGTTTGGAGCTTTTTCTCCGGAATAAGCTGATTTGTTCTGTAGTTGAGTGTGGTACCCTGTTGGAGAGAGGAAAGAGTTGTTGGACTTTTATGCAATTTGTGAACTGGTTCATTTGTTTCTTTGAATGCTAGCATTTGTGTGTGCAGGTTGTATTTTGTTTTTCTTGAGTTTGTGTTTAAAAATGGGTAATGTTTCAACTATTCCTAAAGAAAATCCTCTGAGGCGCATTTTGGTTAAGTGATCTGATTACAACTATGAACCCATGGGTGAGAGGAAGATGATATTTATTGAAACAATGTGTAGCCACCGTACCTGTTAGGATCTCAACAAGGGGTTTAGGCAGGGTTATCTTGGGACCCCGTATACCATGTACTGCTACCCTTACAGTGTTAATTATGTTGTTTACGGTCTCCTGTGTCGTTGGTATACGTAAAACCCCAAGACCAAACTTGAGGGTTTATTTAGGATTTTCTGTTTGTCCTTTGGGTTTTTCGTTTTATTTTGTTTGGTACTGTTTCTTCATTTACAGCCAAATCCGTTTTGTGATATTTGAAACTTTTACTGATGTCAAATGGAGGAAAGGATGAGGGGAAAAAAACCAAACAAACCTGTCTGTTCTTGCCCAAGAGTGGGACATTCCCAGGAAGAAGAGACAGGTTCCACTTGGTTCCTAAAATCAGAAAAAGCTACAGATAGAAATAGAAGTGTCTTTTCCATAAATATTAGTAAAAAAGGGTTAGCCATCTAGACAGGTGACCTTGATTTGTCCCATCTGCCAGAAACCCAATTTGAATCCAACCTCTTTTTGTAACTGATGGGTTTTACATTGTTGTACCTGATTCATGGCTGAAATTTTGGAGTGGGAACTGTGAGGTCTGTATGTTTGTGTGTTTTTACACTTGTTATAGATGTGTGGCATTGCCATAATTAATTTGTAAAAGAGCTCTATTTAATTGACTTAAAGGAAAGTAAGCACTTACATAAATACTCAAATATAAAAAGCTGGCCAGAATGTATTTTGGATTCACATGATCTAGGAAATATTCAGTATTGAATTAATATTTAGTACTAAAGTTAGATTAAGCTTGTTGGTTTGATTAATACAGACATGTTTTTAGAGTCATTTACATTAAGTATAGTACTTTTATTGTACCTAGGTTTACTAGAAATCAAGTAAGATCTTATTATTCCTGTTAGAAATGTTGTCAGCAAGAAAACTAACATTATGACAGGATTTTAAGTAAATAGAGGTAAATGAGGTAAGAGTTTTAGATAAACTCTATAGGAATGATTATGTTTTGGGAATGTCTATTTAAAATAGTCTCTCTGGATTTTCATAACTTGCAACTAAACTAAGTTAAATGGAGAGAATTCATTGAATACCTGGGTCTTTTCAAACAGGATGAAATATTAGAACATTAATTGCTGGGCAGGTCTAAATTTACATACCTTTAGGAGAGGAAGACTAAAGCATAAGTTTGTCAATCAGGAAATGCTGGAACAATCATCTACAAAGACTTGCCTCTTGGTTTTCATTAGAGATTAAGGTTTTAAGGTTAAGAATTATATGGGAAACATTTCAGTATACAAAGATAGCGGATGTGTGTTTTCAGCAAAGAAGGTATGAGGAATGAAAATGCATTTTGTTAACGGGGGAAAAGTGACTTTGTCCTAAGCTGGTTGTTTCTGAATGGAAAAAAAAAAAGTGAGGGACAGATTAATATGGAAACAGAAAGTTGTGGAAGGTTATTGGAGGAGGAACACTGAGTTTTGTGCATGGTCAGGATTGGCTAAGATTGAACCTAAGTAAGAAAATGAATTTTTAAGGTAAAATGGTACAAAACCTGAATTTGGTTCTCTAAAAGGACAAAATTTTCTTGAAATATTGAACTGCTTTTGGTAATAGATTGTGAGTTTCTTCAAGTGATCTGTATTTGCCATTGAGATCTTTTATTATCACTGGTTAAAACTTTTCCATATTTTTGACAAATTTCCCAAAGTTCGAATTCTAAATGAAGTTCATTTGACTTCTAGCTAACTCTGAGGTTTTCCAAAGGGTCCCTGGAAAACCTCTAATTATTTGTTTTCTCCCCATCTCAGAGAGAGGAATATTAAACTACTTAGGCTTATTTGGTATGGTAAATTACATAGGAAGCATTGTCAAATAAGTGGTGATAAAACTTCTTAGATTGTGTCATACGGGTAAACGTTATTAATATACACACTCTAGAATTATATGGAGCTCCTAAAATTCTGGTACATCCTGGAAAATGGTATCAGTTATAATTTTAGTAGTTATCTTAAATTTTCGTATGTCACAGCAGTAACCAAGTTTCTCTTCAATTACATTGTAGTCCCAGTTGGTTGATGCCAAAGCAAAAAGGCATCCTTTTAATGGTTAGAGATGATCAATTGCTATTTATGGTTTTACAGTGGCTTTTTAAAAATTGAAGTATAGTTGATTTATAATATTGTATTAGTTTCAGGTGTACAGCAAAGTGATTCAGTTTTATATATATATTCTTTTTCAGATTCTTTTCCCTTATAGGTTATTGAGGTTATTTATGGGTTACAAAATATTGAGTATAGTTCCCTGTGCTATACAATAGGTCCTTGTTGGTTATCTATTTTATATATAGTAGTGTGTATGTGTTAATCCCAAACTCCTATTTTATCCCTCTCCCCACACCTTTCCCCTTTGGTAACCATAAGTTTTTTTTCTCAGTCTATGAGTCTATTTCTGTTTTCTGTTTTGTTTTTTTTTTAATAAAGTGACATACGCTTTTTTTTTAAAGGAATTCCTTTATTTTTATTATTTATTTATTTATTTATTTATTTTTGGCTGTGTTGGGTCTTCGTTTCTGTGCGAGGGCTTTCTCTAGTTGCGGCAAGAGGGGGCCATGGTTCATCGCGGTGCGCGGGCCTCTCACTAACGCAGCCTCTCTTGTTGCGGAGCACAGGCTCCAGACGCGTAGGCTCAGTAGTTGTGGCTCACAGGCCCAGTTGCTCCGTGGCATGTGGGATCCTCCCAGACCAGGGCTCGAACCCGTGTCCCCTGCATTGGCAGGCAGATTCTCAACCACTGCGCCACCAGGGAAGCCCTATTTCTGTTTTGTATATAAGTTCACTGCATCATTTTTTTTTAGATTCCACATATAAACAATATCATATGATATTTGTCTTTCTCTGTCTCATTTACATCACCTAGTATGATAATCTCTAGGTCCATCCATGTTGCTGCAAATGGCATTACTTCATCCTTTTTTATGGCTGAGTAATAGTCCATCATCTACATATATACCACATCTTCTTTATCCATTCATCTGTCAATGGACTTTTAGTCACTTCCATGTCTTGGCTATTGTAAATAGTGCTGCAGTGAATATTGGGGTGATGGACCTTTTCCAATTATAGTTTTCTCTGGATATCTGCCCAAGAGTAGGGTTGCAGGATCACATGGTAACTTCCATAACACCTTACGGAAAAACCCAAATGAACTGTTTGGCCAACCCAATAGTTTTTTAAGGAAACTCCATACTATTCTCCATAGTGGTTGTACCAATTTACATTCCCACCAACAGTGTAGGAGGGTTCCCTCATCTTCACACCTTCTCCAGCATTTGTTTATATTATTTGTAGACTTTGATGATGGCCATTCTGACCGGTGTAAGGTGATACCTTATTGAAGTTTTGATTTGCATTTCTCTAATAATTAGCAATGTTGAGCATCTTTTCATGTGCCTTTTGGCCATCTATGTCTTCTTTAGAGAAATGTCTATTTTAATCTTCTGCCCATTTCCTTATTGGGTTGTTTGCTTTTTCGATATTGAGCTGTATGAGCTGTTTGTATATTTTGGAAATTAATCTCTTGTTGGTCACATCATTTGCAAATATTTTCTCCCATTCTGTAGGTTGTATTTTCATTTTACTGATGGCTTCCTTTGCTGTGCAGAAGCTTTTAAGTTTAATTAGGTCCCATTTATTTATTTCTGTTTTTATTTCCATGACCCTAGGAGACGGATCCAAAAGGATATTCCTTCAATTTATGTCAAAGAATGTTCTGCTTGCTTTCCTCTAGGGGTTTCATAGTATCTGGTCTTACATTAAGGTCTTTAATCCATTTTGAGTTTATTTTGCTGTATGAAGATAGAACATGTTCTAATTTCATTCTTTTATATGTAGCTGTCCAGTTTTCCCAGCACTACTTATTGAAGAGACTGTCTTTTCTCCATTGTATATTCTTGTCTCCTCTGTCATAGATTAATTGACCACAGGTGCATGGGTTTACTTCTGGGTTTTCTATCCTGTTCCATTGATCTATATGTCTGTTTTTGTGTTAGTACCGTACTGGATTTTTAGTATTTTAATTTTACTGGAGTATAGTTGATTTACAGTGTTGTATTATTTTCAAGTATATAGCAAAGTGATTCAGTTAGACATATACATATATTCATTCTTTTTTAGATTCTTTTCTCATACAGGTTATCACGGAATATTGAGTAGATTTCCCTGTGCTACACAGTAGGTCCTTGTTGGTTATCTATCTTATATATAGTAGTGTGTGTATGTTCATCCCAAGCTCCTGATTTATCCCTCCCCCACCTCCAGTTTTCCCCTTTGGTAACCATAAGTTTGTTTGTTGATATCTGTAAGTCTGTTTCTGTTTTGTAAATAAGTTCATTTGTATCTTTTTAAAATTAGATCCCACATATGGGTGAAATCATGTGATATTTGTCTTTCTTTATCTGACTTACTTCACTTAGTATGATAATCTCTAGGTCCATCCATGTTGCTGCAAATGGCATTATTTCATTCTTTTTTATGGCTGAGTAATATTCCATTGTATATATGTACCACATCTTCTTTATTCATTCCTCTGTCGATGGACATTGAGGTTGCTTCCATGTCTTTGGTATTGTAAACAGTGCTGCAATGAATATTGGGGTGCATGTATCCTTTTGGATTATGGTTATCTCCAGATATATGCCCAGGAGTGGGATTGCCGGATCATATGGTAGTTCTATTTTATGTTTTTTAAGGAGCCTCCATACTGTCCTCCATAGTGGTTGTACCAATTTACATTCTAAGCAACAGTGTAGGAGAATTCCCTTTACTCCACACCCTTTCCAGCATTTATTGTTTGTAGACTATTTGATGTTGGCCATTCTCACTGGTGTGAAGTGATACTTCATTGCAGTTTTTATTTTAATTTCTCTGATAATTAGTGATGTTAAGGATCTCTTCATGTGCTTTTTGGCTATCTGTATGTCTTCTTTGGAGAAATGTCTATTTAGAACTTCTGCCCATTTTTTGATTGGGTTGTTTGTATTTTTGATATAGAGCTGTGTGAGCTGTTTATATATTTTGGAGATTAATCCCATGTTGGTCTCTTCATTTGCAAAAGTTTTCTCCCATTCTAAGGGTTGTCTTTTCATTTTGTTGATGGTCTCCTTTGCTGTACAGAAGTTTTTAAGTTTAATTAGGTCCCAGTTGTTTACTTTTGTTTTTATTTTTATTATTCTAGGAGGTGGATCAAAAAAGATATTACTGTGATTTATGTCAAAGAGTGTTCTCCCTGTGTTTTCCTCTAAGAGTTTTACAGTGTCCAGCCTTATGTTTAGGTCTTTGATCCATTTCGAGTTTATTTTTGTGTATGATGTTAGAGAATGTTCTAATTCTAATTTCATTCTTTTACATGTAGCTGTCCAGTTTTCCCAGCACCACTTATTGAAGAGAGTGTCTTTTGTCCATTGTATATTCTTGGCTCCCTTGTTGTAGATTAATTGCCCAAAGGTGCTTGAGTTTATTTCTGGGCTTTCTATCCTGTTTCATTGATCTATATGTCTGTTTTGTGTCAGTACCATACTGTTTTGATTACTGTAGCTTTGTAGTATAGTCTGAAGTCAGGGAGCATGATTCCTCCAGCTCCATTTTTCTTTCTCAAGATTATTTTGGCTATTTGGGGTCTTTTGTGTTTCCATACAAATTGTAAACATTTTTGCTCTAGTTCTGTGGAAAATGCCATTGGTAATTTGATACGGATTGCATTGAATCTGTAGATTGCCTTGGGTAGTCTAGTCATTTTGACAATGTCACTTCTTCCAGTCCAAGAATATGGTATATCCTTCCATTTGTTTGTGTCATCTCCAATTTCTTTCATCAGTGTCTTATAGTTTTCAGAGTAGAAGTCTTTTGTCTCCTTAGGTAGGTTTATTCCTGGGTAGTTTATTCTTTTTGATGCATTGGTAAATGGGATTGTTTCCTTAATTTCTCGTTCTGCTCTTTCATTGTTAGTGTATAAGAATGCAAGAGATTTCTGTGTATTAATTTTGTATCCTGCAACTTTGCCAAATTCATTGATGAGCTCTAGTAGTTTTCTGGTAATATTTTTAGTATATTGTATGTATAGTATCATGTCATCTGCCAACAGTGACAGTTTTACTTCTTTTCCAATTTCATTCCTTTTATTTCTTTTTCTTCTCTGATTGCCATGGCATAGAATTGGTGACAATGGACATCCTTGCCTTGTTCCTGATCTTAGAGAGAATGCTTTAAGCTTTTCACTGTTGAGAATGATGTTAGCTGTGGGTTTTTCATATATGGCCTTTATTATGTTGAGGTTAGCTTCCTCTTTTCCCACTTTCTGGAGAGCTTTTATCCTAAATGGGTGTTGAATTTTGTCAGATGTTTTTCTGCATCTATTGAGATGATCATATGGTTTTTATTTTTCTGTTTGTTAATATGATGTATCACACTGATTTCTGGATATTGAAAAATCCTTGCATGCCTGGGTTAAACACCACTTGATCATGGTGTATGATCCTTTTAATGTATTGTTGGATTTGGATTGCTGATATTGAGTATTTTTGCATTTATATTCATCAGTGATATTGGCCTGTAATTTTCTTTTTTGTGGTATCTTTGTCTGGTTTTGATATCAGGGTGGTCATGGCCTCATAGAATGAGCTGGGAGTGTTTCTTCCTCTAAAAGTTTTTGGAAGATTTTCAGAAGTATAGGTGCTAACACTTCTCTAAATGTTTGGTAGAATTTGCCTGTGAAGCCATCTGGTCCTGGACTTTTGTTTGTTGGGAGTTTTAAAATCACAGTTTCAATTTCAGTACTTGTGATTGGTCTGTTCATATTTTCTATTTCTTCCTGGTTCAGTCTTTGAAGATTGTACCTTTCTAAGAATTTGTCCCTTTCTTCTAAGTTGTTCATTTTAGTGGCATATAGTTGCTTGGAGTAGTCTCTTGTGATCCTTTATATTTCTGTGGTGTTAGTTGTAACTTCTTTTTCATTTCTAATTTTATTGATTTGAGTCTTCTCCCTTTTTTTCTTGATGAGTCTGGCTAAAATTTTATCAATTTTGTTTATCTTCTCAAAGAACCAGCTTTTAGTTTCATTGATCTTTTCTATTGTTAGTCTCTATTTCATTTATTTCTGCTTTGATCTTTATGATTTTTCTTCCTGCTACTAACTTTGGGTTTTGTTTGTTCTTCTTTCTGTAGTTACTTTAGGTGTAAGTTTATGTTGTTTATTTCAGATTTTTCTTGCTTCACAAGGTAAGCTTGTGTCACTATAAACTGTCTCAGAACTGCTTTTGCTGCCTCCTATAGGTTTTGGATAGGCATGTTTTAATTTATTTGTCTCTAGGTATTTTTTTGTTTTCCTCTTTAATTTCCTCAGTGATCCATTGATTGTTTAGTAGCATATTGTTTGTCCTCTATGTGTTTGTGTTTTTTGCAGGTTTTTTTTTTCTTGTAGTTGATTTCTAATCTCAATTTGTGGTCAGAAAAGATGCTTGATCATATCAATTTTCTTAAATTTACCGAGACTTGTTTTGTAGCCCAGCATGTGATCTATCCTGGAGAATGTTCCATGTGCACTTGAAAAGAATGTGTATTCTGCTGCTTTCGGATGGAATGCTCTATAAATATCAATTAGGCCCATCTGTCTAATGTGTCATTTAAGGCCTGTGTTTCCGTATTGATTTTCTGTCTGGATGATCTGTCCATTGATATAAGTGGGGTGTTCCCCACTATTATTGTGTTACAGTTGATTTCTCCTTTTGTGTCCATTAATATTTGCCTTATATATTGAGGTGCTCCTGTGTTGGGTGCACATTAATTTACAATGGTTATATCTTCTTCTTGGATTGATCCCTGATCATTACTTAGTGTCCTGCTTTGTCTTTTGTAACAGACTTTATTTTAAAATCTATTTTGTCTGACAAAACTATTGCTACTCCAGCTTTCTTTTGATTTCTGTTTCCATGGAATACCTTTTTCTATCCCCTCACTTTCAGTCTGTATGTGTCTCTAGGTCTGAAGTGGGTCTCTTGTAGACAGAATATATACGAGTGTTATTTTTGTATTCATTCAGCCAGTTTATATCTTTTGGTTGGAGCATTTAATCCGTTTAGATTTAAGGTAATTATTGATATGTTTGTTCTTATTTCCACTTTGTTAATTGTTTTGGATTTGTTTTTGCAGGTATTTTTTCTTCCTTTCCTCTTTTGTTCTCTTCTCTTGTGATTTGATGACTATCTTTACTGTTATGTTTGGATTCCAATTTCTTTTGTGTGTGTATACCTATTATAGATTTTTGGTTTGCAGTTACCATGAGGTTTTCATATAGCACTCTATATAGACATGATTGTTTTAAATTGCTGATCCCTTAATTTCAAATGCATTTCAAATATCCTGCATTTGTACTCTCCTCCTCTCACAATTACTGGGTTTTTTTTTTTATTAATTAATTAATTAATTTATTTATGGCTGTGTTGGGTCTTCGTTTCTGTGCGAGGGCTTTCTCCAGTTGCAGTGAGCGGGGGCCACTCTTCATCGCGGTGCACGGGCCTCTCACTATCGCGGCCTCTCTTGTTGCAGAGCACAGGCTCCTGACGCGCAGGCTCAGCAGTTGTGGCTCACGGGCCCAGTCGCTCCGCGGCATGTGGGATCCTCCCAGACCAGGGCTCGAACCCGTGTCCCCCGCATCGGCAGGCGGACTCTCAACCACTGCACCACCAGGGAAGCCCCCAATTACTGGTTTTGATATCATATTTGTGTGTGGATGATTTCCTACCTTTACTGTATGTTTGCCTTTACCACTGAGTTTTCCCATTTCATAATTTTCTTGTTTCTAGTTGTGGCCTCTTCTGCCTAGAAAAGTTCCTTTAGCATTTGTTGTAAAGCTGGTTTGGTGGTACTGAATTCTTTTATCTTTTGCTTGTCTGTAAAGCTTTTGACTGCTCTGTGAAATCTGAATGAGAGTCTTGGTGGGTGACGTTTTCTTGGCTGTAGGTTTTTCCTTTTCATCACTTTAAGTATATCTTGCCACTCCCTTCCGTCCTGCACAGTTTCTGCTGAGAAATCAACTGATAAGTTTATGGGGATTCACTTGTATATTATTTGTTGCTTTTCTTTTGTTGCTTTTAATATTTCCTCTGTCTTTAATTTTTGTCATTTTGATTACTATGCTTCTTGGCATGTTCCTCCTTGAGTTCATCCTGTATGGGACTCTGAACTTCCTGGGCTTGAGTGACTGTTTCCTTTCCCATATTAGAGAAGTTTTTAGCTATTATCTCTTCAAATATTTTCTCAGGCCCTTTCTCTCCCTCTTCTCCTTCTGGGACCCCTATAATGCAAATGTTGGTGTGCTTGGTGTTGTCCTAGTGGTCTCTTAAACTGTCCTCATTTCTTTTTATTTTTTCTTTATTCTGTTCAATGGCAGTGGTTTCCACCATTCTGTCTTCCAGCTCACTTATCTGTTTCTCTGCCTCATTTATTCTGCTATTGATTCCTTCTAGTGTATTTTTCATCTTAGTTATTGTATTCTTCAACTCTGGTTCTTTACATTTTCTAACTCTGTGTTATAAACTTCTTTTAACTTCTCACTCTGTGCATCCATTCATTACCCAAGTTCCTGCTTCATCTTTATGATCATTACTCTGAACTCTTTCTTGGGCAGATTGCCTATCTCCACTTCAGTTAGTTGTTCTTCTGGGGTTTTATTTTGTTCCTTCATCTGGAACATATTCCTCCGCTGTCTCATTTTGTCTAAATTTCTGTGTTTGCAGACTCATTTCCACAGGCTGCTGGATTGTCATTTTCTTGATTCTGGTGTCTGCCCCCTGGTGGTTGAGGATAGTCTAGAGGTTTATGCAGGCTTCTTGGTGGGAGTGGCTGGTGCCTTCCCACTGGTGGGTGGACCTGTGTCTTGGCCCTCTGGTGGGCAGTGCTTTGTCATGGGGTTTGTCTAGAGGAGTCTGTGGGCTCAGGAAGTCTTTAGGCAGCCTGTCTGATGTGTTCCAGCCCTGTTGTTTGCTTGGCCTGAGGAATTTCAGCACTGGAACCTACAGGCTGTTGAATGGGACCAGGTCTTGGTGCCAAAATGTCAGCCTCCAGGAGAGCGCACACCAATGAATACTCCCTGTTTCATCTGCCACCAGTGTCCTTGTTCTCATAGTGAGCCCCAGCTTCCCCCAATCTCCCCAGGGGACCCTCCAAGACCAGCAAGTAGGTCTGGCCAGGCTCCTATAGAGTTGCTGCTTTTGTCCTGGGTCCCAGTGTGCATGAGACCTTGTGTGTGCCTACCAAAAGTGAAGTCTCTATTTCCTGCAGTCCTGTGGAGCTCCTACAATCAAGCCCCACTGGCCTTCAAAGTCAAGTGCTCTGGGGGCTCCTCCTCCTGATGCCAGACTCCCAGGCTGGGGAGCCTAATGTGGGGCTTAGAACTCTCACTCCTGTTGAAGAACTTTTGTAATATAATTATCCTCCAGTCTGTGGGTCAGCCACCTGGGGGGGGTGGGAGCATGGAATTTGATTATATCATGAGTTTGCCCCTCCTAACATCTTGTGGTGGTTTCTTCTTTATGTCTTTGGATGTAGAATATCTTTTTTGGTAGGTTTCAGTCTTTTCTAATCAATGGTTTTTCAGCAGTTAGCTGTGATTTTGGTGTGCTTGTGAGAGGAGCTGAGCTCAGTCCTTCTACTCTGCCATCCTGTCCAGGAACTCCAGTCACTTTAAAAAATCTACAGTGGCTTTTGAAGGACTCTATAGCTATTTTGTGAAGAAGTGGGGAAGAATGATGAAATCCTTTATGTGCAAGCATTTGTGCTATTACCTCAGGGAAAATAAGAAAAGAAAGGGAATGAGAGTGAGGATATGTTTCTTCAAACTTGAACTCCTCCAGCTGAGCTAGCTGTCCCAGCCATTCTGGCTGTCATGCCAGTATATCCACCCCTTCTACCACCTTCCATTCCTTTCCAGCCCCAATTCCTGACATGGGGCCTCAGGACTGTCCCTCCTTATAGGAATCAATTAGGAAATCTCTGTTAGTTTCTGGGGCACAGGGACTTGGTCTGGTATCACCATCTAAGACCAGACAGGACACCCAGTTTGGGCCTGGAGGCATTCCCAGGGCAAGGCAATTTCCATCACTGTTATCTCATATAGGGGACTAAATGCAAATAACCAGCGAGCTGGGTATCTCAGACTTTAATTGGAAAGAACACAACCCTCCTTCATAGGGAGGATCGTCTACACCTGAAGCCTGCTTGGCAGTGCCCACAGCTGAACCAAATTGGGACCCCAGTGAGGGAAGAATACCCTTACTAAAGCACCCCTTATTAGTGCATCTTGTCAGAGCTTTGAAAAGAGGAACCAAAGCAAAAGACTTTGAACACAATTCAAGAAACACAGCAAAAACAAAAAAATCAAATGAAGACTTTTCTTAATATTTGAAAGGATTTATCAGGCCTACAGATGTCATACTAATGCAGATCCCAAGGCCCTTGAAAATAATATTAGAATGGTAAATTTGACATGTTTGGGGGGCAGAGTGCCTCAGATGTCAAGAGAAAGTTGCAAAACTTAGATGGTGCATTTGGAATGAACCCTTCTCAATTGGTAGATGTTACTTTTAAAGTGTTAAACAGGGAACAATAACAGAAGAAAGAAGATGCAAAAGGAAATGCCACTTTTTTGGCAACAATATTGGGTTTCCCAGAAGGCAAGTAACCCGAAGAGAGGTAAGGCACTATTGGGGAAGGAACAATGTGCTTACTGTAAGGAAGAAGAACATTGGAAAAGAGATTGCCCTAGGTTAAAACTTAAGGAAAACAATAAAAGACGAGAGCCTGTCATATGGTAGAAAGAGAGGAACACTCTGATGAATGAAGAGGCCCAGGAACTCCCTTGGACTAGAGACATCTATTTCCCACAGTAGCCCTGGGTAAAATTGACAGTGGGGAATGAGCTGATTAACTTTCTGGTAGACCTCACCCTGAAGTTTTTCACCAGAACAGCTTGACATCAGAGTCCACCAGAACATGCTTTCAGCCGACAGATAGCACTCTTGAAAACCCCAGGAAAGGAGACAGAGCTCTTTCCGCCTCCCTCCACGTCTACAGAAATGTAAGACCATAAGTATGTACTAGCGGCATTCCAGGGAAGCCCAAAAACACACGGCCAATATGAATCCCATTAAAAAGGGATGCTAGAATTGCAAACCTCTTAGTCAACCTAAATAATAATTTTAAAATATGTAAAGTAAAATGAGATATTTTTAGTAACCAGTTAGATTAGCAAAGTTTAAAAATTATTTTTAATTCCAACAATGTTATGGAAAAAATAGGTAGTTCAGACTTAAAAATTTTTAATAGACTTTATTTTTTAGAACAGTTTTCGGTTCACACACAAAAAAGGTGGGTTGTTGCTGGGACCCCTAATCTAAAACAATATCTTCTGAGGCAAGAGGATTACTTCTCCCACAGATTGACTTGTCAAAATACCAGCCAGTGTATTCAGAAAAGGACAAAGAGAGAGACAAACTGTGAAGATTTACTTGGATCACACTTTGGACACTGTGCTGTAGCACATTCATAATAGTACACATTACAGGAAAAATGCCACCTTATGGTGGATTCAAAAATATAGATAATGGGGCCTAAGACCGTCCAGCCACTCACTCAGAATTGCATGATTTAAATGACCCAAAGACTGCTGTCCAACATCCCCAGATGGGGAATCAACACAGAGGAACCTGCCCCACTGAGGACTGGAAAATAGACTTCACTCAAATGCCTCAAGCTGCAAGAAATTTCAAATAACCTGCTAGTGTTTGTGGATACTTTTGAGGATGGGTGGAAGCATATCCCACCTGGAGAGAAAGTCTCTGAAGTGATTAGAGCCCTCCTTAGGGAAATTATCCCTTGATCTGAATTAAGGCATTGAAACTACACTCATCCTGTAGACCACAACAGGAAAAAAACAAGAAAATGAATCATACGTTAGAAAGGAACATCACTAAAATATGTCAAGAGACTAATTTAACTTGGTATAAGTCCTTGCCAGTTGCCCTGCTACAGATCATTGGCTCCCAGAAGCAGGCCTTAAATTAAGCTCCTTTAAAATATTGCATTGTAGGCCATTCCGGGTGTCAGCCCAGGCAGCAGAATCTATAAATGCTCTAAAAGACCTAGCAGTTTCCAGTTAGGCTAAAACTTTGTGAACTATACTAACCTCTGTGCATGAGTTTGCCTCCAACAGGTCTATCCAATTGAAGTAAATGGTAATTTCATTGTAGCTGGAGAAGTGTCAACCAGTTTGTTTAATTTTGTCCAAATAAATAGCACAGGAATCTAGTATATTTATTGGGAACTAGAACAAAAATTCCAAGTTCAATTACAAATTAGACAACAAAGTGCTAAGGGGTTTCATCAGGTTCAAATAGTTGTAGATAAAAAATGACTGACTAAAGAGTCTAAGGAACATTCCTTGCCTCTGCAGGAAGTAGCCAGAACAGTCTTCGTCTCTTTCCCACAAGATTGTAGAGTGGACATTGACAGTGGGGAATTGTAATAGGGAAAAAACTTTGTATTCTACTGCAAATTAACCACCAAAGGGATGTTGCCTGTAAACTTAAATTATACATAATGGCCCATTTCTGGGAACCCTGTCTCCAAGGTAATGAGCATTAAGCTCAAATACCTTTGTTTAGCTCACCGTAAACATCCTGACCAGGCCCACCTGTGAGTGACTGCAGGGAGGAAGAAATTAACATATCCCCCCTGGAGGCTGACCTGAACTAGGAAATGTTTGACTTTACTCCCTCCCCTTTTAGTCTAGAAGAAGCCTGAATTCTAACTCAGGCAAGATGGTTCTTTGGGACACGAATCCACCATCTTCTCAGTCTGTTGGCTTTCCAAAAGAGTCGCTATTCCCTGTGCCAAGAACTCATCTCTTGATTTATTGGCCTGTCTTGTGGCAAGCAGTATGATCTTGGACTTGGTAACAGTGTTACAAGCCACCCAAAACTCAGTTACAAACCACCCAAAACTCAGACATTTACATACTCATGATTATGCAGTTTGGACTGGGCTTGTCAGGCCAGTTCTACTCTGCATCATGCTGGGACTAGAACATCCAAGAAGTCTTCTTCAATCATGTAACTGATGGATGCCTCAGCTGGGGTGGCTGTACATCTCTCCCTTTCTGCACACTTCCCCATGTGGCTAACTTGGGATTTGTCATAATGGTGCCGGGTTTCCAGAAGGAGCATACCAAAGGGACAAACCCAATGTGCAAGTGCCTATCAAACCACCACTTAGTTCACACCAGCAAATGTCCCATTAGCAAAAGGGTCAAATCCAAAGTTAGTGCTGGAGGGGACTATACAGGACATTAATAGGAGGAGACAGGGTTCATTGGGACCATAAAAGAACAATCAACCCAAGACACCAATATGGGATTTCTGGTTCAAAAAATTGATACCAATGAGTATACTAGACCAGCTTCTGACCCAGGCTCCTACAATTGATGAACAAAATCTATGTTTTGTTCTTTGAAAATAAAAATCACAACAGAACTAATCTCTGAGAAGTTCATTTTTCTTGAGTGGACCTATTAAATCAAATGACTAGTTTGTTATTCTACTACAAACTATATGGATGACATTTAGCATTTGTTGCTCAGCTAACTTTTACTCCTCCCTAGTTCTTTTTAGACAAGATAAATAGAATGGAAAATATGAGCTGGTGTGAGTTAGAGCTAGAAAATTCCATTCCTTCAGTATCAGCCTTTCTCTTGACAACCTAAATGGCTATTTCAAATTTGGTGATTAAGAATGTACTTTTACCAGAGGCTATTGCTAACGGAGTTCAGACTCCTGCTCCTGATTGCACCTGTGGAGGAATGAGTGTGTTGTTGGCAGAGCAGCTGTAACCTCTTCCTGCAATAAGCCAGCAGCTCACTGACCTAGCACCAACTGCCGCCATTGATTTTTCTATACAGATAATTGAAAACAGCTCGTAGGCCTGTATTTCATACCCATCATCAGTGACATTGAAAAGGCCTTAATTCCTGTGAATATATCATGGTCCCTGTTTCAAACTTTAGGTTTGAGCTGAAGAAGCATTTTCCTTTCTGTGGAAGTACCAAAAAAAACCCCCAAAAAACAAACAAAAAAACACCTGAATTCAGAGGAGCCAGGCCAAACATAATTTCAGAACTGAAATGAAAAGTCATGGATAGTGGAAATTTAAAGAGACTTCAACCAATGGGACTAAACACAGAAACTGAAACTGAACCTTTGCGGTATGTGGAGTACATACAGAATATCACTACAACTTAAATATTGTCAGAGGTTTTAATGTCATGAAGGAGTCTTCAAAAGTTTGGTTCTATAGCATCCGAGTTTAGAACTTGGTGGTTTTCAGAAGAATGAAGATAGTTTAAAAACAGGTAAATTTAGAATAAGAAGACTAATCCAAAGACTTTTAAACAAATTGTTGATACACATTGAGCGTGTATGCATGCATTTCCAAAAGGACAGCACAGTGGTTTCCTCTTAAGTTGTCAATACCCGCTGACTGACATACTATGAAACCAGACCTTAGGTCAAGCTGATGGAATTTTTTTCCATTTTCATTTCAAACTTTTTAAAAACTTTTTATTTTCTTTTAAATTGAAGTATAGTTGATTTACAATATTGTGTTAGTTTCAGGTGTACAGCACACTGATTTCAGTGTGTGTGTGTGTGTGTGTGAGTGTGTATATATACCTTTTTCAGATTCTTTCCCTTATAAGTTATTACAAGATATTAAGTGTATTTCCCTGTGCTATACAGTCGGTCCTTGTTGGTTATCTATTTTATATATAGTAGTGTGAATGTTAATCCCAACCTCCTAATTTATTCCCTCTCCTTTCCGCTTTGGTAACCATGAGTTTGTTTTCTATGTCTGTGGGTCTCTATCTGTTTTGTAAATAAGTTCATTTGTATCATTTTTTTTAGATTCCACATATAAGTGATATCATATGATATTTGTCTGCCTTACTTCACTTTGTATGATAATCTCTAAATTCATCCAAGTTGCTGCAAATGGCATCATTTCTTTTTTTTATGGCTGAGTAATATTCTATTGTGTATATACCACATCTTCTTTATCCATTCATCTATTGATAGACATTTAGGTTGCTTCCATGTCTTGGCTAATGTAAATAGTGCTGCTATGAACATTGGGGTGTGTGTACCTTTTCGAATTACAGTTTTCTATGGATATACTCCCAGGAGTGGGATTGCAGGATCATATGGTAACTCTATTTTGGTTTAAGTAACCTCCATACTGTTCTCCATAGTGGCTGTACCAATTTACATTCCCACCAACAGTGCAAGAGGGTTCCCTTTTCTCCACAGCCTCTCCAGCATTATTATGTGTAAACTGTTTTATGATAGGCATTCTGACCGGTGTGAGGTGATATCTCATTTTAGTTTTGATTTGCATTTCTCTAAATAATTAGCGATGTTGAGCATCTTTTTATGTGCCTGCTGGCTGTCTGTATACCTCTTTTGGAGAAATATCTATTTAGATCTTCTGCCCATTTTTTGATTGGGCTGTTTTGTTTGTCTGTTTGTTTGATATTGAGCTGTATGAGATGTTCATATATTTTGGAAATTAATCCCTTGTCAGTTGCATCATTTGGAAATATTTTCTCCCATTCTATAGGTTGTTTTTTCATTTTGTTTATAGTTTACTTTGCTATGCAAATGCTTTTAAGTTTTAATTAGGTCCAATTTGTTTATTTTTGCTTTTATTTTCATTACTCTAGGAGGTGGATCCAAAAAGATATTGCTGTGATTTTTGTCAAAGAGTGTTCTACCTATGTTCTTCTCTAGGAGTTTTATAGTATTTGTTCTTACATTTAGGTCTTTGATCCATTTTGAGTTTATTTTTGTGTATGGCATTAGGGAGTGTTCTAATATCATTTTTTTACATGTAGCTGTCTAGTTTTCCCAGCACCACGTATTGAGGAGACTGTCTTTTCTCCATTGTATATTCTTGCCTCCTTTGTCATAGATTAGTTGACCATAGGTGCGTGGGTTTATTTCTGGGTTTTCTATCCTGTTCCATTGAACTATATGTCTGTTTTTGTGCCACTAACATACTGTTTTGATTACTGTACCTTTGTAATATAGTCTGAAGTGAGGGAGCCTGATTCCTCCAGCTTCCTTTTTCTTAAGATTGCTTTGGCTATTTGGGATCTTTTGTGTTTCCATACAAACTTAAAAATTTTTTGTTCTAGTTCTGTGAAAAATGCCATTGGTAATTTGATAAGGATTATATTGAATCTGTAGATTGCCTTGGGTAGTATGGTCTTTTTACAACTTGATTCTTCCAATCCGAGAACACAGTATATCTTTCTATCTGTTTGTGTCATTTTCGATTCCTTTCATCAGCAACTTTTAATTTTCAGGGTACAGGTGTTTTGCCTCCTGTATAGGTATGTTTATTGCTAGGTATTTTATTCTTGTTGATGTGATGGTAAATGGGATTGTTTCTGTAATTTCTCTTTCTGATCTTTTGTTGTTAGTGTACAGAAATGCAAAAGATTTCTGTGTATTAATTTTGTATCCTGCAACTTTACCGAATTCATTGATGAGCTCTGTACTTTTCTGGTAGCATTTTTAGGATTTTCTATGTATAATATCATGTCATTTGTGAACAGTGACAGTTTTACTTCTTCTTTTCCAATTTGGATTCCTTTTATTTCTTTTTCTTCTCTGAATGCTGTGGCTAGAACTTCCAAAACTAGGTTGAATGAACATGGTGAGAGTGGGCACCCTTGTCTTGTTCCTGATCTTAGAGGAAATGCTTTCAGTTTTTCAGCACTGAGAATTATGTTAGCTGTGGGTTTGTCATATATGGCCTTTATAATGTTGAGGTATGTTCCCTCTATGCTCACTTTCTGGAAAGTTTTTATCATGAATGGATGTTGAATTTTATCAAAAGTTTTTTCTGCATCTATTGAGATAATCATATGGTTTTTATTCTTCAGTTTGTTAATGTGAAAAATCCTTGCATCCCTGGGATATCATGATCATGGTGTATGATCCTTCTAATGTATTGTTCGATTCAGTGTGCTAGTGCTTTGTTGAGGATTTTTGTGTCTATGTTCATTGATGATATTAGCCTGTAACTTTCTTTTTTTGTGATGTCTTTGGTTTTGGTATCAGGGTGATGGTGGCATCATAGAATGAGATCGGCAGTATTCCTTCCTCTGCAAATTTCAGAATAGTTTCAGAAGTACAGGTGCTAACACTTCTCTAAATGTTTGGTAGAATTTGCCTGTGAAGCCGTCTGCTCCTGGACTTTTGTTTGTTGGGAGTTTTTTAATCACAGATATAATTTCAGTACTTGTAGTTGGTGTGTTCATATTTTATGCTTATTCCTAGTTCAGACTTCGGAGATGGTAACTTTCTAAGAATTTGTCCATTTCTTCTAGGTTGTCCATTTTATTGGTGTATAGTTGCTTGTAGCAGTCTCTTGTGATCCTTTGTATTTCTGTGGTATCGGTTGCAACTTTTCCTTTTTCATTTCTAGTATTGATTTGGGCCCTCTCCTTTTTTTCTTGAGGAGTCCGGCTAAAGTTTTATCAATTTTGTTTATTTTTCAAGGAACCAACTTCTAGTTTCATTGATATTTTCTATTGTTTTATTAGTCTCTTTCATTTATTTCTGCTCGGATCTTTATGATTTCTTTCCTTCTGCTAACTTTGGGTTTTGTTTGTTCTTCTTTCCCTAGTTGCTTTAGGTGTAAGGTTAGGTTGTTTGAGATTTTTCTTGTTTCATGAGGTAAACTGGTATCACTATAGACTTACCTTTTAGAACTGCTTTTGCTGTGTCCCATAGGCTTTGTATCATTGTGTTTTCATTTTCATTTTTCTTTCAATATTTTTGATTTCCTCTTTGATTTCTTCAGTGATCTATTGGTTATTTAGTAACATATTATTTAACCTCCACATGTTTATGTTTTTTACAGTTATTTTTTCCTGTAATTGATTTCTAATCTCATAACGTTGTCATTGGAAAAGATGCTTGATAAGTTTTCAATTTTCTTAAATTTACCGAGGCTTGATTTGTGACCCAAGATGTGATCTATCCTGGAGAAGGTTTTGTGTGCACTTGAGAAGAAAGTGTATTCTGCTGCTTTTGGATGGAATGTCCTATAAATATCAGTTAAATCTATCTGGTCTAATGTGTCATTTAAGGCTTGTGTTTCCTTATTGATTTCCTGTCTGGATGATCTGTCCATTGGTGTAAGTAGGGTGTTAAAGTCCCCCACTATTAATGTATTACTGTCGATTTCTCCCTTTATGTTTGATAACATTTGCCTTATGTATTGAGGTGCTCCTAGGTTGGGTGCATATATATTTACAATGGTTATATCTTCTTCTTGCATTGATCCCTTGATTATTACTTAGTGTCCTTCTTTGTCTCTTGTAACAGTCTTTATTTTAAAGTCCATTTTTCTGATAAAGGTATTGCTACTCCAGCTTTCTTCTGCTTTCCATTTGCATGGAATACCTTTTTCTATCCCCTCACTTTCAGTCTGTTTGTGTCTCTAGATCTGAAGTGGGTCTCTTGTAGGAAGCATATATATGGGTTTTTGTCTCTATTCAGCCAATCTGTCTTTTGGTTGGAGCATTTAGTTTGTTTACATTTCAGGTAATTATCAATATGTAGGTTTTTATTACTATTTTTGTTAATTGTTTTGGATTTGTTTTTGTAGGTATTTTTACCCCTTTCCCTTTTGTTCTCTTCTCTTGTGGTTTGTTGTGTTTGCATTCCTATTTCTTTTTTGTGTGCATATCTATTATAGATTTTTGATTTGTGGTTAACATGAGGTTTTGATATAACAGTCTGTCTATCCATGCATGATTTAAGTTGGTGATCTCTTAATTTAAAATGCATTTCTTTTTTTATAATTAATTTTTATTGGAGTGTAGTTGTTTAATGTTGTGTTAGTTTCTACTGTACCGCAAAGTGAATAAGCTATATGTATACATATATCCCCTCATTTTTGGATTTCCTTTGCATTTAGGTCACCACAGAGCACTGAGTAGTTTCCTGAGCTCTACAGTAGGTTCTCATTAGTTATCTATTTTATACATAGTATCAATAGTGTATATATGTCAATCCAAATCTCCCAATTCATCCCACCCCCTTCCTTTCCCCGCCTTGGTGTCCATACGTTTGTTCTCTACAACTGTGGCTCTATTTCTGTTTTGCAGATAAGATCATCTATACCATTTTTCTAGATTCCATGTATATGCATTAATATACAAGATTTGTTTTTCTCTGTCTGACTTATTTCACTCTGTATGGTCCATCCACATCTCTACAAATGACCCAATTTCATTCCTTTTTACAACTGAGTAATATTTCATTGTATATATGTACCACATCTTCTTTATTCATTCCTCTACTGATGGACATTTAGGTTGCTTCCATGTCATGGCTATTGTAAATAGTGCCACAATGAACATTGGGGTGCATGTGTCTTATTTATTTAGGTTGTGGCAGGTCTTAGTTGTGGCACATGGGATCTTTAGTTGTGGCATGAGGGATCTTTTAGTTGTGGCATGCAGACTTCTTAGTTGCAGCATGCAGACTTCTTAGTTGCAGCATTCAGACTCTTAGTTGTGGCATGCGGACTATTGCGGCATGCATGTGGGATCTAGTTCCCCAACCAGGGATTGAACCTGGGCCCCCTGCATTGGGAGCATGGAGTCTTACCCACTGGACCACCAGGGAAGTCCCACATGTGTCTCTTTGACTTATGGTTTTCTCTGGGTATATGTCCAGTAGTGGGATTGCTGGGTCATATGGTAGTTCTATTTTTAGTTTTTTAAGGAACCTCCATACTGTTTTCCACAGTGGCTGTATCACTTTACATTCCCACCAACAGTGTAAGAGGGTTCCCTTTTCTCCACACTCTCTCCAGCATTTATTGTTTGTAGATTTTTTGATGATGGCCATTCTGGCCAGTGTGAGGTGATACCTCATTGTGGTTTTGATTTGCATTTCTCTGATAATTAGCGATGTTGAGCATCTTTTAGTGTGCCTGTTGGCCATCTGTATGTCTTCTTTGGAGAAATGTCTATTTAGGTCTTCCACCCATTGTTTGTTTTTTTGATATTGAGCTCCATGAGCTGTTTGTATATTTTGGAGATTAATCCTTTTTCTGTTGCTTCATTTGCAAATATTTTCTCCCATTCTGAGGGTCGTCTTTTGGTCTTCTTTATGGTTTCCTTTGCTATGCAAAAGCATTTAAGTTTAATTAGGTCCCTTTTGTTAATTTTTGATTTTATTTTCATTACTCTAGGAGGTGGATCAAAAAAAATCCTGTTGTGATTTATGTCAAAGAGTGTTCAGCCTATGTGTTCCTCTAAGAGTTTTATAGTGTCTGGCCTTACATTCAGGTCTTTAATCCATTTTGAGTTTATTTTTGTGTATGGTGTTAGGGAGTTCTAATTTCATTCTTTTACATATAGCTGAGGGAGTTCTAATTTCATTCTTTTACATATAGCTTTCCAGTTTTCCCAGCACCACTTATTGAAGAGGCTGTCTTTTCTCCATTGTATATTCTTGCTTTCTTTGTCATAGATTAAGTGACCATATGTGTGTTGGTTTAACTCTGGGCTTTCTATCCTGTTCCATTGATCTGTATTTCTGTTTTTTTGTGCCAGAACCATATTGTCTTGATTACTGTAGCTTTGTAGTATAGTCTGAAGTCAGGGAGCCTGATTCCTCCAGCTCCATTCTTCTTTCTCAAGATTGCTGTGGCTATTCAGGGTCTTTTGTGTTTCCATACAAATTGTAAAATTTTCTGTTCTCGTTCTGTGAAAAATGCCATTGGTAATTTGATAGGGATTGCACTGAATCTGTAGATTGCTTTGGGTAGTATAGTCATTTTCACAATATTGATTCTTCCAGTCCAAGAACGTGGTATATCTCTCCATCTGCTTATGTCATCTTTGATTTCTTTCATCAGTGTTTTATAGTTTTATAAGTTTTATAAGGCTGGTGTTTCCTTATTAATTTTTTGTCTGAATGATCTGTCCATTGGTGTAAGTGGGGTGTTAAAGTCCCCCACTATTATTGTGTTACTGTCGATTTCCCCTTTTATGGCTGTTAGCATTTTCCTTATGTATTGAGGTGCTCCTATGTTGGGTGCATAAATATTTACAACTATTATATCTTCTTATTGGATTTATGACTTGATCATTATGTAGTGTCCTTCTTTGTCTCTTGTAGCAGTCTTTATTTTAAAGTCTATCTTGTCTGAGTATTGCTACTCAGCAAAGAACTCTTCCAGGTGCCTTTTACAGTATTCCAGGGAATTGAAAATTTTTCTATTAAGAGAATTTTTTAAAGACCTAAATAAATGGAAATCTGAAGGTGCAATGTCTAGTGAATATGTTGGATAAATCAGAACTTCCCAGCCAAGCTGTAACAGTTTCTGCCTGGTCATCAAAGAAACATGTGGTCTTGCATTATCCTGATGGAAGATTATGCATTTTCTGTTGACTAATTCTGGATGCTTTTCCTCGAGTACTGCTTTCAGTTGGTCTAACTGGGAGCAGTACTTGTTGGAATTAATTGTTTGGTTTTCTGGAAGGAGCTCATAATAGAGGGCTCCCTTTCAATCTCACCATATACACAACATCACCTTCTTTGGATGAAGACTGGCCTTTGGAGTGGTTGGTGGTGGTTCATTTCGCTTGTCCCACGATCTCTTCCATTCCACATTATTGTGCAGTATCCACTTTTCATTGCCCGTCACAATTTGTTTTAAAAACAGAACGT
The DNA here is from genome assembly GCF_949987535.1 of Balaenoptera acutorostrata. NCBI lineage: Eukaryota > Metazoa > Chordata > Mammalia > Artiodactyla > Balaenopteridae > Balaenoptera > Balaenoptera acutorostrata. The sequence continues at coordinate 16,886,088 of NC_080070.1, read as the reverse complement.
TTTCATTACATTTAAGTAGAGAATTGCATGAGGAAATACAGTTAAGATGGTTTTTTTCACTTAACTTACGTGGGACTCGAACATCAGAGCGATTAACATAACCAAGCCGGTGCAAATGATTTTCAGTGCTTGATTTGGATATTTTGAGTATGTTGGTTATCTCCTGTGTGGTGTATCATTGATTGTTCTCAATGTCTCGATTTGATCACTATCAACTTCAACTGGTCTACCCAACAGTGGAGCATCGTCCAGCGAGAACCTCCAGCATGAAACTTTGCAAACCACTGTTGACATGTTCAATCAGTCACAGCAACATCATACACTGCAGAAATCTTTTTTTTTTTGCATTTTGGTTGTGTTTTTCCCTTTCTTGAAATAATAAAGCATAATATGACGAAAATGTTGCATTTTTTCTTCCATCTTCAATATTAAAACGGCTACACAAAAATTCACCAATTTTGGGCTTCCCTGGTGGCGCAGTGGTTGAGAATCTGCCTGCTAATGCAGGGGACATGGGTTCGAGCCCTGGTCTGGGAGGATCCCACATGCCACGGAGCAGCTGGGCCCGTGAGCCACAATTGCTGAGCCTGCGCGTCTGGAGCCTGTGCCCCGCAACGGGAGGGGCCGCGATAGAGAAAGGCCCGCGCACCGCGATGAAGAGCGGTCCCCGCACCGCGATGAAGAGTGGCCCCCGCTTGCCGCAACTGGAGAAAGCCCTCGCACGAACCGAAGACCCAATACAGACAAAAATAATAAATAAATAAATAAATAAATAAATAAATAAAAAAGAAAATCCTTTTAAAAAAAAAAAAAAAAAGAAAACCACACTAGGAAGAGATGTGATAAAACAGTCTTTATAAAAAAAAAAAAAAATTCACCAATTTTGATAAGTCTTTTTTAAATGTACGCTGATATGACAGCTGTCACTTACAATCTAACAATTGTTTTGAATGAAGTTAAAGATAACTAAGTGCTACTAGAGCCATCTTATGGAAAAAAACTGTAGGAAACTTTTGGCCAACCCAATTATTTCTGAGATTTTTGATCATCTTTACTATCATTACTCTGAATTCTTTTTCAGACAGATTCCCTATTTCCTCTTCATTTATTTCATCTTGTGGATTTTTACCTTGCTCCTTTGTCTGCAACATATTTCTCTGTCTTCTCATTTTGTCTAAGTTACTATGTTTGAGATCTCCTTTCCTCAGGCTGCAGGGTCATTGACACTCTTGCTTCTGGTGTCTGCCTCGGGTGGGTGAGGTTGGTCCAGTGGCTTGTGTAGGCTTCCTGGTGGGAGGGACTGGTGCCTGTGCTCTGGTGGGTGGAGCTGTATATTGTCCTTCTGATTGGGCAGGGGCATGTCAGGTGGTGTGTTTTGGGGTGTCTGTGAGCTTAGTGTGACTTTAGGCAGCCTATCTGCTGATGGGTGGGTTTGTGTTCCTGTCTTCCTTGTTGTTTGGCATGAGGCATCTAGCACTGGAGCCTGCAGGCAGTTGGGTAGGGCTTGGACTTGGACAAGATGGAGACTTCCTGGAGAGCTCTTGCCAATTAATATTCCCTGGGGCCAGGAATTCTCTGGTGGTCCAGCATCCTTAACTCAGTGCTTCAACCCCAGAGACTCAGGCCTGACCCTCAGTTGGGGAAGCAAGACCCTGCAAGCCGCATGGTGAGGAAAAAAAAAGGGGGGGGGTGGTGAGGGAAGAAAAAAAACAGACTAACAAAGCCCAAGACAAATAACAAAGACAAAAACAAACAGTTAACAACAACAGTTAAACAAAGAAAAAAGAGGGCTTCCCTGGTGGTGCAGTGGTTAAGAATCCGCCTGCCAATACAGGGGACATGAGTTTGAGCCCTGGTACAGGAAGATCCCACATGCCACAGAGCAACTAAGCCCGTGTGCCACAACTACTGAGCCTGCTCTCTAGAGCCCATGAGCCATAGTTACTGAAGCCTGTGAACCTAGAGCCCATGCTCCGCAACAAAAGAAGCCAACGCAATGAGAAGCCAGTGCACCGCAACAAAGAGTAGCCCCCACTCACCGCAACTAAAGAAAGCCCACGCGTAGCAATGAAGACCTAATGCAGCCAAAAATAAATAAATAAATTTATATAAAAAAAGAAAACAAACAGATAAATAAAACCCAAGACAAATGGTAAAAGCAAAACCACACAATCAAAAACTAACAAAGAGACTGTCGAGAGAAGATGGCGGAAGAGTAAGACGCGGAGATCACATTCCTTCCCACAGATACAGTAGAAATACACCTACACGTGGAACTGCTCCTACAGAACACCCACTGAACGCTGGCAGAAAACGTCCGACCTCCAAAAAGGCAAGAAACTCCCCCCGTACTTGGGTAGGGCAAAAGAAAAAAGAAATAACAGAGACAAAAGAATAGGGACGGCACCTGCACCAGTGGGAGGGAGCCGTGAAGGAGGAAAGGTTTCCACGCACTAGGAGCCCCTTCGCGGGCGGAGACTGCGGGGGGCGGAGGGGGGAAGCTTCAGAGCCACGGAGGAGAGCGCAGCCACAGAGGTGCGGAGGGCAAAGCGGAGAGGTTACCGCACAGAGGCTCGGCACTGAGCAGCACTCACCAGCCCGAGAGGCTTGTCTGCTTAGCCGCCGGGGCGGGCGGGGCTGGGAGCTGAGGCTCGGGCTTCAGTCGGATCGCAGGGAGAGGACTGGGGCTGGCAGCGTGAACACAGCCTGAAGGGGTTAGCGCACCACAGCTAGCCGGGAGGGAGACCGGGAAAAGGTCTGCAGCTGCCGAAGAGGCAAGAGACTTTTTCTTGCCTCTTTGTTTCGCGGCGGGCAAGGAGAGGGGATTCAGAGTGCCGCCTAAACGAACTCCAGAGAAGGGCGCGAGCCGCGGCTATCAGCGCGGATCCCACAGCAACAGGGGCGCAGAGGGAAAATCGGAGAGACTCCCGCACAGAGGCTCGGCGCCGAGCGGCGCTCACCAGCCCGAGAGGCTTGTCTGCTCCCCCGCCGGGGCGGGCAGGGCTGGGAGCTGAGGCTCGGGCTGCGGTCGGATCGCAGGGAGAGGACTGGGGCTGGCGGCGTGAACACAGCCTGAAGGAGTTGGCGCACCACAGCTAGCCGGGAGGGAGACCGGGAAAAGGTCTGCAGCTGCCGAAGAGGCAAGAGACTTTTTCTTGCCTCTTTGTTTCGCTGCGCGCAAGGAGAGGGGATTCAGAGCGCCGCCTAAACGAACTCCAGAGAAGGGCGCAAGCCACGGCGATCAGCGCGGACCCCAGAGACGGGTGTGAGACGCTGGGGCTGCTGCTGCCGCCTCCAAAAAGCCTGTGTGTGAGCACAGGTCACTCTCCACACCGCCCCTCCCGGGAGCCTGTGCAGCCCGCCACTGCCAGAGTCCCGGGATCCGGGGACAACATCCCCGGGAGAACGCACTGTGCGCCTCGAGCTGGTGCAACGTCACGCCGGCCTCTGACGCTGCAGGCTCGCCCCGCCTCCTCCGTACCGCTCCCTCCCCGTGGCCTGGGTGAGCCAGAGCCCCCGAAGCAGCTGCTCCTTTAACCCCGTCCTGTCTGGGCGGGGAACAGACGCCCTCAGGCGACCTACACGCAGAGGCGGGTCCAAATCCAAAGCTGAACCCCAGGAGCTGTGCGAACAGGGAAGAGAAGGGGAAATCTCTCCCAGCAGCCTCAGAAGCAGCGGATTAAAGCTCCACAAACAACGTGATGTGCCTGCATCTGCTGAACACCTGAACAGACAACGAATCAGCCCAAATTCAGGAGGGGGACTCTGGGAGCAGGAGATATTAATTTTTCCCCTTTTCCTTTTTTTTGTGAGTGTATATGTATATGCTTCTGGGTGAGATTTTGTCTGTATAGCTTTGCTTTACAATAGCTTTATTTTACTTCACTATATTATAGCCTCTTTCTTTCTTTCTTTCTATTTTTTCTCCCTTTTACTCTGAGCCGTGTGGACGAAAGGCTCTTGGTGCTCCAGCCAGGCATCAGGGCCGTGCCTCTGAGGTGGGAGAGCCAACTTCAGAACACTGGTCCACAAGAGACCTCCCAGCTCCACGTAATACCAAACGGCAAAAATCTCCCAGAGATCTCCATCTCAACATCAAGACCCAGCTTCACTCGACGACCAGCAAGCTACAGTGCTGGACATCCTATGCCAAACAACTAGCTAGACAGGAGCACAACCCCATCCATTGGCAGAGAGGCTGCCTAAAATCATAATAAGGCCACAGACACCACAAAATACACCACCAGACGTGGACGTGCCCACCAGAAAGACAAGATCTAGCCTCATCCACCAGAACTCAGGCACTAGTTCCCTCCACCAGGAAGCCTACACAACCCACTGAACCAACCTTAGCCGCTGGGGACAGATACCAAAAACAACGGGAACTACGAACCTGCAGCCTGTGAAAAGGAGACCCCAAACACAGTAAGATAGGCAAAATGAGACGACAGAAAAACACACAGCAGATGAAGGAGCAGGGTCAAAACACACTGGACTTAACAAATGAAGAGGAAATAGGTAGTCTACCTGAAAAAGAATTCAGAATAATGATAGTAAGGATGATCCAAAGTCTTGGAAACAGAATAGACAAAATGCAAGAAACATTTAACAAGGATGTAGAAGAACTAAAGAGGAACCAAGCAAGGATGAAAAACACAATAAATGAAATTAAAAATACTCTAGATGGGATCAATAGTAGAATAACTGAGGCAGAAAAAAGGATAAGTGACCTGGAAGATAAAATGGTGGAAATAACTACTACAGAGCAGGATAAAGAAAAAAGAATGAAAAGAACTGAGGACAGTCTCAGGGACCTCTGGGACAACATTAAACGTGCCAACATTCGAATTATAGGGGTACCAGAAGAAGAAGAGAAAAAGAAAGGGACTGAGAAAATTTTTGAAGAGATTATAGTTGAAAACTTCCCTAATATGGGAAAGGAAATAGTTAATCAAGTCCTGGAAGCACAGAGAGTCCCATACAGGATAAACCCAAGGAGGAACACGCCAAGACACATATTAATCAAACTGTCAAAAATTAAATATAAGGAAAACATATTAAAGGCAGCAAGGGAAAAAAAACAAATAACACACAAGGGAATCCCCATAAGGTTAACATCTGATCTCTCAGCAGAAACTCTGCAAGCCAGAAGGGAGTGGCAGGATATACTTAAAGTCATGAAGGAGAAAAACCTACAACCAAGATTACTCTACCCAGCAAGGATCTCATTCAGATTCGATGGAGAAATTAAAACCTTTACAGACAAGCAAAAGCTGAGAGAGTTCAGCACCACCAAACCAGCTTTACAACAAATGCTAAAGGAAATTCTCTAGGCAAGAAACACAAGAGAAGGAAAACACCTACAATAACAAACCCAATACATTTAAGAAAATGGGAATAGGAACATACATATCGATAATTACCTTGAATGTAAATGGATTAAATGCTCCCACCAAAAGACACAGGCTGGCTGAATGGATACAAAAACAAGACCCATACATATGCTGTCTACAAGAGACCCACTTCAGACCTAGGGACACATACAGACTGAAAGTGAGGGGATGGAAAAAGATATTCCATGCAAATGGAAATCAAAAGAAAGCTGGAGTAGCAATTCTCATATCAGACAAAATAGACTTTAAAATAAAGACTATTACAAGAGACAAAGAAGGACACTATATAATGATCAAGGGATCGATCCAAGAGGAAGGTATAACAATTGTAAATATTTATGCACCCAACATAGGAGCACCTCAATACATAAGGCAAATACTAACAGCCATGAAAGGGGAAATTGACAGCAACACAATCATAGTAGGGGACTTTAACACCCCACTTTCACCAATGGACAGATCATCCAAAATGAAAATAAATAAGGAAACACAAGCTTTAAATGATACATTAAACAATATGGACTTAATTGATATTTATAGGACATTCCACCCAAAAACAACAGAATACACATTTTTCTGAGGTGCTCATGGAACATTCTCCAGGATAGATCATATCTTGGGTCACAAATCAAGCCTTGGTAAATTTAAGAAAATTGAAATCGTATCAAGTATCTTTTCCGACCACAACGCTATGAGACTAGATATCAATTACAGGAAAAGATCTGTAAAAAATACAAACACATGGAGGCTACACAATACATTACTTAATAACGAAGTGATTACTGAAGAAATCAAAGGGGAAATCAAAAAATACCTAGAAACAAATGACAATGGAGACACGACGACCCAAAACCTATGGGACACAGCAAAAGCAGTGCTAAGAGGGAAGTTTATAGCAATACAAGCCTACCTCAAGAAACAGGCAACATCTCGAATAAACAACCTAACCTTGCACCTAAAGCAATTAGAGAAAGAAGAACAAAAAAACCCCAAAGCCAGCAGAAGGAAAGAAATTATAAAGATCAGGTCAGAAATAAATGAAAAAGAAATGAAGGAAACAATAGCAAAAATCAATGAAACTAAAAGCTGGTTCTTTGAGAAGATAAACAAAATTGATAAACCATTAGCCAGACTCATCAAGAGAAAAAGGGAGAAGACTCAGATCAATAGAATTAGAAATGAAAAAGGAGAAATAACCACTGACACTGCAGAAATACAAAAGATCATGAGAGATTACTACAAGCAACTATATGCCAATAAAATGGACAACCTGGAAGAAATGGACAGATTCTTAGAAATGCACAAACTGCCGAGACTGAACCAGGAAGAAATAGAAAATATGAACAGACCAATCACAAGCACTGAAATTGAAACTGTGATTAAAAACCTTCCAACAAACAAAAGCCCAGGACCAGATGGCTTCACAGGCGAATTCTATCAAACATTTAGAGAAGAGCTAACACCTATCCTTCTCAAACTCTTCCAAAATATTGCAGAGGGAGGAACACTCCCAAACTCATTCTACGAGGCCACCATCACCCTGATACCAAAACCAGACAAAGATGTCACAAAGAAAGAAAACTACAGGCCAATATCACTGATAAACATAGATGCAAAAATCCTCAACAAAATACTAGCAAACAGAATCCAACAGCACATTAAAAGGATCATACACCATGATCAAGTGGGGTTTATCCCAGGAATGCAAGGATTCTTCAATATACGCAAATCAATCAATGTGATACACCATATTAACAAATTGAAGGAGAAAAACCATATGATCATCTCAATAGATGCAGAGAAAGCTTTTGCCAAAATTCAACACCCATTTATGATAAAAGCCCTGCAGAAAGTAGGCATAGAGGGAACTTTCCTCAACATAATAAAGGCCATATATGACAAACCCACAGCCAACATTGTCCTCAATGGTGAAAAACTGAAACCATTTCCACTAAGATCAGGAACAAGACAAGGTTGCCCACTCTCACCACTATTATTCAACATAGTTCTGGAAGTCCTAGCCACAGCAATCAGAGAAGACAAAGAAATAAAAGGAATCCAAATCGGAAAAGAAGAAGTAAAGCTGTCACTATTTGCAGATGACATGATACTATACATAGAGAATCCTAAAGATGCTACCAGAAAACTCCTAGAGCTAATCAATGAATTTGGTAAAGTAGCAGGATACAAAATTAATGCACAGAAATCTCTTGCATTTCTATACACTAATGACGAAAAATCTGAAAGTGAAATTAAGAAAACACTCCCATTTACCATTGCAACAAAAAGAATAAAATATCTAGGAATAAACCTACCTAAGGAGACAAAAGACCTGTATGCAGAAAATTATAAGACACTGATGAAAGAAATTAAAGATGATACAAATAGATGGAGAGATATACCATGTTCCTGGATTGGAAGAATCAACATTGTGAAAATGTCTCTACTACCCAAAGCAATCTACAGATTCAATGCAATCCCTATCAAACTACCACTGGCATTTTTCACAGAACTAGAACAAAAAATTTCACAATTTGTATGGAAACACAAAAGACCCCGAATAGCCAAAGCAATCTTGAGAACGAAAAATGGAGCTGGGGGAATCAGGCTCCCTGACTTCAGACTATATTACAAAGCTTCAGTAATCAAGACAGTTTGGTATTGGCACAAAAACAGAAATATAGATCAATGGAACAGGATAGAAAGCCCAGAGATAAACCCACACACATATGGTCAACTTATCTTTGATAAAGGAGGCAAGCATATACAGTGGAGAAAAGACAGCCTCTTCAATAAGTGGTGCTGGGAAAATTGGACAGGAACATGTAAAAGTATGAAATTAGAACACTCCCTGACACCATGCACAAAAATAAATTCAAAATGGATTAAAGACCTAAGTGTAAGGGCAGACACTATCAAACTCTTAGAGGAAAACATAGGCAGAACACTCTATGACATACATCACAGCAAGATTCTTTTTGACCCAGCTCCCAGAGAAAAGGAAATAAGAACACAAACAAATGGGACCTAATGAAACTGAAAAGCTTTTGCACAGCAAAGGAAACCATAAACAAGACCAAAAGACAACCCTCAGAATGGGAGAAAATATTTGCAAATGAAGCAACTGACAAAGGATTAATCTCCAAGATTTACAAGCAGCTCATGCAGCTCAATAACAAAAAAACGAACAACCCAATCCAAAAATGGGCAGAAGATCTAAATAGACATTTCTCCAAAGAAGATATACAGATGGCCTACAGACACATGAAAGAATGCTCAACATCATTAATCATTAGAGAAATGCAAATCAAAACTACAATGAGATATCATCTCACACCGGTCAGAATGGCCATCATCAAAAAATCTAGAAACAATAAATGCTGGAGAGGGTGTGGAGGAAAGGGAACACTCTTGCACTGTTGGTGGGAATGTAAATTGATACAGCCACTATGGAGAACAGTATGGAGGTTCCTTAAAAAACTACAAATAGAACTACCATACGACCCAGCAATCCCACTACTGGGCATATACCCTGAGAAAACCATAGGTCAAAAAGAGTCATGTACCAAAATGTTCATTGCAGCTCTATTTACAATAGCCAGGACATGGAAGCAACCTAAATGTCCATCGACAGATGAATGGATAAAGAAGATGTGGCACATATATACAATGGAATATTACTCAGCCATAAAAAGAAATGAAATGGAGGTATTTGTAATGAGGTGGATGGAGTTAGAGTCTGTCATACAGAGTGAAGTAAGTCAGAAAGAGAAAAACAAATACAGTATGCTAACACATATATATGGAATCTAAGGGAAAAAAAAAAAAAAAAGGCCATGAAGAACCTAGTGGCAAGACAGGAATAAAGACACAGACCTACTAGAGAATGGACTTGAGGATATGGGGAGGGGGTGGGGTGAGATGTGACAGGGTAAGAGAGTGTCATGGACATATATACACTACCAAATGTAAAATAGATAGCTAGTGGGAAGCAGCCGCATAGCACAGGGAGATCAGCTCGGTGCTTTGTGACCACCTAGAGGGGTGGGATGGGGAGGGTGGGAGGGAGGGAGATGCAAGAGGGAAGAGAAATGGGAACATATTGTATATGTATAACAGATTCACTTTGTTATAAAGCAGATGCTAACACACTATTGTAAGGCAATTATACTTCAATAAAGATGTTTGAAAAAAAAAAAAAACTAACAAAGAAACATACACACATACAAAAAAAAAGAAGCAAAAACAAAGAAAACAAAAAACAAGAGAATAACCAGACATATAAAAGATCCCAAAAAAGAAATCAAACAATTAAAAACAAAACTAACAAAAACAAAAGACAAGAAACTAAACAAAAGCAGAATGCAAACTAAAAAAAGGCAAAGGAAACAAAAAATAAACACACAAAAATGATAAAGAAAGATTACAAACAAAACATAAGAAAGCAAGAAAAAGACTCAAAACACTGAAAAAGTAAAGTAAAAATAGAAAAATAAAAAATATATTAAAAAATTTTTTAATAAAAAAAATTTTTTTAAATAGCAGAACAGAACAAAACACTAAAAAGATAGTAATAATAATATTTTTCTGGGGTCTCAGCTGTCAATGTCCTTGCCCCCACTGTGAGTCACAGCCAACCTCTGCCTCCCCAGGAGGCCCTCCAACACCTCTAGGTAGGTCTCTGGGCCTGCTGTGGGTGCAGCTCTTACTCTGACCTGGCCCAACTCTTGCATGTACTTGCCTCCATAGACCGGTCTCAGTTGTGGGAACACTCATTGTCCATTCAGATATTCCATATATGCAGGGTTTACCAAGCTGATCACAGGGATTTAATCTGTGGCATGTGCAGCTGCATGGAAAGATTTTTGTTCTTCTTCCTTAGTCACCTCACCCCTGGGGCTCAGCTGTGGTTTTAGCCCCAACTCTGTATTTTGGCCACCCACAGCGGTCTGCTCCTGAGGCTACATTGGAGCACTCGGGTCTGCCCCGGTGAAGACAGGACATGGAGTTGGCATGGCTGCTGGGGTCACAGGAGCCCCAGGGGTGACAGGTGAGTGGGGGGGTAGCCAGTGGCCATCAGATATCCGGTCCCACTAGTGAGGACGTGTGCTGGGCAGCTGATGGCCATAGGAGTGAGAGATCCGGCCCCAGTGGGAGCCTTTCCTAGTGCCTGGTGGCCATTATGAGAGGATCAGCCTTGGTGGAGGCCTTTCCTAGTGCCTGGCAGCAGGCATGAGAAGGCCAGCCCTGGTAGGGGCTTTTCCTGGTGCCTGGTGGCAGACGTGTGTGTCTCAAATGCATTTCAAATATCCTCCGTTTGTACTCTCCTCCTCTCAAGATTACTGGTTTTGATACCATATTTGTGTGTGCATGATTTCCTACCTTTACTGTATGTTTGCCTTTACTGGTGAGCTTTTCCATTTCATAATTTTCTTGTATCTAGTTGTGACCTTTTCTTTTCTGCCTAGGAAAGTTCCTTTAGCATTTGTTGTAAAGCTGGTTTGGTGGTGCTGAATTCTTTTAGTTTTTGCTTTTCTGTAAAGCTTTTGATTTATCTGTCAAATCTGAGAGCCTTGCTGGGTAGAGTTTTCTTGGTTGTAGGTTTTTCCCTTTCATCTCTTTAAATATATCATGCCACTCCCTTCTGGCCTGCAGAGTTTCTGCTGAAAAATCAGCTGATAGTCTTATGGGGGTTCCCTTGTATGTTAGTTTTTGCTTTTTCCTTGTTTCTTTAAATATTTTCTCTTTGTCTTTAATTTTTGTCAATTTGATTATTATGTGTCTTGGTGTGTTCTTCCTTGGGTTCATCATGTATGGGACTCTGTGCTTCCTGGACTTGAGGGACTGTTTCTTTTCCCATGTTAGGAAATTTTTCAGCTATTATCTCTTCAAATATTTTTTCAGGCTCTTTTCTCTCCCTCTTCTCCTTCTGGGACCCCTATAATGCAAATGTTGGTGCATTTGACATCCCAGAGGTCTCTTAAACTGTCCTCATTTTTTTTTCATTCTTTTTTCTTTATTCTGTTCCATGGCAGTGATTTCCACCACTCTGTCTTCCAGCTCACTTATCCATTCTTCTGCCTCATTTATTCTACTATTGATTCCTTCTAGTGTATTTTTTCATTTCAGTTATTGTATTCTTCAACTCTCTTTTGTTCTTTATATATTCTAACTGTTTGCTAAAAAATTTCTTGTAACTTCTCAGTTTGTGCATCCATTCCTTTCCCAAGTTCCTGGTTCATCTTTATGATCATTACTCTGAACTCTTTCTTGGGTAGACTGTCTATGTCCACTTCACTTAGTTGTTCTTCTGGGTTTTTATTTTGTTCCTTCACCTGGAACATATTCCTTTGCACTCTCATTTTGTTTAAAACTCTATTTGTATTTTTATGTATACAGTGGGTTAGTTATGTTTATTGACCTTGGAGAAGTCACTCTCTGTAGGGGATGTCCTGTGTGCCCCAGCAGTACACTCCCCTCTTATCATCTAGGGCCAGCGACCAGCTAGTTCCACTGTAGGTGCTGACCTGTGTTTGCAGACTCAGTTCCACAGGCTGCCAGATCATGCTTTTCTTGCTTCTGGTGTCTGCCCCCTGGTGGGTGAGGCTGGTCTAGAGGCTTGTGCAGGCTTCTTGGTGGAGGGGCTGGTGCCTGTCCACTGGTGGGTGGAGCTGGGTCTTGGCCCTCTGGTGGGCAGGGCTGTGTCAATGGGTGTGTCTAGAGGTAGCTGTGGGCTCAGGAATTCTTTAAGAGAGCCTGTCTGCTGATGACTGGGGCTGTATTCCACCCTGTTGGTTGTTTGGCCTGAGGTGTCCCAGCACTGGAGCCAACAGGCTGTTGGGTGGGGCCAGGTCTCCATGCCAATGGCCCAAGATGGCTGCATGCAGCCAGAGTTCATGTAGGTAAACGTTCCCTGCTATGTCCACTGCCAGCTTTTATGATACCAGCGAGAGCCACGGCCACCTCCTGTCTCCACAGGAGACCCTCTGACACCAGCAGGTAGGTCTGGCCCAGGCTCCTATAGAGTCACTGCTCTCCCAGTCCTGTGGAGCTCCTACAATCAAGCTGGGCTGGGGAGCCTGGCATGGGGTTCAGAGCTCTCACTGCTGTGGGAGAACTTCTGCAATATCATTCTCCCATTTGTGGGTCACCCATCCAGGTAGTATGGGATTTGATTATATTGCAAGTGTGCTTCTCCTACCGTTTTGTTGTGGTTTCTTCTTTGTGTCTTTGGATATAGAATGACTTTTTTTTTTGGTGGATTCAGTCTTTGTTATTGATGGATTGATGGTTGCTCAGCCTTCAGTTATGATTTTGGTACGCTCATGAGAGGACGAGAGCTCAGGGTCCTTCTACTCCACCATCTTGTATCTCTCCTCTCCATTTCAAACTTTTGGGTGTATTTCTTGCACATTTTTTTCTCAATCTAAGTTTTCAGAGTTGTACCTTATTTATCACTGTCAAAGTTTTATATCTTTAATTTTAAAGACATGCTTACAACAAGCTACCGGGAATAAAAAGGATTGAGGCAAACTTCATGTTAGGACTTCAATGTCAGACCAACTGGATTTAATGAATTAACTGCTTGAAGGTGAGAGCATTTTACCCGTCCCCTGCCCCACAGTGCAAAGAACAGTGCTAGAAATATGATAATATGCATTTTCATCAATGTAATCATCCCCAGCATATTTTCATAGGTGTAACTTACTGAGTTCTTACTATGTGCTAGGCATTGTTCTAAATATTTTTCTAGCAATATCTCATTTAATGTCCATAACAATTCCATTTGGTTGTTGGTGGTGTTTTCTATATTTCTGATGAGGAAACTGAGGTTCAGAAAGAGAGAGCTATGTAAACAAGTTCACCCAGTTTCTAACCAGCAGCATAGGTGCCAAATCCATGACTGTCCACACTGATTCAGAAAATGCCAAGCAGAAAAGAAATCCACCATGACCTAATTAGATTGAGCAGTGAAGGAGAAACATCCTTCCTTGTTATCAAGACCTTATCCTCCATGTAGTTGTAACACATAATGGATATTAAGCATCCGTCCTCTGTGTAAGTTCTGGTCCTTTCCATCTGTATGAAACTGAGCTAATTATCTTTACACCTTTGAAGTGATAGCCTGTAGATTTGAGGAACTAGCAACCTGTGGCTTGCTGTATCGATCTCTGGGAGTAAACGCACACAGAAAATTCCAAGGATTGAATCCTACAACAGGTGTGGGGTTGAAGCCGTGGATGTTTTATACAAAGACATTTTCGATTTTTTAAATGCCAATCAGTGTGAATACTAGGGCAAATACTACTCAAACGGTAAACTTTGGGGGAGGCTTTAGCAGTTTCCAAAGTGAGGGCTTTGAACAGTGATCATTTTGACACTTTTTCAGCTTTATAATGAATCTTCTATAAAAAAGATTCCCGTCAGAGAATCCCACCACTTGAGAGAAGAAAGAGGCCCAGAGACCATCAGTTGTACAGTCTTGTTTACAGATTAGGAAACTCGGGCCCAGGGAAAGCAAGAAACAGACTTGGCTCCTCTGGAGCAGAGCTGGGGCTGGAACCCAGTGTATTCTCTTCTACCACAGTATCTGTTTCATCCGCATAGTCCCTTCAGCTGGAATCTAAAGCATTTGAACATTGCATTGTGACACAAGTTGCAGATGAGAAGTCCCTGAGCTTTGGTGAAATATCCCTGCCACTAGTTAGCTATGTGATCTTGGGCAGTGTGTTAATCTCTTGGAAGCACAGTTTTCTCCTCTGCACAGTGCAGCTGATGGACTTGCTATCTGGAATCATTTTACTACCATAACATGTTACTCTGTGATTTTAATCTATTCGTGAATGAACTTCTACTTTTCACAAAGCACGTGATCTTCTTCTTCCTCATTAAGATTCCCTGCATTTCTAATGAAAAATGACTTTGGAACCAGAATTCCAAAGACAGACAAGCTCTAAGTAAAAGATAAGATAGACATTTTCAGATATGCAAGAACTCAAAAATTAATTTCCCTAGTTCCTAGTTTTAATAAGCAATTTGTGGCTCTACTTCAGCAAACCAAGAAACTAAGATACACGTGGGCATCAAGAAGTGACAAGACAAATGCAGAAGCCCAGAAGAAGAACATCCTAAGGAGATAATTGGTCAGTTCATCAGAATTAGAACAGGAAGCCAGAGGACTCTGAGAAGGATGCCTTCACGAGAAAGAACGGAATGGATTCCAAGAAATATCAGGGCGCTAGATGATACTAGGGACATATTTTTTAAAAATTACGTGTGTATGTGTGTGTTTTATCTTTCAACAAGAGCAAAGAAAAATAACGAGCACCAAGAGAAAGAAATTCATAAAAACTAAATCAAAGAGTCTAAATATGAAGGTAGAGCGATCCAAAAAAAGTCAGAAAAGTGAAATTCTTTGATCCAGGTGAAGGAACATTGACTTTCCTTGGCATTGGGGTCATGGCCTTGAGTGGTTTCAGGAAACAGTGTGATTGTCACACACTATGACCCTCTGCAGTGCATACTAACATGCCAGGCTAATGAAACTCCACGCCCCTGCTTTCAACTCTTAGAATAAAATTGGACAACACATAGAACTTCAAATATTGGTACCAGACAGGGTATAAAAGTTTACAGCTGTAACAGGGAATATAGTTAACAAAAGTTGAGAAGGGGAAGAAGGGAGAAAAGATGGGAATGTGCTAAGATTCACACAAAATCTTATTGTTGCCTCTGTGACCAGAGAGTGGCAGGAAATGGAACTGAAGTGGGACAACACAGGAGACCGTAATGTTTTGTTAAGAAATAAAAGCTGGGTAGACAGTAACAGGCATTATTCCCAGCCTTGTGTGAGCTGGTTATTTTTCCTCCTCATCATTTTGGGTGGTTCTTTCTCCAGTCTCAGGTAGTCTCACTAGCATACCCTGATAAGTATTTTACTGACTACTTGAGTGGGGGGGTCTCTGCAGATCTCTGGGGTTATCTCTCTGTTCAGATCTCTCTTCTCTAATACTCAGCTCCATGAGCTCTAGCTGCCTTGGTCTCCCAAGCTCTCAGCTCTGTCTCCCCAACTTAGGAAATCTGCCAGGATTTCCCTCAATTTCCCCTCCCTGAGCTACTGCCAGGAAACTCTCTGAAGTCTGTAGAATGGGGAAATCATAGAGCTTATCTTATTTGATTCTCATCAATCAGGGATTATTGTCTTTTTTTTGCCTGAGTTCCAGTGTCTTAACAATTATTGTTTTATTTACAGATTTTTTTTAATTCAGTTGCGAGAGTAAATCTGGCCTCTGTTAGTCCATCTTGAAAGCCGAAGTCATTTTTTAAAAAAAATTCTGCTTTATCAGAGATCTCTTTTAGTTTCTGCCTTCCCAGACAGCCAACTCTTCACTTACCTCCCAATTTTGAAAATCTAATTTAACCCCTTTAAAGATAATATTCACACCAACTCCATGTAATAGCCAGTAACCAAAGAAAAGAAACTAATTGTAGTTCTAATTTTTATTCTATACATTTCCACACAATTCACAATACAGAAAAAGTGTCCAAAAAGTAACTGTAGCTAGTCATTTCTTTTTCAGAGATTAGTTCAGTCTCCCAAATTAATTCCATTGAAAATCTCTGTAGAGCAACACAGTGATCAAGATACTTTGTATAAATAGGAAATGCAAGAAAATTAGGGAAAAATACTTTATGACTTTGTTACAAAAAAACTCCATTCTTCCCCACCCCACCCTTCCCACCCACCCTCCCTCCATTTCATATTATCTGGATCCTACTTTACCTGGAAATAAAACTTCATCACGCTACTGCCACGGATGCTACTCTTTTTTGGATTCCACCTGCCAGCTGGCAGCTTTGCAAAAGCATGGCTCTGGGATGTGATAGGGCAGAATCAGAAATCATGAAAGAGCCCTTTATAATGTGACTGCAACTCTTCCTACAGATACAGCCTTTGAGAGTGGACTACCACAGCCAAGGGCACTCTGGATGCCCAGGAACTTTTTCCCATGCAGGAATCAAATTAAATGAAATATATTCATTCTTATGGAACTGAGATTGTCCTCTATTTCTTAATTCTTTACAGGAATGGTTTTCCTCATTTTCAATCAGCTGTAGTCCATATAATATGCAGATTCATGGCTGTCAACTTAATTATTGGTAATTAAAAAAAAAAAAAGACAGCCTAGCTAACCTTTAACTGAGACTAATGTGGGACCCTAACTTATCAAAGATGTGTTTTGCAAAATATTCTATTGTGCTAGAATATTTTGTCTATAAAATTTCCAAATCTCACTCCCCAGGATGGCAAGAACCCCACACTTCCCAGCCCACAATCAGGATGTTAGCAAGCAACAATCTAGGTTCCAGTTGCATTGGAAATTATACACGTCATCAAAGCCTCAGTCCAACCAATGGAGGAGGGGGGCAGGGAATGAAAGATGTTACTGTTAATAAAACCCAAAAGGTTGGGAACCATTTGGATTCATTACACAAGGTGCAGTAAATATCAAAGCTAAACTCTATCTTAAAAGTTGATAAATCTCACTAACCTATTTGAGAGAAATTACCCATAAATTTAAAACAAAATATAGGATAAACCAATTTAGGGGTGTCATCTGTTTATTTTTACAATTTGTAAACATCTCCTATCTCTGTAATTCTTAAGAGGAAAGGTTATATAGTCTCAGAATTTGTAAGGATTATGAAAAACTTCCTAAGTTGTCCTTATTTTTCTCAAATTTTATCATAGATCTGCATGAGTCTGTGGTCTAACCTCCTAATGAACACTTAGAGAAACTCCTTCAAAATCAAGCCAGTCCTTTGGAAAGCTCTACTAGAAAGTTCTTTCTATTAGCAGAATCCTGTTTTCCCCTAAATTCCAGACATAATCTAATTCTTCTAAGCAGCATATGTTGAAAATTTCACAACTGATACTCCTTGAAGCCACTCTAAACAAGTTCAGTTTTTTTCTATACCTTCTGAATTTGCTTTTCATGAGGATCAAAGTCTGCTGAGGGTGTATATTATTTATTTGTGGGTCACCATGGCAATTTAAGACTAAGAGCCTTATTATTGTACTACACTTGAGAATTTTTTCCCCCGTTACTGTTTTTTCTCACCTTCCCAAGAGAGAGGCAGGAGGGGCGGGGGACAAGATGGAGTGGGGCAGTTCTCTGAGCAAGACTCCAGATATGGGCCCACTTTTCAAGGCGATCTCAAGAATGACTCCCACCCCCATCCAGCCAACCTGAAATCTAGGAGCTCATGGAAGCAAGGGAAGGATGGCAATTAAAACTAGTTCACAGGCAGAAACATCACAGGACATTAGTCTGGGGATATGAGGTTGAGCCCTAATTCATGACAGTAAGTTATAAAAATTGCCTCCATGTTTTTTGTACCAGAAAATACAGGGATCTTCTGCCCCCTTCTCCAAGCCCCAGTTCCAGCTGCACACCCCAAACAAAAAATGGGTAGAAAGTAGGAAACTGAACACTAGATCCTTTGTTTTCACTTCAGTTCCTGAACTTGTGACTGTTATGCCTTTGTAGAAACATATCTTATTCAGGAGATTTGGGAATTGGCAAACAGTGGTGGGTGTATGTGTGTGTAAGCAAAGCAGATTTCTTTTAGGGTCATGAAATACTGGCTTCTAAATGATCTGGGATATATTTGCAATGTCTGCTGTTTTTACAAAAACACTTTCATTGCATCTATATGGCAGGAACCTGAGAAAAGGGGCTCTGATTGAGTTCTGCCCCAGTCCAAAATCATAGAAATCGAAACCTGGAAAACATCACAGATGTCTTTTAGTCCAAGCAATTGCTTTAACATGATCCCTGATCTGGTTGTTCAATTTTCACTTACATACTAGAAGAAACACTCGCTGCGATAAGTTCACTGTTTTTGGAAAGCCCAATCCACTTTTCTGGATGTAATGTTTAGGGAAAACGAAACCCTTACATAAGAAATAAAGCGCCTCCTCTCCATGTCTGTTGTGATCTCGTCTGTCCTTGTTTTATTCTGCAAACTGTCCACCCTACAGAACTTGAACCTCACAGTCCTAGTTAAGCCATCTCCTCCAAACATTCCTATTCCTAATCCAAATTTGGCTGCTTCCCAGATCAAACACCCCTCTTCTATGTATTCATCAAACTGCTCACAGAGGTGCCTTGTAAACACAAGATTCAGAACAGAAGGATATCTCAGGCCTGTCCGTTCTTTCTACCTCAAGTGTGGCATCTTCCCATAGGTGCATTAGACCTCTACGTATGTGACTGTGTATGATGGATTTAGCCTTGTATACCCACCCCAAACTTCAAGCAATGGAATCTTGAATGGCAAGACCATTGCAACACTTTTTGGTGCAGCATTCTGAAATAATATTATTCCAATAGTGACTTCCAAGGAGAGAAAATAATACCAACATTTTTAAATGCTGAGAATCACAAAGTAGAGAAGCCAGAAAGTCCCCTTCAGTGTTATTTCGTGAAATCCATCCTGGTACCAAAACATTTCCCCTTTTTTTCCCCTTGAAATATGTCCAAGCTGATAAGCCTCTGAGAGCAAAAATTCTAAATTTTTAACATCATATTCTCCCTCAGTCCTAAGTAACCTACGCTGTGGAATCTTAGGTAAATATTTTTTCAAGGGTTCACCTTCTAAATGATGGAAACCTAAATGATGGATGTAAAACAGCATTGAAAGCAATGGTGGAAAATCACTTAGAAAACATCTATTGTAGACACGTTAGTCGGTAATATCTAAAGATCTTAGTTGTGCTATAGTTCTACCACTTACTACATGAATCTGTGTTAGTTGAATTCATTGCTCTGAGATTCCATTTATTCATTTAAAATGCACTATCTGCATTATCCACCTCAGGGCTTTGTACTGAAGCTCAAAAGTGTCAAAAATGCATCAAAATGCTAAAGCAGTAACAGTCTAAAATTACCGAAATTGTTACTAATAAATTGTACAGATTTGAGTTGTTGAAATTATTTTTATTGAAGCCTATATGCACTAAATGATTGAGAAACAAGATAGTTTCAGTTGTTCCCGTCACTAAAGTCTCCCATGTCAGATGCCATTTGGCTCAAAATACTGAAACTATGGAAAATGGGTAAGAACCAGAATCATCACTTTCTTATTTCCATGGGTAAACCCTCCCCTGTAATTATCATGCCAGTAGCAGAAGCCAAGGCACTTTCCATGATTGCCTTTCATGTACATTTACTTGGACCCCAAATAGATTTTAGGCAGAATTTTCTTCTGTGGTTATACCAGATTACATTTAATTCTAAGAATATCAAATCACAGCACTTTTTTTTATATTGAATGGACAGGAAAACAGATTTGTAATAGGACTTTACTTAAGAATGTCTAAGAATATTCATTAAAATCCATAATGCTTCCAGAAGTATTTTGGAGTAACTTATACCTCTTAGTATGCTTTCTTTTCATTAGCTCTTAAATTCATGCTTAGTTTTAAGATTTTTAGATGATAACTAAATGTCATTCTCTTTAAAGACTCTGTCACAAAGTGATGTTTTAAAAGATTAAAAGTCAAGATTTTTATAAAATTTTAAAATGAAATCCTGCCATTCAACAAAGTCATTTTAAAAGAACATTTAAAAAACTCCCAGAATCTAATCCAGCCCCCTCAGATTCATGTCCCAAGTCACAACACCCCTCCAGGTGGTCATGTAGCCTCTGCTTAAATACTCCCCATGACTAAAAGTTTCTAATTCTGGGCCCACTCTACTGTTTGACGATATTTATGCTTCACCTTTATATTCGGTCAAAATCCATTGCAAGTTTTGCCTCTTGTTCCTAGTTCTGTCCTTGAGAAATAGGATAAACGTTTTGGCTCTCATTTTAGTAGTGTTTCTAAGTCTCATCTTAAAGTCTTGGTTTCAAATCCATTTTTTAAGAACAGTGCCAAGACCCTAAGGAAAAGCAAATGCGAACTATTCTTTCATATTCTCATTTCATATCTCAGAGAACTAAAATATGGCTAGCTAAAGAGTGACGGCAACAACAAAGGCTGACCCGCAGGGCATGTTCCCCTAGTACCATGGGCTTCTCCTGTACAGAACTTATCAGATTGGAATTTGTATGTTCTCCAGGACTGAGCTCCATGAGGTCAAGAGTTTTGTCTCTTGCATTCATTCTTATATCCTTGGTATGGTGCCTGCATCCGAGTAAATGATAGACATATTTAAAAATAAATGATTAAATACATACTTGTATGATCAATTTTGTGAACAGATGATTGCAGGTAAAATGACTGAATTCATGTATAAAGAGACTCTAGAATCTGTCCACCATGACGATACCATCCAATATTCAAATCTCTACTTTAAAATGTAATGCTTCAACAGCCTAAGAATTACTTTTTCTGCTTTTTTTTTGGGGGGGGGGAACCAGTTCAGTAACTCTTGGTGTCCTGCACAAGCACGTTGTCAGGAGCACTATTCCTTGCTTAGTTCCTATTTTTAGGTTTCTTATTAAACTGTGGGGAGGTGGTCTACAATCCACAGACAGCCAGTAGGGGTATAACATGCATATAACCCAGTCACCCAGGTGACGTCATGGAGCACACTGTTTACATTGCTGGGTGTGGAAGCAGCTGCTACGATTGTGTACTTTTGTGGTGTGACTACGACAGAAATTTGCTATATCTATCTGGGAGATTACTTCTCAGAATAAGGCCTATTGTAAATATACAAGATGATCAAGGTCAGTGGAAGTCTATTTCTCCTTCAGGAAAAAGGGATACTTGTCGCAGAGAGTAATTTCATTTTGATCTATTTTGAGCAGAACATCTGGGGGAGACGGGCAACTGTATTTCAGAATCATTGAAGGTAGTGGCAGAAAGGCCAGGAGCAGGACTATTGCCATGGCCAGACAATCAGAGGGACTAGCTATGGGGTGATGACCAGGACACAGAAAAGGGGTGGAGCCAAAGTCAGTCTGAGAGGCTGGGCAGAGAAAAAACCATAGGACTTATAAAAATCAGCTGAATATGGCATTTAGAGAATAAGAAAGTTGAGATATTCAGAGATGGTTCTACTAAGACCTGGGCAGAAGCTATTTTATACTAAATAAATGTTAATTAGAAAACTCTCTAATGGATGTTCTACTTTTTCCCCCTAAAATGAAAATAATCCATTTAAGTAGAGCAATTAGTAGTTTTATTGGATGGTTATGACAAGCCAGTTTAACAACCATCTATTTTATTTTTAAAGAGCATAATCGAATAAAATATCATGCTGTTCTCAGTGATTTCATTAGCTACTCCTACTAGAAGGAAGCCTAGCTACTCGGACCGCACCCATATCCAAGTGACTACGACTTTTCATGGTAGCTTACCAGAATTAGATATCATTAGGCAGCCTACTGAGTGAATCCTGTAACTCAGCCTTGTAAAGGGGTATAAGCATCACAGAGGAAGAAACTCTCCACTTGAGGTCCACAAATAGCATAAACAAGTCTCTGGGCTCAGGTAGGTTTCATGCTTCATGGAAGGTAACAAAAACAATTACGAGACCTCTTGGCCATAGATTTTATGACACAGGCAAGAGCAAATGCCATGTGCAATTGAAGTGCTCCAGTCATAGAACTAAGCTTAGTAATAGTAAAAATAACAAAGAATGAAAAATTTCTATGACCTTATCTTTGCCTGTTGGTGTTAACTACACAGGCACAGATGACTAGCATGCTTCTAAAATGTTTTTTTAAACCTATGCAATATATGTGTGTATAGGACATAAACACATATATGTATACAAATAAATGCATTCTTATATGTGTATTGGGGCTTGTATATGCACAGAGTATTTCTGACATAACATACAAGCAACAATGTTTATCAGTATTCCCGCTGTTTATCTCTGGGGGGGGGGGGGCGGGACAGAGGACACGACACCAGCAGAGAGGAACGGCTTGACTTTGCATGTGATACTCTTCTGTGGTATTAGAACTTCTTACAAAAAGCACGTTCTACTTTTATAATTTAAAAATCTAAGCAGTTAAAATAAAATTGACATGTAAAAAAATAAAACTGCTGCGCCCACATTTTCTAAGACATGGATATTGTGAGGAGTCTAGTCAATAAATTCCAGAAATCCTTTAGGCAAAGAAACTGTTACTAGGTCTAAATGAAAACTACCTACTTGTTGAGTATCTCTCAATGCAAACGGATCTGCCTACGCACTAAGGCCAGCTAGGACGGAAGGATGGGGAACAACGGGTAACGTGAGGCTTTCCAGCAGCTGTCACTAGTTTAATGGTTGTGTACTTGCCAGCTAAATTCTCTGTTTCAGAAATTGCATTCATTTTAGGTCATAACCTCTATAGAGGTAACCAAAACTCTCCAAGTGAAATTCCTGGCTGTGGTGTTTATTTCATTCTTGGCTTCTGTTCTTTATCAAGTCCTTGAATGTGATAAAGCAGAGCTCAACTGGGTTCTTTTTCATTAAATGTGTAATACTGGCATATAAGGCTTCACAAATGACTACCTTTAAGGTTATATAATGTTGGCTTTTAATAACTCTCCATTTCTCATGCCTCTATAAGTCTAATCTAAAAATGGAATCCCAGAGCAGACAGTGCCACGACAGGAAAGGCTCTTCTGAGCCAAACACAGAGGAATGGCAGCTAAGCTAGCTACTCTTGGCAGTACCATCTCAGTTGGTTTTGTAGACAATTGTATTTCTATAGGTATATAGTTTTATGTCTTTTGAAGTAATGTGGATTTTCAGACCAGGGCCAGACTATTGCTTCTGTACTTCCAGATGGCCCATTAGAGGGGCCACTACCTACCTTAAGCTGCGTTGGAAACTCCTGAGCACATGTTCTTTGCTCTTTCTAAAGCCCAGGACTGTCACATGCAGTGGCCAATTTTTTTAAAAAGCTACAGGAGGTAGATTTAATGTTGAAGCCATTAAATAGGTCACTGTTCTGATCATTTTTCATGCTTTTTTTTTTTTTTTTTTGTAAAACCTAAGTTCTCTGGGTGTTTGCTTTTTCAGAGATATTTGCCTTGGTCCTATGTCATTCCCCATCAATAACGTAGGACATTGTCTTTCTTTTTCTGCTTTGGAACAATTTCCAAATGCACCAGGACCCCTACAGTAGTCACTACCTCATCTATTTCCATATCAAGGATTTACGTGTGACTTCAGTTGGAGCTATTTGAATTGGCCCATAGCCACCTGTACCCTCAATTTTCTCTGGGCCGCTTTGAGGCATCACAGAGAAACATGAGATGGTAGTTGCTGAAAGCAGAGTCCTTCATCCCAGCAATGGCAGCTGCTAACTGGCTGCATAGCCAAATGCTTCGCTCAGTCTAGGGAATGGAAGGCACCATTCAAAGCCAGATTCCAGTCTGCCATAAGGATTATATTTCTGTCATCACAACATCTCCTTGACAGTCCCACCAACTGGAAAACTCCCAGCAGAAGCCCAGTGATCAAATTCTCCTGGAGCTTTTTTTTTCTCCTAGCTTCTGGAAATAATCTACTCCAGTCCCTTTTGCCCTCACCAGAAAACCCAAAACATAGTTCCATTTCTAAGACTGATGTATGGAAATAGATTACTCACAACCAACCCATTCTCCCACAGCTGGAAATAATGCCAACAATTTGATTTTGAAACAACTAAGGACAGACTTAGTCCCCATCCACTGAGAGGCTTTTCCAAACTAATACCTTATATATCATCTTTGTACTTTCAAAATGATACGTGACCAAAAGTGGTTCAGATAAGCAAGGCATCACCACTGGAGCTTTAAATTAAATGTAGAGAGACAGTCATTTATGTTTACATGCAGAAACACTAGGGAAACACTTTATGTCTAAGAACTAAATGGAAGAAAGCTCAGAAGACATCAGTTTAGTTTAAAGCAAAAAGGTCACCCACTTTCACTTTTGCCTTCTACCCAAGTCAAGTAGATCTTTTCAGTGAAAGAAGACTTTTTCTCCTGATACTTTAGTTATCATAGAGTCCTTAATAGAGGTGCCTGTAAGTACCAATGATCCGTGGCAGGATTAGAAGCTGTAATTCTACTGCCAGCAAGATGTTCCTGGCTAGACTCCCACAGTAGTCTGCACTAAGAACATTCTGGTAGGGGAAACAGAAAAAAGAATATATTTGACCAACCTGTACATGAAAAATGGGGCTGTAGTGCTATCAGGTATGACCTTGGAACCTGACAAGTAGTAGGTGAGGCAGCCATCAGAAAGATCCAGGCATCTCGGAAATCTGGCAGTGGAACTCATAAAACGAGGCTTTGTCCCTGGGACAAGGCTTACTTGGGGTAATGAAAACCAAAACCTTAGAAGGAAAACCTAAAATGGGCCCCCTCTCACCACTGTACCTGAATCTTTTAGCCTCTGTGCAACATTCCAGCGACTGTTTTCTTGCTTAAGTGAGTTACTTTGACATATGTTGCTACTTTTGCTTTTGCTGTTTTATTTCCAGTCGATTAGCCTGCTTTCTATTATGTCAAAAAAGCCTAAAAGTAAACGCTGTCGTAGTGCGCCATTTCCTGTAACCACAGTTCCCACACATGGTTTTCTGCTCTGCAATTTCAGCAGCACTTAAAATTGAGTGGTTCTGCAAACCAGCTGTGGGCCTTTGTTGAAGCCATTGCTCATCTCCATTGCAGCAAAAGGCAAAGATGGCTACATGTAGGCAGTACGGAGCTGGACCAACAGCCCAAGCTGAACCGGTCCTCCGTGGCTATCGGCAACAGCCCTGCCACCTGGGCTGACCCCTGGGTCCCCTCTCTGAGGTACCTCTGAGCCCAGACAACTCCCATGCCACCTTGCCACACCTCAGAGATATTGCACACAAGCTGACATTATCTTTGTGGCACTCCCCAGCTCCTGTATAACGAAAAGGGATTAAGGAGGGAGAGGAGACATGCAAAAGGTCACTAAGTCGTCTCGGTATATTTAGTCTTGGAAATGGAAGCGGTCTGACAGTTATATTTTTGTGGGACAGCCAGAGGGTTTGAAAAGACCTTCAGAGTCTTCTGGTCTCCAAAGGCTGAATGTAAAGAGAACAGATTGTATCATATTTTTTAAATTGATGGGTCATTACAGTGGAATTGTGTGGTACAGGGGAAAGGTGAACGCATAGGGGGCGGAGGGAGCAGTGCCATTTATACAAACATCCTTGAATCTTTAAAATAAATTATACAGGTGAACACAGAAGTTCATGCTACTTGCTGGAAGCAATAAGGATCGAATTTTGTGGAATCTGTATTCCACAAATCTCCAGGTATCCTGCCTCGTCCTCAGTGGGCTATCATGTTCTGTTGTACATCTTGGTAGCCCTTAAAACTGGTGGCATGGTCTCGGATAGATTCTTGCAGGAGAGAGACAGATTTATGGATTCCATCAGCTTCTTCCAGGGGAGCTGCCCAATCACCAGGAGGGCACAGGTGATATGCTCATTCAGATTCTCTCAGCCTGTCTACCAGGGTCAAACAGCAGTTTCCAGGTCCTCATGGCCAATGATCTTATAGTTCTGGCGGCTTTCTAGGTAGGCTGCCAAATCCGGGTCCCCGGCCTGCTGTGCTCTCTCTTGAGGTGTCTTACCCTGTACGTAACAGTGAAAAGGAAAGAGACACAAACACTTGGGATAAGATTTTTAAAAAAAAAATCATAGAAACAGAGCTACTCAAAGATGACTTGCTAAAAAGGATCTTTCCATGTTTGTTTGCTGTTTTAGAATTGATGAGACACTTTCAGATCTATTATTTGATAGATGCATCTCATCAAACATGTGAGATCCGCAAGTTCAAGAGAGACGATCACTTTTCAGAGGTGGGGTTCCCTCAAAGGAACCAGCGGCTCACAGAGTAACTAGGTACCCAGCAGCGAACTGCGTGGCACAGTGAGTTTGGGAACCCAGATCCTTTCCAGAAGGGGGACAGAAATCACTGAACAGAAAAGCAGGGAAACGGGCATTCTGATTTCTAGTTTGGAACTCTTCCCGTTATACTAAGCCCTGGGAAGTAACAAGCAGAAACAAAGAGGAAGGGATGGTCAGAAACAATCTAAAGGGGTTTCTTTGTTGGTTTCAAAGTTTTCAGTTAGGTTCTCCCCATTTAGAACTGTCTTATCTCTCCAAAAAGTAAGTTAATTTCTGACAATAAAAGTGATGAGTGTTGATTAAAGCAAGAGGGATGATATGGGGATATATGTATATGTATAGCTGATTCACTTTCTTATAAAGCAGAAACACACCATTGTAAAGCAATTATACTCCAATAAAGATGTTTAAAAAAAAAAAAATCTTGGGAAAGTAGAAAAGCATAAGAAAATAAAAATCACCAGTAATTCCACTATACTAAGATAACTGCTGTTAACCTTCCATAGAGCAACTATTTTATGTTTTTTTCTATAGCTCTACACATAATTATTTTTATGAAAATAAAACCATACATTGTTTATATACTGTTAGGTAATGTGCTTTTGCACTTAATAATATATCAAACCTTTCTATGTCATGAAATGTTCTTCTGCATCATTTTAAATGATTGTATAACTTTTTGCAGTCTATTATGTTATATGTATATTTATACACACACAATTATTTTTGAAATGAGGCCAATGAACAGCAGTCAGCAGTAAAAGGAGGAAAGGTCTCCATTCTTTTGAATGTCTACAGACATTACTTAACACTCCTTGACGCTTCTAATTTTTGTTCCATGATATCTATTTTAAAATGATATTAAGTTTTTTAAAATTAATTTTCATTGGAGTATAGTTGATTTACAATGTGTTAGTTTCTGCTGTACAACAAAGTGAATCGGTTATACGTATACATATATCCACTCTTTTTTAGATTCTATTCCCATACAGGTTACTACAGAGTACTGAGTAGAATTCCCTGTGCTATACAGTAGGTCCTGATTAGTTATCTATTTTATACATAGTAGTATGTGTATGTCAATCCCAATCTCCCAATTTATCCCTCCCTTTTCTCCTTGGTAACCGTAAGTTTGTTTTTTACATCTGTGACTCTATTTCTGTTTTGTAAATAGGTTCATTTGTACCATTTTTATAGATTCCACATATAAACGATATCATATGATATTTGTCTTTCTGTGTCTGACTTACTTCACTCAGTATGACAAACTCTAGGTCGATCCGTGTCACTGCAAATGGCATTATTTCGTTCTTTTTTATGGCTGAGTAATATTCCAGTGTATATATGTACAAAATGATATTGAGTTCTAAGGAAAGGGTAGAGGCATGATCATTGCACCAAAGTAATTGCTCTATGTATTAAAATGCACACAAGCATTACAAAAATTATCAAACACTTCTCAGCCTCCATCTCATCTATTGCAATGGATGGTATCAAACTCAATTAAGTCTGATCCTAGTAGCCTACAAGGGAATATGGAGTAGAAGATAGAAGGGAAGTAACAATGGCTCTAGACTCTTTCTTTCTAAAATTTTACTTATTTAGTTTAGTTGGGATTTAATATTTAACCATAGCTTCAAGTTCCTATAATAATTTTATTCAACTTGGTTACAGTATTTGTAGATTATCTTGTCTTCAATGTTAATGAGGTTGGGATTCCCAATTTCCAAATATTCAGAGAGATGGACTGGGGTGGGCCTCTGAGTTGATTTTTAAGGAGCCATTCCCTATTAAGAGAAATTCTCAAAATATTGCTTCTCTTCAGAAATTTCCAGAAGAAGAACCAGTCATAATTATCACATTCAGCTTTCACCTAGCAAAAAATTACGGAATGGAAAAATTATAGGATCCCTGAAAAGGATGAAGCTCTATTACTTCATAAGGTAAGATCTATAAAACAAAATGTGGGGTGAAAGGTTATACAATAGCATGTACAATATGACTTTACCTACTTGAAGAAAATGAGAAAAGTAGACATACCCACATGTGGGGAGAAATCATTAAAGTTTTAATGGTATATAGGTCTAGATTGTGGGATTTCTAGTAATTTTTACTTAAAAAATTTTGTTTTGCATTGCTAGAGTTTTCTATGTGAGAATGCACTACATTTATAATAAAAGTAATAACATTTTTTGCATTTTGAGAAGAGCACATCCATATGTAACACACAATAGAAAGGAATCTCAAGGGACATTGAGCCCATTTATTTGATTCAGAAACTTAGAGCCATCTGCTGTGGGGCCGGGTTTCCTGGCCAGTCTTTTATTCGTCCCTCTATTTCATCTTGCTCCTCCCTTCTCTTTTATCACCTGAGTTGAGACCAGTCTCTGTGTGGTAAACAGGCAATGGCCCTGCTGTGTCTGAGCGGCCCCAGCAAGGAAGGCCAAGTCCACCTCGGATCATGGCCTCAGCTGGCCCTACCTCCATGGGTTGTGTTTCTCAATCAGGTTACACATCAAAGCACCTAAGTGCAAATATCATCTGGGAAGAATATCACAGTGAATAATTATCTGCCATTTGGAATCCTACACCCAATTAGCTAACCAGATAGGTAACAGACCAGCTAGGAACCAGGACCCAGCTTAACGAATTTGATAGCCTAGTGCTAACAGAATTAAGGCAGCCAGGGACCTCAGTCAGAGAGCAAGGATCGGGTGGGTCGCAAGGAAAGTGGAGAATCAAGCAATGCACCTGGCTCAGAAAGGAAAGAAAGGTCCACATCAGAGAGAAAGTTATGTCACAATGTACACTGCAGTTGGAGGAAACCCCAGGGTGAAGACTGCATATAAGTAGGTGCTCATCACTTAAATGAATCTAATGGGGCTGAAGTCATCAGTAGGCTTCTAAGTAATTTGTCTATGTTTCTTGACTACATCCACTGACCCCAAACTTAGGTTATTTAGTACCCACTTAATGAAATCCTCATCTATATATTAAAATTCTTCTCTGTAACCTTCTACAGTTAAGTGGCTTGTCCTTTCTTGGAGCCTACCCAGGGTGCTTTAAAACTCTCAGAGCTGACCATGTTCATGACCTCAGATCATCACAGAGAACTCCTCTATGGGGTTGATCTTCTGTATGAACTCTTCTCTCTGCCCATCTCTTTCCCATGGGCTGCAGTTCTCGGTCAACAGCACTAAGCTTCAGCTCCTCCTTTACTCCAGCTTTAACCCTTTCCTTGGGTGCTCTCTGTAAACCGGAACAATTCATGCTGCAGCCCGATCTCCCATCCTGGGAGTGATTGATTGGTCATCACTTCGGCACCCATATATGGGGCCTCATAAAAATCATGGGTTTTAAGCTATTCTAGATTAAGTAGCTGAAGGAGCAATTCCAAAGGGGCTTCTCAGTAGCCAGGCCAATATCTTTTGCACCTGGTCCCGACCCTTCCCCTAGTGCTCTGCACCTCACCCTCTCCACACTTGGCTGCTGGCAGTCAGCAGAAGGAGAAGCCCAAAGTCCAAAGGTCAATGCGTTCAGGGGTCTATAAGTCCCTTAGGCAAGCACACCCCCTCCCTTTGTGCTTATACATTTAAACTGCAGTTTCTCTAAATGAAACACTTCATTTTTTCCTCCTTTTTCCAAAGCCCCAGGCACTTCCATAAGTACAGAAAGGATGCCTTTGCTACGGGCACAAGTGAAGGCAATGGTGCCAGAGATCTTGCCCCGTGGGAGGATGCTTGCACTCACTCATCAAGTTACCTTGGAGTCCGTTTTTCTCAGAGATGCTCCCGCGTCCACCAGAAGCTGGCACACAGCCCGGTTCCGCTGGCAAGCTGCCTTGTGCAGTGCGGTCTCACCCCTAAATCAAAGATGAAATGAGAAAAGGGTTGGAGGCGGGAGTGGGAGTAGGGTAGGGGCAGCAGGGAGGGAAGTGCCCCTCGGCGCTTTCCCTATCTGTGGGTGAGACCACGGCTGCAGGGCATGGCCAGGGGAGGTGGGTGAGGGGGTTCTAAAAGCGCCTTGAGTTAGTCATCGACTAACCCTAATATCTGACTCCAGCCTCTTTTTCAAACAGTGTTGGCTGGTCAAGTAGACCGAGTGATTTTGTTTTAAGCGACTACTGTCTGATTTAAGTAATACCCGATGGCCCTGTGAAACAGACTGATGCGTGTAGATGTGTCTGAACAGTGTGGAGCCGCTCTCTCTGTGTAGACATGTGGGCCGAGCAGGAGCAAGCTAGACGGTGCACACACAGAAGCAGCGATGGAGAACCACAGCCCAGTGCTTGGTAGACCATCTGGCCCTGGGAGGAGAATCTCCTGGGAACTCAACTTCAAAGACCCAGGAGACACCCACTCTGCCCCACCTGCTGATTCCTGGTGAGTGGCAGGAGGGGGACAGTCCCAGAAGATACCTGGGAGGGATGGTAAGACTCTGGGAGGGTTCCGCAACCAGAGCTGGCCCACTGGGCAGCAGGTCAGCCATCAGTATGGGGAACAGCCAAGGCAAAGTGGCAATTTCCCCCACCCCCACAGGCAGTACAGGGAGGAGGACATTCCCATTCTGGGTCTGAAATTGAAAAGGCACTTAATGCCAAGGTGTTTGTTTATGGAAAATCGAATGCAGTCCTTAGAGAGGCAAACTGGGGTGAGTGATAACCTTGCCAATGGGATTTGTGGTACGTGGACAAACTCTACATAGCAATGGACAGTTTCTCCCTTGTCCGTAACTCATGGTTAAATCCTTCCTACTTGTCCTCCTCCATCTCTCCTTAGCCCCTCCCCACACTCCACCCTGCCCATTCTTTATCCCTTTTCAAATTTCACTGAAGTTCTTTAGAGGCTCAACATGGCTTCCAGGGTTAAATGCTTAGCCTTTCTTTGTTTCTATTTGGGGAATAGTAGCTATTTTGCTGCCTGGGAATGAGAAAGTTGAAAACAAACATTATCAGTCTGGCAACCATCCACAGAGCTGGTGACTTTCTCAACCAGGGTTTCTCTTCTGAAGCACAAAACATGGAAATGGTTGGAGGTACTATGTTCTTGGTTCTCCAGTGGTTGTATAACTTGTCCCATTCTAGACTCAGCACAGAGAAATTGTTTCACTATACAAAAAGGATGCCTTAGGGCATTAGGGCTTAATTTTCTTATAAACCTCAGTTGAGGAAGAGTAAATGTGATGGGTAATTAAGAGGTAAGTGCACTAATTTAGACTTCTCTGTAGTTCAAGGTGCATCAAAGCAGAAGTACCTCACTTGAAGGAAGTTCTAAATGATGACCAGCAACAGCTACATGTGCAATCATCATGACAGGTGCCATCTATTTTTATTGTGTAATCTTTGATTTAGAAGATTAGCGCTGCACAGTTATAAATACAACTGAAAGTAGATACTTTTTATCGCTGACATTACAATTATCAATTGTATGCCCTAGAGGCTGCATTCTTTTCCTAGATATGTTCTCAAGAAGATAATCTAGATCACATAATGTAAGGCAACACTCACGTTTCACTGTCTGCCATATCCAATAACTCAGAAGGTCCTAAAGAAGAGGAAAGCAAGATGTCCATCAAAAATAAGTTCAAAAACTAACCATTAACAAAAAATTATAGTCACAGAATTAAAATGCCTTGGGAAGCTGAATGAGTATTTGGTGACAGGGATAATAAGACCACCTCCCCTCCAAAAGAGAAAGGATTCCTCTACCTCCCCCACATCAATCTCTCAATCATCACCAGGCAGTATGTACAGAATGGGAGATAAAAAAGAATGCTATGGCCTCTGCCTTCAAGAATCTTTCAAACAAGTTGAAGGATAGAATAAATGAAAAATAATTAAGTGGCTACCTAGGGGGGAAAGGGAGAATCAGATGGACTTTAAAGACCATTTTTCATTCTCCAGCAGCAGGTTGTTTGGGATGTAATCTTATGTAGTATAGCATGAAAGCTATGAGAGACCGTATTATTAAGTGTCCCTTTCTCTGACATAACACAGCAAATTACACTAAGTCAAGATATTATTCAGTCCAATCTCTTTATTTTAGAAATGGGGTAAAATTCTATTTTTCATGAGATTTCCCTTCCAAAATCTGGAAGAAATGTTATATATAAACATCAAATGATTATAGATGCTTCATCAGGAATTAAAATGTTCTGTGCTTGCACATTCACAATTTCTCATTTGTTCATTAATTTATTCACTCAACCTGCAAACACTGCTTGGAATGCTCACCTTTCCCCCCAACCCTTCACACAATTCCTTACCTGCAGGTATCAGCTGACACACATTTTTTCCACAAAGCCCTCTATCTCCCCACTCCTAATACTGCTTTAAATGTCATGGCTTTGTGTTACCTCACTTTGTGTACTAACCATATTTCCTAAAATGAGGGGGGGGGGTAATAATAATTAATCATCCAAATTGAGACTATCCCTGACAAGTAGGTATATATGATCACCTTACCGATCATGATACTTGTCAAGCCATGTTAAAATCACCTGCTGACTTGCCTCTCTCCACAACTAGACTCTGGAAAAACCTCTTGAAGTTGTGGCCAATGTCTTGTCCACCGTGTCCTTCCTTGGTGACTGGCATGGAGCCTGGTGCCAAGCAGAGGCTTAATGTTTGGTTGAATTAATGAATAAATGTGTTTGGAAGGGTCAAACACAGCTCTAGGTATTGAGCACTGTAAACTTTAGAAGTATGATCCTGGTGATTTGCTCTCCATATGGGTGGATATCATTATCATTGAGCATTTATTTATGTAACTACTTACTACATAATTAATTAGAAGAAAGAAAGTCCTAACCTCATCTTCCCTAACTATGAAAGTCAGTGGTCAGACACTGATGAAAGAAACTGAAGATGACAGAAACAGATGGAAAGATACACCGTGTTCTTGGATTGGAAGAATCAATATTGTTAAAATGACTATACTACCTAAGGCAATCTACAGATTCAATGCAAACCCTATCAAATTACCAATGGCATTTTTCACAGAACTAGAACAAAAATTTTACAGTTTGTATGGAAATAAAAAAGACCCCAAATAGCCAAAGCAATTTTGAGAAAGAAAAACAGAGCTGGAGGAATCAGGCTCCCTGACTTCAGACTATACTACCAAGCTACAGTAATCAAAACAGTTTGGTACTGGCACAAAAACAGACATATAGATCAATGGCACAGGATAGAAAGCCCAGAAATAAACCCATGCACCTATGGTCAATTAATCTACGACAAAGGAGGCAAGAATATACAATGGAGAAAAGACGGTCTCTTCAATAAGAGGTGCTGGGAAAACTGGACAGCTACATGTAAAAGCTTGAAATTAGAACATTCTCTAATACCATATACAAAAATAAACTCAAAGTGGATCAAAGACCTAAATGTAAGAACAGATACTATAAAACTCCTAAAGGGAAACATAGGCAGAACACTCTTTGACATAAATTACAGCAATATCTTTTTGGATCTGTCTCCTAGAGTAATGGAAATAAAAACAAAAACAAATGGGACCTAATTAAACTTAAAAGCTTTTGCACAGCAAAGGAAACCATAAACAAAATGAAAAGACAACCTCCAGAATGGGAGAAAATATTTGCAAACAATGCAACCGACAGGGGATTAATTTCCAAAATATACAAATAACTCATACAGCTCAATATCAAAAAACAACCCAATCAAAAAATGGGCAGAAGGTATAAATAAACATTTCTCCAAAGACAACATACAAATGGCCAAGAAGCACATGAAAAAATGCTCAACATCACTAATTATTTGAAAAATGCAAATCAAAACTACAGTGAGGTATCACCTCACACCAGTCAGAATGGCCATCATTAAAAAGTCTACAAATAACAAATGCTGAAGAGGGTGTGGAGTAAAGGGAACCCTCTTGCACTGTTAGTGGGAATGTAAATTGGTACAGCCACTGTGGAGATCAGTATGGAGCTTCCTTAAAAAACTAAAACTAGAGCTACCATGTGATCCTGCAACCCCACTCCTGGGCATGTATCCAGAGAAAACCATAATTTGAAAAAATACATGCACCCCAATATTGTACTATTTACAATAACCAAGACATGGAAGCAACCTAAATGTCCATCGACAGATGAATGGATAAGGAAGATATGGTACATATATACAATGGAATACTACTCAGCTATACAAAAGGATGAAATAATGCCATTTGCAGCAACATGGATGGACCTAGCGATTAAGTGAAAGACAGAGAAAGACAAATATCATATAATATCACTTATATGTGTAATCTAAAAAAAAAGATACAAATGAACTTATTTATAAAACAGAAACAGACTCACAGATATAGAAAACAAGCTTATGGTTACCAAAGGGGAATGGGGGTGGGAGGGATAAATTAGGAATTTGGGAGTAACCTATACATGCTACTGTATATAAAATAGGTAAACAACAAGGACCTACTGTATAGCACAGGGAACTACACTCAGTATTTTGTAATAACCTATATGGAAAAAGAATCTGAAAAAGAATATACATATATATATGTATGTATAACTGAATCACTTTGCTGTACACCTGAAACTAGCACAGAGTTGTAAATCAACTAAACTTTAATAAAAAATAAAGAGAAAAAAGAAAAAGAAAATATTCTGTGTACTGAACATCCAAAAAAAAGAATGAAATACATCAAAAAAAAAGAATGAAATAATGTCATTTGCAGCAACATGAATGGACGTAGAGATTATTATACTAAGTGAAGTAAGTCAGACAGAGAAAGACAAACATCATATGATATCGCTTATACATGGAATCTAAAAAAAAAAAAAGATGCAAATGAACTTATTTACAAAACAGAAATAGATCCACAGACATAGAAAACAAACTTATGGTTACCAAAGGGGAAAGGGGGCAGGGAGGGATAAATTAGGAGTTTGGTATTAACATATATATACTACTATATATAAAAGAGATAACCAACAAGGACCTACTATATAGCACAAGGAACTCTACTCAATATTTTGTAATATTGAAAAAGAACATATATATATAGATATATATCTGAATCACTGTGCTGTATACCTAAAACTAACACAATATTGTAAATCAACTATACTTCAATTTAAAAAAAGAAGTCATTGGTCAAGGAGAAAGGGGACTTTCACAATCCTCCTGGTCATCCAGGAGCTAAATCACCAACTTCACCTCCTCTCTTTCCCATCTACCAGTCATCAAGGCTGGGTGAATCTTCTCTTGCAATGTCTGTCCTATTTGTTGCTCCTACTTGTACTATTTGACAAATAAGCTTCCTAAAAGGTCTCTGTCGGGAACATATTAGCATGCAGGACTGTTACTAAGAAAACATAAAAAAGATCTTGCAACATACAGATTTCCAGGTTTTAAATTCATCATATGTCCTGTGTCTCCCCAGGTATTTCAACACTGAAGTTCACAGTCTTTCACTTGGAACTACCCTTCCTCAATTTGTTCTCAAGGCTCCATTTTTTTTGCACAAGCTAAACTGGTAGCTGCACAATCACCCAAATATTTCTCAGGCTCTCCCAGCTCTGAGAGCTTGCTCTCTCCACTCTTGCTACCCAGAGAGGGATTTTCTACCCACACACCTAAGTCTTACACATTCTTTAAAGACCAGTCTGTGACAAGGTCCTCTGAAAAGGCCACCTTTAACACACGGAATCAACCTGTCTTCTCTTTGACAGAAGGAATCAATCAACAGAAGAACTCTCATAATACTTATTGGAGTCTACCCTTGTACTATGTATTTGCTTTTCAAATGTATGCCTTATCTCCTTAAATAAATTATTCTACATCTTTTAAATGTAAGAATACTTGGATTATTTTTCATATCCTTCTAGCATGTTCCCTATTTTACAGGTTCAACGAGGATTCAATTCATTCATTTTTGTTCCTCAGTCCTGTGATTCTAAGGAAACATTAATGATAATCCACCCCCTCCCCGCCCTGTACCCCCTGAAGTGCCAAGCAGTCCAGCGCAGTGATTAAGAGTGAGGGTCTGGAGCTGAACCTCCTTGGTTTCAAATCCCAGCTGTATCTTCCACTCACTAGATCTTGGGCAGGTTCATTTTATTTCTCAGCCCCTTGATTGTCACACATGTAAATCAGGGTTAATAATAATATTTATCTCGCAGGTTTGTTATGAGGTTTCATAAGTTAATACAAAAAAATGTGCTTAAAACAGTAGCTGGGACACTGCATGAAATGCCTAAAGTTTAGGTATAATTAAGTGTCCTACTCTCTGACATAACACAGCAGGTTACACTAAGTCAAGATACTGGAATATCAATGAGGGAAGGAGATATAAAAGGGCGCCTTGGCTCCCGCTTACATTTGAAGTAGGTGTTGACTCCAACTCTGTGTCCTGAGAACCAGTCCTCCAGGCCTATTCAATCGCTGATGAGGCATACTCTACAAGGTCAGGAGCAAGAAGGCTTACAGTGCCCAATGGTCCCTTTAGAAAGCGCCTTCAGCAAAGCCATTCATTTTGAAAGGAATTCCATGAACACGAGCAGCCCGGCCTCACCAGTGTCTGTTCCCATTGTTACTGATAATTGTGTAACTGAGCAGGACCATCCTGGGACAGATCCCTCCTCCCATGTCCTCTGCTGTAACTCCTCTCTGGAGTACCTAGACAATAGTATCTGATGCACACTTCCTGAGTTGTTTTACAGATGCTAAAACCATCACCAAATAGAAAAAGTTAACTACTTGTTGATCATGAGCCCCCAGACCTACTGGCACCTAAGGATTGATAATGTTAACCCCTGGGACACTGCCCTGTTACCTCACCATCAACCAATCAGAGAATTGTGCATAAGCTGATCCCATACCCTGTAATGCCCCTCCCTTGCCTTGCCTTTAAAAGTACTTTGCTGAAACCCTTTGACGAGTCCAGGGTTTTGGGGCACGAGCCACCTGTTCTCCTTGCTTGGCCCTGCAATAAGCCTTTCTCTGCTCCAAACTCCAATGTTTCGGTTTGTTTGGCCTCACTGTGCGTCGGGCACACACGAACGTGTGTTTGGTAACAACTGCACAAATTTTTAGGCAACAGGGGCCTTGTCTCAGTTCCTCCTTTCCTCAGCACTGTCACTTGGTGCTCTCAGAGCTGCACCCACAGTGGGTCCATGGACTCTGGGGTCCACGCCTCCATGCAGTGAGTGGATGCTGAAGCAGTTTCATCTGCGCTAAAATGGCAAGGATTTGACACTCTGAAAGTGGGACAAGGAAGAGAAAGAAGCTTGTTCCTCAACTTTCTGACAAGAATCACTATAAATGAAGCCAACCCAGAAGGATTCCAGAGCTGGTCATCTAATCTGCAGAGTCAGGCACGCCTGGAGCTGTTTATTGTCTCCCCCTCCCCCTTTAATCCTCTGCAGCTGACAGAGATGAGAAAAAGAGCTGCTGATACTAAAACAAGATCCTTTTGCTCTTAATATCCAAAGAAACTTCAGTTAAAGGTTTCAGGAACAGCTCTGGAAAGATGGACTTAATTAACTGATAGCAAGAAGGGGCTGCAGAAGAGAAAAGGATAGGAGGAGTGACTGCCAGGTGCAGCCTGAGACAAAGCTGTGGTTTCCCTCCCTATCTGGGTCTTCAGTGACCTATAGGGAGCTACTCTTACTAGTACAGCATGCTGTCTAATAGTGTACTGTGTGGGTTAGTAGCATTGGTGTAAGATTTGGAGGTGGAGGCATAGCCAGAGAAATAAAAACAATCAACAAAGACCATAAAAATTTTCCCTTGAAAGAAAAATACATGTGAAAAAATAGCAACTATGGTTTTTGGAAAAGTTAATTTTAGTCTCACTCATAAGGGAGAGAACAGGAGAAAGAGAAAACATAAAGATGATGGAATTCCTTCAGTATATACCAATGGGGAACATTTGGGTTTGGGCTGAGTTTGTATTTCATGAATACATATATCCTGATTGTGGATACCATGCATTTCCCCTAAGGAGTTTGAAGGAATGCCATTAAATTGTCAGCAGCGAATTCCCGATTGTTCCCTGAATATAAAGGGAAGTCTTGGCTCTCTGTCCTTCCCAGGATTTACTAAAATATCCACACTCCATTCCATAGCTAACCTGCACCAGAAGATGACGGTTGAATCTCTACTGAGGGGATATGGGTACAAATTTCTCCATGAAATTTTCATAAGATGATCATTGCCCTTCTGCAGCCCTGTACCAGTTGTCACTAGAACGCTGCATATGATACTCATTTCAAACTACCCTGTGCTGTGGTTGTTTATCCATGTTTCATTTCCCTCGCTGGGCTTTAGGAATATGGAAGGCAGAAACCAATCTCATATTATGGATGAGTTTTGGCAAGTCACCTAACTTTACTACCCTTCAGTTTTTACCACCTGTCAAATAGAGATAAGAGAACTTACCTTGTAGGATTGTTGTAAGAATTAAATGTATGAATACATGTAAAGCATTCAGAACAGTAAAGATGAGCAGTGATTATTACTATAACATTTTTCTTCAAAAGTGCGTGGGACTGGGCTTCCCTGGTGGCGCAGTGGATAAGAATCTGCCTGCCAATGCAGGGGACACAGGTTCGATCCCTGGTCTGGGAAGATCCCACATGCCGCGGAGCAACTAAGCCTGTGCGCCACAACTACTGAGCCTGTGCTCTAGAGCCCATGAGCCACAACTACTGAAGCCCGCATGCCTAGAGCCTGTGCTCCGCAACAAGAGAAGCCACCGCCATGAGAAGCCCGCGCACCGCAATGAAGAGTAGCCCCCGCTCTCCACAACTAGAGAAAGCCCGCACGCAGCAACGAAGACCCAATGCAGCCAAAAATAAATAAAAATTAAAAAAAAAAAAGTGCATGGGACAGAATTTTTGAATGAATGAATGAATGAATGAATGAAACATTTAAAACTCCACTTGGGCCCTGGCCAATATAGTTTTTCTCAGAGAGAGATCCATAAATGGAACATGGATTCAAAAAAAAGCTATGCTATATGAGAAATGGTCTGAAAAATAAGGGAAAGAAAAATACATTGTGGGGAATACACATCAGTATTCCCTGGTGAAGGCCAGGGAAGCTTTTCTTGCTCCGAAAAGAAGCGAAACTTCACAAACCTCCCAACATGAAAAAGTGAGCAGCGTGGTAAGTAGTCAAACCTTCCAAATGTCAAGTTTGCTGGCCAGTCAGTGCTCATCCCATAGGTTCTTCCACTGAACTGATGCAATTTTATCATCCATACTGCACTTGTATTATATATGATGTGTCTTTTGTCACATGCATCCTTTAATTTGCTTCCCACACCGAGGCATCCAAATCCCCTTTGCTATTCCTACCAACTCCCCGTGGCCTCTCTCTCTCTCTGGACCTCATTTCCCATTAGTCTCCCTGACGCTGCCAGCAGACCATTCCAAATCCTCCTCTGCCCCGGGACAAAAGCTGCACAGATGTGGGGAGAGCTGGCACTGGGAACTCTTAACAGCACCATCATCCTGTCCCAGCAGGATGGTGGTCGTTTCTCTCGGGGACCAGAGGCAGAAAAAAGGGGGGGGGGTGAAAAAAAGAAAAGAAAGACTGAAGGCAGAAAAAGAGGGAAGACAAAATAAGCCATTGAAATCAGAAAGGAAATGCATGAGTGAGATTTCTATCAGGAAACACAGTAGGGGGCAGAGGGGTGGGAGCTGGGAGAATAAAAACAAAAGAGCAAAATGTGCCGGGGTTGGGGGGGGGTGGTAAAAGACTAAAACACCATAAAAGTGTCTCGGAGGGGTAACACTAGGGAGGAGGGAGTGGGCAAAAGTATGGCTGAAAGGAGTTGAAAAGCAGGAACCGCCGGGGGGTGGGGCGGGGGTCTCTCAGCTGGAATCCCTCCCACATCCTCCTCTCTCCGCCCTGTCCCTGTGGAATTCTTAAGCTCTCTCTCTCTCCTCCGTTCTCTTTTCAACCCTCCCAATGCCCAAATTCCAGTTCTTCATAAAGGAAAGCAGCATGTCGTGTATTTGAGAGAAGAAGTCCCAAAGAAGATGCGGGAAGAGAAAAATTCAAGCCTCCTGTGGCTTTTCAGAAATAACCACAGGTCCCGTGCCCCCCAGCCCCTCAGCCTGGATTTCAAAGAGCTCTGAGAAGAGAACTTCGTTGCTGAATGTGGTGTCTGGGAGAATGACTAATCTCTCAGGACTCCCGTTCCGAGGGCGGCGTCCTGATTGTGGACCCCACTGCTCAGCGTCAATAAACGGTGAAGGAGCGGGCAAAGCAGAGGGGAGAGAGGGGCTCCCTGGAGTAAGGACGCAGAAAGCAATCAAGCCGTATCAGTCATGAGCCTTGAAAAAGGCCGACTGATTTCTTAGGACCCTTGTCATT
Source organism: Balaenoptera acutorostrata (assembly GCF_949987535.1). Taxonomy (NCBI): domain Eukaryota; kingdom Metazoa; phylum Chordata; class Mammalia; order Artiodactyla; family Balaenopteridae; genus Balaenoptera; species Balaenoptera acutorostrata. The sequence continues at coordinate 16,845,456 of NC_080070.1, read as the reverse complement.
AAAGGCAGCTTTACAGGCAGGTCTTTGAACAGTTTTTAGGATTTATATAATAAGAAGACAAAAAATGTAAAAAACTAAAACTTCAAGAGGTTTGCAGCAACTGAGATTATTAGGAGGGGCATCTCTTGATCTTTGGCACAGTGGAAAAGTTGTATTCATTTATCTTTTTATTTACATGATTTCAAACTGATCAGACCCACCCACTCTGCAAACCTAATGCTAATTTACAAACAACGATGCCAGTCTGGTAGTAATCCCTGAATCCCAGCCTCACAGAGGCATCTTCGCAAAGGATATTTTCCATCAGATCAGGGGAATTTCAGAGTCATCATCATTATTAAATTAGGCAAGACTATTCACTGAGCAGAGATCACATTAAGAAGATGATTACAGAGAAAGGGTCATGTTTTCTGTGTACGTGTCCCCGACTTCAAGAACATGATAATGTAAAAGAGTTTCTGTAATTGAAATGAGATGATAGTTCTGCAAAGATACTTTCCAATTCTAAATGCACAGTTTTATAAAATTATATCAGCAACTGAAGATATTAAAACAAATGACAACAGAAATGGTTGAGCCAAAGTGCTTAGCTCTTAAGGAACATGGAGAATTAGGCTGACAACGTCAAAAGATTTTACATCCATGTTCCTGAATAACTAGAGATAATGAGGTTGATGTTAAGAATGAAATTGACCATGCCTATCAGGTTGATAAATACTAATTTTAGTAAAAATCAACTGCAATTCAGTTTCTATTATTTGACTGTAGTACTAAAAGGTTAAAAATTGCCACCCATCAATATACAGTGATCCTTGGAATGTAGATCATAGTAAAATTTTATTTTCAAACAGAAGAGACGGATTTTGCTTCATGATCTCCAGTCTTTCCCCCCATGTATCTACTGGCCAATTGGAGACCCTGGTGAGGCAGACACAGTGACCATGAGAACTGTTTGCCTGTGAGTGAAGTTGAGGTGATTACAAAAATCTCAAGTGTTTTCTCATTAGTATAAATATTAAACCAACTAATTTACAAAAGCTAACCAAAAAAATTAGAAAAATAAGCTTCCCCCTACCCCAAGTTACTAACAAATTCCTTGTGTCCTTCAGTTTTGACACAGGGAGCTGTATCACATTATTCACTCTTTGCAAAAGACACCTGGGATCGAAAAGAAACTAGTTTAGTATTGGAATGTCAGGCTTTGATCAGAGCACTAAGAGATTTGCCAGCTGGATTTCATGCCAGAAAAAGTGTGTGTGTACTGATCTATGGCTGAGGTTAGAAACTCCAAGTCTTATGAGCTTGAGTTACAGGGGCTTTTAAAGACCGTCTTAAGGGAGTAGAAAGAGAAGTTGGGGGGTGTGTGAAAATCCATGGTGTTAGAGCAATATCATCTCAGGCCTCATCATTCAAGTCCCTGGGGAGACCCAGCTGAGAAGAGGATTTTTGGTTTTGTTTTTAGTGTAATTATGTCCCAAATATTGCATGGGACATACTTAATCCTTTAAAAAAAAAAGTTATTGTTGTCTTGTATTTTTATTTGCTAAATCTTGCAGCCTTGGCTTAGGACCCTGAACCAAAGGAAAATATAAAAGCAGAGCTCCAGGGAATTCCAAGTGAGTCAGTAGTTCAGGATATTGAGAAGGGAGGGTCATCATTTTCAACGGAAGAAGACAGAGTAAGGTGGGGGGGGGGGGTAGATTAAATATGGCCATTAATTATAAAGTAGAGGGGTCTATTACCCCACCCCTTGAGTTGGGGCTGGCTCTGTGACTTGTTTTAGCTGGCAGAATGCCACAGAGATGAGGCAGACTTCCCCAGCCTGGCCTCAGAATGTCTGGAAGCGTCCATCCTCACCCTCCAGGAACCCGAGGACCATCATGCTATGCAGAAGCCTGGGGTGAAGGTCCAGGTGTAGAGAAAGGCTCAGGTGTCCCAACCATCTCAGTTGAGAGCCCCGAACATGTGAGGGTCCATCTTAAATACAGACTCAGTCAAAACGGCAGCTCCCTGCAGCCTCATAGGTAAGACCAAGTGAGATACCAGCAGATCACTGATGCAGAGCGGATCGCAGAACCAGAGAAGGGAATGCTTGTTCTTCAGGAGAGGGAGAGAGGGGAGGAGAGAGAATTCCTAAGTTGCCTCATCACTCAAATAGACAGCCAGTGTCTCACCTAACTCTAGAGGAGTGCTATGTGGGTGCTGAGCAGCAGTGGTATGTGGGTATGCAGGCAGACACTCAATCTCATCGGGTAAAGGGCAAACTAGGAGGGAAGGGTTGAGAATGATCAAGATAACAGCCACCAGGAGTACTTGAACCTGAGCTAGAGGCAAACAAAGTGACAGCATATATCTAAAGTTCACCTGAACTTTGTACAGTGGAAATCCTGAGATCTTTTCTATTAAGAGAAAAGTAACCATGGAAGCTTTGTGACCTTTATGCACTGTGGGAAGCATGCAGTCTTAGCCAGAGGTAACTCCTGGAGGAGACAGTATGTCTCTCACAAAAAGCAAAGCCCTTACCTTGGAATACACTCCTTTTCCCAGGCCTGAGGAATGTAAAAGAGATTAGCTAAGCTATCTCAAGCCAGGAGACCTCAGGGAACTGAGAGTCCTGGTTGTTCCCTATGGCTGGGGGCTGTGTGTGAGCCTGGTTAAGGGAAGATAACGTTCAAGGATAGTTGTTGTAAACTTGTTGACGTCCGTGGTAGTGACTGAACTGAGACGATAAGGAATTCCATGGGATTATTGTCTAATAATAAGTTCCTCTTCTGTCTATATAAGATTCAGTAAATTCTAAATAAAGTGCCTAGCAACCATCAGTTGTCTTGGTCCTTCTGACCCCATACTCGCGGTGCTATTCAGTCCCTTACCCCTCTCCGTCGGGACCTGGAAGACCCCCTGCGGTGGCTGGACCATCGCAATGCACTGTCTATGGGGCTGGGTTCTAATATTTGGTTCTGCCTGTCACAAGCTTTTGGAAGAGTCACTATAAGAAAGAGGAAACACCTATGATGTGTGTTGTTGGGGGCGGGGGGTGGGAGAGGCAAGCAGAATTGATGCTACCAATGCTTCTCGAAAGTCTTGCCTAAAGAGGAATGCTTTAATTGCTGGGGGCAGAATGGTCAGGGGAGTAGGAGGCAGAATACGCACACCCCAGACACAGCACCGGAAATATATCTAGGCTTTCCCGGCAGACAGGCTTGGGATTATCCAGCCTAGCCTACCAGGGGGAAGGAAAGCCTCTAATGACGACCATCCTACTTTAACTCCCTTTCCTCTTCCTAAACCACTCTCTCCGCCATAATTCAGGCCCAGGGTTCAAGCAAACTCTCCATGGTGAGAAGGTACTGAAGACAAAGCAAGGTGAGTCTAACATGACTGACAGTCTAATACTTACCTTACAAGGTCCTTGTAAAGATTAAGTGATAGGATGTGCTCAGTATAAGCACATGGCATATAACCTGTGCTTGAGAAATGGTAGCTATGTTATCTATTTGTGGCTTTACAATAGGACTTAAGGCATCTACATACAACTGCTTTAAATTTAATGATGCATATGCTTATATATATTTTTTAGCCTGCAATTGCTTGATAACACTGACTGTATTTTGTTTTTGTGTGTGTGCTGGTTCTGTAACAGGTAGTTCCTGTGAAGTACTCCACAAATATTTGATGAATGAATGAATGAATGGAATAAGACATGTTTGCTGAATTGCATAAAAAGAGGAATAAAAAGGAATGTGAATCAGACATAGAAAACAAACTTATGGTTACCAAAGGGGGAAGGGCAGGGGAGGGATAAATTGGGAGTTTGGGATTAACAGATACACACTACTGTACATAAAATAGATAAACAATAAGGACCTGCTGTATAGCACAGGGAACTATACTCAATATCTTGTAATAACCTATAACAGAAAAGAATCTGAAAAAGACTACATATATGTTTATATGTATAAATGAATCACTTTGCTGTACACCTGAAACTAACACATTGTAAATCAACTATACTTCAATTTAAAAAAAGGGAATGTGAATGTGTACTAATATGCTTACTATTTACAACCTAAATATGATACAATGAGGGTAGGCCACAGGCTCAGTGCTAGGGCTCGCAGAAAATCTTCCAGGATCTCTGTGTACCTGTATCTAGCAGAGCTAGAGACCCCTCAAAAACAGCCAAGCCAGGGAGATATTTCCCCCTTCTTTCCTATTTTTCAGTCCTAGAAACACTATAAATGTGGGAAGCTGAAAGTATGGTCCACATTTGATATTCCTCTCATGTGTTTGTGCCTCTAAAGGGCTATCAGAGGTACATGCTAAAGTACATGATGTAACACCAAATTACAAACCCAGTTAGGACACTGTCCAGGAGGTGAACATGGCCGGCCACAGAGGACACGAGAGTACCAGATGTTTTCAAAGAGAATAAAGTGTGACTTGAGTTGAAAAGATGAATGAGACTCAAACAGAAAAAAAAAAGGGGGGGGGGGACTAGAAAGATGGAAAAAAAATATGCTCATTACTCCTCAGAATGATCAGCTATAAATATGGATTAGGTACCTGGTCCCAACTAGTTAGCTTCCCAAAACATAAAAGCTCTTCCCAACACAGTAAATTAGCATGCTATGCCAAGGCCACATTTGGTTTGTCTTCTAGTTTTTAATTAATCAGCCCCCAAATACCCTGCAAAGGCCTTGAAATGAAAATTATTTCTGTTAATGGCTTGGTTAAGATGACCTACATGTGTAAGGGATCTGGAATCCCAGCTCCCTCAAATAAGCAAGGAGAGTCAGCTAAAGTTGGAGAATATTTCCACCATTCTGAGGACAGCCTGGATGAAAGTCAACTCAGAAAACTCAGTCTATTTCATAGATAAATGATTCTTGGTTCGCTGTGCCTACTCACCGTGGTCAAGGATATATTTCACAATCTCCCCGTTGCCGGTTTTAGCTGCGTAGTGAAGGAGTGAACAGTGGTCTGGTCCCTGAATTAGCAGGCTGCCTCCATTTTTATAGCTTTCTATTAGCTGAAAAAGAGACATAGGAAAAGCAGCTCAGGCACAGTCCAGAACAAGGGAAACAGCTAACCGGTGATAAAATAAAACTAATGTAACAAACCACAAATGTCTCCATCCTCAGAGTACACAGAGAAAAGTCAAAGAGATGAAGTAACCATTCCTGGGTTGTGTTATCACTCAAATAGATGGCCAGTGTCTCAGCTAACTCCAGAGAGGGTATGTGGGTACTGAACAGCCTAAGGAAATGGAAACATGCTAAATTACTTGTTCCTTTTCTGTTTTTTGTCTTTAACTTTTCTGGGCACTGGTCTCTGTCTCAAGGGAGTAAAGGGTGGAGAGGAGAATAAAAGATTCCCCATGTTGGCTCAGCATTCTCTTGAGTGAAAGAACAATTAAGTCTATAGGCAGGAATAGCTTGATGTCTGGTAGCTAAGCTCCTTCCCCATCCTTCAGTTTTTTCTCCAATCTCTAATGAGCCTAGCTACCGAGTACAGAAGCTGCTTCCCATTTTCCAGCATGCGCTCACAACGCATATGCACACGGCAGACACACGCACACCCATGTATGTCTCCTTCCTTCATCCAGATCTGCAGCCCAGCCTGCATGCCTTCTGTTAACTGCCCAACATATAACCAACAAGGCTTGAGATGATCCATGGGATAAGAACCAGAAGGGTTCAGAGAATGTAGTAGTAGAAACCTAAAAGACTTCAAACATGAGAACAGCCCGGAAAAATCAGATATTGCAGCCTGGGAATTAGGTGGCTAAATGAGGACACAGTCTAAGTTTGTGAAATACTGAACATTATAGAAAGTGTAACTGGATCTCCGTTCTCTAAACTGCAGTATATCAGAACAAGAAGAGCCTTTCTGGAGCTTCTAAAAGGTAGTTTTAGGATAAATAAGAATCAAATAACTCAGCAGGATATAAGCAAAAGGAATGTGTCTTCCACCAAGAAGTTAGATGGTACAGCATTATAAAAAATCCAACAACTCACAGGGTTAAAGAGAGTAAACTCACAGTTCACGCGTTCACTCAAATAAAATCATAGAACCGCCATGTGCCAGATGCCAATGAAACAAAGATGAATACAACTCGGCCACTGGCCTCCAAGACCTTGCCGTCTGTGGGGGAGACAGATGTGTAAAGAATTGCAGAGGGACGGGGAAGAACATGAGGAGGGTAGCACAGGGCACTAGTAGGGGATGGAAAAAAGTCAGGAAAGACTTCCTGGGAAATTGATCAAAAAGGAGTCGTTGAATGGAAGTAAGGAATATATGGGGTTTTCATGCCTAAACTGTGAAGCAAAGGAACAGGAAGAAGTAGCTAATTGTCTTCCACAAAAATCTAAGAGAATCCTGTTCTGTTCAACTGTCTTGTCTCACAATGACACTTCCATTCTTTGTGGGCAGATCCACAGAGGATTTGGGCTCAACAGAATAGCAGAGACCCAATCCATCAGCTGCCCTGCTTCTGCCTTTCTGTGGTGCTTATAGACACTGTGAATGTTAAGTTAGTCCACGGGCATTTTATGCAACCCAGTGTATAGGAGCTACTCATGACAACCTTCACACTGGGATGATCCTGGGTTTTCTGTTCTCGGCTCACTGGTGCACTGCCACCCCCCGCTCCCCACCCAACCTCTCTCTCTCTCTCTATCGCTCTGCATCCCTTACACGCACACACACACACACCACACAGTTTAATATTTAATATTTATTGTACTTTCTACATGGGATAGAAAAATGAAAGAAGATAGAGAAGAAAAAAGGAAAGGGGGAAAAAGTACTTGGGAAGGAAAAGAAAAAAAAAAAGAAAGAAAAGAACGAAAGAGAAAAACCCTAAGCCTTTATATTTTACCTCTCAGTAAATAAGGTGTTATTAAGTCATTTCTTAGTCATTTAGGAAATAATTACAACAGAGAATGAAATAAGACAACCAGCTGAATATACTGATTTCCCATCTCTCAAATAATTCTCTACTAAGTACCAAAAAAAAGTGTGGTAATACACCCAGGGACCTGGAAAATCTGTTGCCTAGACTAAAAGTATATACCAAATAAAATGAAAAGGTTTCAAATGTACAACAGTTTGCAAAATTTTCTGGTTTAGAAGCTCTGCAAGGGCAGGAATCAGGTCTTAACTCACGCCTCTCTTTCCCACAGAATCCACTATACGGCCCTGCAGGGAGTATAGGATAGTATTGGTTTAATCCACTGCTGGGAAATGGCACTGAACGCATAGGCACCCACACTGCTTAGAGAGCACCTTCCTCTTGTGGGTCACAATTCCTAGTAACACTATGATCTGGACAGTGGCACAGGCACCACTCCCAGGACTATGTGTCTAAAGACGGCAGTTTATCAAGATGCTGGCAACCTTCTCACCATTTGTCTTCTGCTAGTAACCTGTTAAAAATGTAGCACAGAGATTTTGCAGTTTATTCAACAGATGTGCTTCAGAAGAACTTGCGTACAAGGGCAGTGCTTCTCAGCTTTCTTTTAAGGCTTCTGGTTTCTCAATATGCAACGGCGCCATACTCCACGAGTAAGGCAGAGCCTCTGCCCAGGGGCAGTTGTCGGTATTACAGAACAGATCAATGCCAGTGTGGGTTATACAGGGATATATGGGCAGTCCAAGTCCTGATGCCTGAAAATAACTTGGGGCCAAATACAGCTTTTAGGGTATGCATAGATTATATTATATTTTATAACAAATATTTGCCTCCCCACTATGTTTAGCTACTAAAGAAACACAGATTAACACTATATTAATAAAACAGCTATCTTTTTAGAGTCCCTTCTATGTAATAGGAACAGTCTTAAGAGCTTTACGTGAATTTTACATTCAATCCTCACAATAAAGCAAAGAGAGGGGCAATGTGATTCCATTTTACAGATGAGGAAACTGAGGCACAGAGAGAATTAGGTAACTACACAAAGTCACATATACAGTGAATGGCAGAGCCAAGATCTGAACCCACGCAGCCTGACTTCGGAATTCGCATTCACTCTAGAGGCAAGCAGTGACCACCTCCTTCCCTCTGAACTAAATTCGCCAGAAAACATGAGCACAAATCAAAATATTCGAGGCGGATCACAGTGTCTTCTTCTGATTCACTGTGATCCCCAAAGTTCAAAACTGTAATAATGTCGCAAGATGTAGGCTCTTGGCTAGAGAATGTATTTCTGGGTATTGTCCAGGTTATTCCTACAGATGCGTTCATTTAAAGACCTATCTAAAAAGAAATCTTTAAACTTCAAATTTCAGAGAGGAGGAATTCCGAGCACCGTGAGCACTGCCTCCTGGGGACATGCGTCGGTTGTATCTAGTCAAGGCAAATAGCACAATGCCTTTGCACAGACCCTTTGCTATTAGGAGATGTAGAGATGCTGTGAAGACCCCTCTCATCCTCTCTTCTCAGTCCTCAGAAAGATCATCCTTCCTCCTTCTAACCAGCTAGTACCAGGGGGATGAGAAACGATATACGGGATCATGAAAATTTGGTGAGAAATGATGTTGATTTAAAGTTCTTAAAGAATCACCAAAAGTTCTGGTAGGAAGATGTCTTACCTTCATAAGATCACCAGCTATTACTGCCTGCAAAATTGCTGTGGAAGACAAAAGAGAGAAGTCCCATTAGTAGAAGACCCTCTCATTAAAGTATTATAAAGGGCTGGATCCTTATTTTGGAGACACAGTCTACATTTGGGGCAGGAACCAGGGGAGGAGAAGCATGCCAGAGGGTGAATCTGGGAACAGACTAAGGCCTTCCCTTTAGCCCTTCCCTGCCTGGGCACTCATCTCATACATCATTCTAGAGCCTACCTGAGCCCCCTCCAGCCCAGGTACAGTAAAGAGAACATGAAATTTAGAGTCACACATATTGGATTCAAATCTTAGCTCTGACCCTTACAGGCTGTGGAATACTGGGTGAGTTATTTAACCCCTCTGAGCCTCAGTTTCCACATCTGTAAAACAGCAAGTCTCAATTGTATAGGATCCTTGAAAGGATTAATTCAATCATCTAAATGTTCTTAACTCATCCACTGATGCAAAGGAGGTGCCTAATCATGAGTTTCTGGTTCCTTCTTTCTAGTTCCCTCTACTTTGTCCTTTTGGGGTTCAAAAATCACTAGTAATTTTGTTTGTGTGTTTTATAATTATAAATAAGTACCTACTGCTATCGAAAGAAGGACAGGAGACAGTAAAGAAGAAACACATATTTTGATTATGTTCTGAAGAAAATAACCATATATTTAGCATAAAATTCATTGGTGATTCTTATAGAAAGAACTCTAGAAGTCCTAGGTAACCTAAACTAATTGTAAGACTATGTAGCCGAGGGGAAAAAAATATAAGTACCTGTGCCTGTCATGTGGGGTGTAGAAGAGGAATGAGAAAATATAACTGATAAAAGGGGGAAGGAATACATGAGTGTCTAATGACAATTATGGTTCCTAAAGGGAACATGTGTATTAGGTTGAAAATGGTCCCTTTAGAAGAATAAATACTTAGATTCTAAAACTGCTCAAAAAAAAAAAAAAGATTATTTTAAGGCTTTAAAGTCACCAAAAAAATTAGAAGATTTAAAATTTATTTTTCAAAGTGTCATTTTACTCTTCTTGTTTCAAAAATGTAGTATCAGGTATCAAAGTACATGGAGCCCTTGACCGTCACCGAACAAAGCCCTTGAAGCGTTTATGGTGAGCAGTTATGAGCCCTGGGTGACCAGAGGCAAAGGACCACAGGCATGTTAAACTCGTTCAATGGCCCAGGGCTGAGTGCCTTCCCTCTGGCCAAAGCAGAAGCCTTGAGAACCTGTGGAAATGATGAGGGTTCCTTGAGCATATGGGAGGAAGAAGAATGCAGGAAGAATCGAGAAAAAGGAAGAACAGGAAAGAGAGGGAAGAATGTTTCTTTTCCATAACAAGCTGTAAGCAATCTGCTTTTTTCACCTCCCTTTGGCTCCCAGCACAATGCTCTTTGTACACTATCAATGCACACCAATCAGTTGTTGAACTGATTGAAAAGAGAGCAAGGAGAAAAGGAGTGAGAAGGCAATGGAGATAAAAATAACAGAAAGGGAATTAAAAAAAGGTTATGCGCCCAAAGAACCCAAGAAACGTGTCTCGCTCCTCCTAGTATAGATGGGACACTGGGGTTCAGGGTGCAGTGACTCTCGGGGCACAGAGCCAACGGTGACCCCATCAGCACCATAGTGCGGGTCCCTGTGACCAGTCCCAGCCTCTGCCCAGTGCCCTCTGGGAGGTCGCCCTGTAGAAGCTCTACTAGGCTCTGTGAGGCTTCCGGAACATGGAAGAAAACAGTCTAAAGGTTATCAAGCTTATAGTGTTGTGGAAAAGGCACTGGATTGGAGTCTAATTCGAATCTCTATAATTTACTAGATATGTAAATTTAAGAAGTCATTCAAACTTTTTGAACCAATTTTCTTATGTAAAATAAGGTTAACAGCTGCCCTGCTTACCTCTCTGTAGTAAAGATGAAACCAAAAAAGTACTTTCTAAATAGGATAAGTTATATTGACAGAAGGGGTAGAGTACTTTTGTGACTATACATAAGTACATGAAAGAGACATATGAACACTTCAGAAGGAGCCTAGCAATGAGGGTAAATGGGTGGTGGAGTCAGGCAGACATCTCTCTGTTCATAGGCCCCGTCAGAAGTGAGGCATGGAGGAGGGACCCAGGGGGATGGTTGGCGCTTCACCCCGAGATGTCAGCTGTGCCTCAGAGGACGGGGAGGGGGAGGCAGGGGAAAGCATGAGCAGTTGCGGGTCTGGGAGATCGACTCAGTCTGGGCTTTTATACTGTAGGCTGTTCTCTTGACTGAGGTAGAGTATCCATTTAGGAAAGAAATAAGGTTAGGGAAATTGCCTGAGAAGGCAGCTAATGAAGAGCCTTGCAACTTGCATGCAGAAGTTCCTAGCAATGTAGAGCCTGCGTTTTCAAGACCATATTGGAACATTTCTCAAGTTTAAAAGAAATAGAAAAAAGAAAGAATAAAGGGGAGAGAAAAGAAAAGTGAATTCGCTAATTAAAGCACCAGTGAATAAAATTTGGTGCATATAAGCAATAAATAAGGATGATAACAAAAATTCGCCAGGATAAATACTATTGAAAGAGCCCTGAAAATGAATGAATGAATGAACAAATGAATGAATGAATGAGAGGCTGGAGGAAAACTTATGCTAGCTGCGGAGTTCAAAGGATTGTTGGAGGAGGTGAAATTTAAGGTGACTCTTCCACAATAAGTGGATTTAATTAGCAAAGAAGATTTGGAAAATCCTTAAAACATGAAGGGAAGATATGAACAAGGACTTGGAAGTTAAGAGCCATGTTGTCTGAGGGGCCCTGGGAAGAGTTCTGCATTATCACATCTGAGGCTGGGTTGTCTTAGGTCATAACTGTGGAGTTCCTAAGGGAATGCTCCAGGGAGCACCTCTATGTCAAAAGAAGGAACCTGGATTTTTATCCCAAGAGTAATGAGAAGCTTTGGAGGCGTTAAAAGTAAATCGAGGATCGTATAAATGTCCTGACACATGCCAGTTTGATTCCGCCCCTTCCCTCCTGCAAACAGAGTTACGACCTGCTCTCAGCTCAATTGCTCCGGATTACCCCCATTACGGCGGCTTTCCATTGCTCCCTCAGACTCACTCAAAAGCATTTTTATTTATGTCTTTTGGTTTCCTACAGCCTCCCAATTTAAAGTCCCCATGAACAGATAGAAGAGCATATAAAAGAATCATAACCACAAATAATTTCCAATTGTACTGGAGACAGAAAACATGAATATTTATTTTTAAGTCAAGCAATACACTCAAGGGTAGCTATTATGCAAACATTATTAGGCACAAGGCCCTCTTCTCTCCTGATTAATGTCCTTCCCTCCTGAACACTGTTGTTTAAGATTTGCTCTGCATAAACAGAGCCTGAATCCATTAGTATTCAACTCCAGATAATAACCTTCTGAAAGATCAAGCTTAAAAACAAATAATGAGTTGTTATGATTACAGTATTATTCTTTATTATTTCCTCAGCTATGAGCCTGCCTTCTTGCCTTTTCCAAAACTCCTTCATACGGAGGCAACAGTGCTCCCAAATTCAAAAGAACAAGGGAAGTCAAATGGCCAATAGGACACAAGGGTTATTGAGTAGGTGGATACTGAGTTTCCCAGACAATTAAATCACATAAACTTAAGACAGTCAGACAGGAAAGTAAGGGGGTAGAGAACTGAAAAGCTTGTCAGTTTTAGAGTTTAGAAGTTGAATCATTAGTTCACAAGAAATGATTTATTTTTCCTTCAGCACTGTAACTTCTAATCAATTGCTAAACAGTAAACATCCTGAGAGAGAAAGCTGGAACTGAAAAGTCAGGACTACCAGGAAGGAATCACTGTCTTCCTTCTCACAGCCTCTCTCCTAGTCCTGGACTCCCCAGAGCCTGGACATCCTTAGCCATCAGAGCACAGAAGGAAAAAAATGACTCCTATCACCTGGAATCACGATGGGGAGAAAACAGTCCAAGGGCCCACTGGCTGGCTCGCCTGCTTCTGCCATGGCAGGCCCTGTTCAAGGTTGACCATACAAAATATACTCCATCCTCTCAGAGAGATGATATTTTGGCAAGAAATCCAAATTAGGAAGGAATATATTTTAATTGAGTCTAGAATCATACTGCCTGAGTTTAAGTCTTGTGAGTACCATTAACTAGCTATAACCTTGGGCAATTGACCAAGCTTCAGCTCTCTCATTAGGAAAATGAAGATAAAATCAGTTCTTTTGAGACTCTGCCTTGCAAGTAAGCTCAAGAAACAGCGACTCTGACCACTGTGGTCTTCTGTGTAGAACACCATGGAATACTGATGTTTTTAACACCATTACACAGAAATGAATCACTTTCTTCTATGAAATGAGAAGTTTAGACTACGGTCAACTGTAGCTCTAGAAAATGGCATATGACTTCCAAAGGGATAGTTTAAGGTTGTGAAGTTTGCTTTGCAGACAAAAATATTTGTAAATAAAAAGTATACAGAACTTGGCAAAGCCACATGTATGTTTGTAAATCTCAATAAATCTACCAAAATAACTACGCTGTATATAAAGAGTCACAAGCCTGAGCATTTATGTCTATTTAAAATTTTTAATCTTTCATGTTCAGTTATTTTTCAGTTTTAAAATTAATATTCTGTTGCTGAATTGTTTGTCACTTGCTAATGATAGCAGTCATCTAAATCTTTTTTTTTTTTTTTTTAGATTTTATTTTTTTTTATTGATTAATTGATTGATTGATTGATTGCTATGTTGGGTCTTCGTTTCTGTGCTAGGGCTTTCTCTAGTTGTGGCAAGCGGGGGCCACTCTTCATCACGGTGCGCGGGCCTCTCACTGTCACGGCCTCTCTTGTTGCAGAGCACAGGCTCCAGACGCGCAGGCTCAGTAATTGTGGCTCACGGGCCCAGCCGCTCTGCGGCATGTGGGATCTTCCCAGACCAGGGCTCGAACCCGTGTCCCCTGCATTAGCAGGCAGATTCTCAACCACTGCGCCACCAGGGAAGCCCTAAATCTTTTTTTTTAATTGTGGAAGAAAAAATTAAACGTAACAACAAAAACTGTTGAACAAAGAATGGCTTGTGGAGGCCTAGGCGGTAAAAATCAGTTGATTCATTGAGAATCATAAATATACATCTGGCTTTGCCAAGTTCTGCATACTTTTTACTCCTAAACATTTACATCTGCAAAGCAAGAATCACAACACAAAACTAATGCTTCAGAAGCCATATTCCACATTGCAGAGCTCTATTTAGCCTTAGTTAGTCTAACCCTATCATTTCATACATAAGGAAAATGGGGCTTGAGAAGTAAATTGACTTTTCCAAGGTCACACAGATAGTTAGCAATCCAACTGAGAGACAGAAGGGTGCTTGTCTCTTTTATTTTTATTATTTCTTTTATATTTTCTGTTATTATTTCTGACTCCTAGGTCAGAGTTCCTTCCACCATGCTGTTTCTTCTTTAACTTGGAGCAAGGTGGACAAAAATTAAAACAACCCCAAACAAAAGGTTCATGAATGCATCACATAGAAAATGAAGTCAATTTATGGCTTTAGGCTGCAACTCTTTTTATGCCAAAGCAGACACTGAATAACAAGCATCCCTACGGCTGAATGTCATGTTCACAATTCCCTTGATCTGATCACGACAGGTGTCTTCACACTTTTCCTTTATTACTTATTTCTCAGCCACCAGAGAGTCTGCACCGTCAGATGCCCAAGAGCTTACTTCTCTGAGATACATATTTCTGCATAGCTTTTCCTGCATTTTCCTTATCAGCAGCATTCTGTCCAATTTTTCTACTTTGTGAGCAGCAAGCCCTGGTACGTGAGCAACAAACTGTGAAGGCTTAGCTCCCAAAATGGAATTTAATATAATCGTGAACCATAGCAAAAGTAATCTAACACACATTTAATGATAATGGATAACTATCGTGAATTATGCTAATTAGGCAGAAAGGAGGAAGCAGCTCATGAAAATGACTGACAATTGATATTATTTTACATAGTCATACTGAACAAACCCAAGACGAGGTGAAAGAAAGGAGGAATTAGATATCTCTAAAGACCTCTGCATTTTAATCTAGGCCTCAAGGAAGTTTTGACAGTTGATGATAAGATACATGCCATGTTCTTTGCTAATAATAGCTAGAATACTAAGGGTTCTTAATAATATATTAGAACAAACTCAAGATTATTCTTATAATGACACATAAACCTGTATCAGTTCCCTATTACTGCATAGCAAACCATCCTAACACGCAACGGCTCTAACACGGGAATTATTTATTTTGTTCAAAAGCTGATGTTTGGGCTGGGTTAAGCAGAAATTTCTGCTCTATCTGGCATCAGCTCAGGCAGCTTCACTGAAAGCTCCAAGAGCCACTTTTCAGAAGGTCACACACACAACTGGTAACTGGGAGCTCTGACTCCTCTCGCGCAGGCTTCCTCAGGTTGCTTGGGCTTCCTCCTGAAATGCTGACTGTTTCAAAAGCAACCATTCCAAGGGAGCCCAGTGGAAGTCACCTTGCCTTGGAAATCACACAGCGTCACGTCCGCTCTGCCGCAGGCTTAAGTTCGCCCATATTCAAGGAAAGGAGACACATACCTCATAGCTCGATGAAAAGAACGTCAAAGTCCTGCTGCAAGAAGAATGTGTGCGATGGGAGATACCGCTGTGGCTGTTTTTGGAAAACACAAGCTGCCACACCCCACACTTGCATCGTGATGTGCGTGGAGTCAGTGGGTTGGCGCTGACTTTCAGTTAGGGTTGGGAACTGACCAAGAACAGTAGCTTCTGTCACCTGTGTGATCTATGGGAGTGTATCTGCACACAGTGTCATCTGTTTTACATCATGAGTATCTCGGCAGGTAAATAAGAAAAGGTGGAAGACTACTTATCAGAAGGACCAGCTTTTTGGAGCAGCAAGAGGAAGGCAAGTAGAAGACTCTGCAGACAACAAATGCTGGTTGAACTGAATTAGGAATTCTGCATAAGGTGCGCTCTCTTTAATCATCAGATGTGAGAAGAGACTGCCCCTCCTCTTTTTCTTCTCCAGTCAGGCAAACACTCACAGAACTCTAGTCCTGTGTTCCTCACACTGCCGACTGGCGTCTCCTCCACTGCTGAAATACGGAATGGAGGGTTACAGAGCACACCTCTCACACAGTTTGTCATCTTATCATCCCATCGTCATTGGTATTAACCCATCAGTGGCATCTAAGGGCCATTCAATGCTACAGTGGTCTAATACTCAGATACCACCTGTGCCAAATCCCTCTTAGCATGTGCAACCAGAGACGGAAGACATAAATAGGTTTTGTGTCTCTCTAATGACAGAGTTAATCCTCAAATTCAATTAGTCCCTGCTAATTGAATTCATGAATGTATATGGGTTCTTTCCATCTGCTACAGCAATCTTTTTGAAGCTGCTATTAGCATGGAAGAGGTTTCCTGTTTGGAGAAAAAATAAACAGCCCCCATCCAGTGTTCCCTCCTGGCAGAAAACGTGCACCTTGCTGCCAGAGGACCAGGACGTGCTCCCTTCAGAAACAGTTGGTTCCGTTTCTCTTATACAGCACTGGAATGATCTATAAACAGTACAGGAACCAGATGTCTCTCCCAAACATCCCACTTGTTTATCTCTTGTTGTGAAATTGTTCTCTGGTTGTTTTACATGTTTAAGTCCCATCTCTGCAATTAAGCCACGAACACAGGGACTGTGTTTTTAATTTTTTTCCTCTTTGTTTTATCCATACTCCACCTTTCAATGAAAACTCTATAGTACAGGAAATATATGAAGTGCTTACTAACTACCTGGTGGATACTTATGGTCTGGTGATTCAGCTGGCTATCATTTCAATATTCTTCAAACTCTGGGTCAAGGAAGACGTTCTAAGGAATAGAAGAAAGTCTACTTTACCGGCCCCTGCTACACCTGGCAGTAAATTTTGGAGCTGAAAATAGTTCCATATCTTTTTAAGGTATATAGTGGTGTTTATTAGAGGCAGTGACACACCATTGTAAGTATCTCAATAAACCAGAAATGGTTATATTATGGGTCAAATGACAGCCTTATACTAAGCAACGATGCATGTTACTTACTAGGACATTGGTAGTAAGCCTTGGCTCACTGTTAAAACAAATGTCCTAGGTTAATTAATCTGCTTTGGGCATTGGGTTGGAGAAGACAAGTTCACAAGTTAAGGGGCCAATTGGGTTCCTACTCTTCCACAGTCACAACATGTTACTTTCCACCAACTGTGAAAATATGTGCTAACACTAGTCACTGGGGGACCAGAGAAGTTCTTGAAAATACCTTCTTGACAGTCTATACAGCTCAAAATTAATGTTTTCTCTAGTGATGACAGATTAATATTATCATTTCTGGATGAAGTGGTTCGACACACTTTTTTATGTAGTACCATCTTCTAAAGGAATACCCAATTATTCCCATAAAACTAGAAAAATATAAATTCATTTTTAGCATCAATGTTACAGAATCCTATCAACTATTTTTGTTCAATAAACGTTGAGCTTCCATCCACAGGGAGGTTTTTTCCTACTTGTAAAGGGTTTCAATCTGATTACAATTTACTAACTTCATGAACCCTAAATAATTATAGTACACAATAACACTCTTTCTCCTTACGAATAAAGTCATACGTACTAAAATGCTTAGCGCACTGTAAACTGCTTTAGCAATGTAAGAGATTAAAACAAAAAAAGTTCCAGTATTCTCCAAAAGTCCTTCATCCCTAGAATGCTGAGAGAATTTAATTTAGATTGACAAACTTTGTTTATTTTTGCTTTCCTGGCATTTGGATGATAAAGCATAATCCTGAGAGGGTAAGAGAAATGGAAGAACTAAGAGATAAGGTCCTCGTTAGCCTCACAGATGAGAGGACCGTGCCAAGGAGAAGAGGAGCTGCCGGCCTCAGGTCCTAATGACGTTTGCGGAGGATCTTCACGAGAGCATCAGGGATTCGGCATCATCCCTTCCCTCAACGTCAGGCTGGCGTTCCTCCTGTGATGGGTCTCCTTGGACTCACGTGATGTATTTTAGTACTGTCCTTCAGGACCT
Source organism: Balaenoptera acutorostrata (assembly GCF_949987535.1). Classification (NCBI taxonomy): domain Eukaryota; kingdom Metazoa; phylum Chordata; class Mammalia; order Artiodactyla; family Balaenopteridae; genus Balaenoptera; species Balaenoptera acutorostrata. Next base: position 16,827,779 of record NC_080070.1, on the reverse strand, counting down.
CTAAGAGGATCTTAGGTTGAAGAAGTGCGCTCACATTTCATTCAGCGGTAGCTGCAAGCAGATCTGACGGGGCCTGAAAGTGATGGATGGTTATCGGTTTTAACCAAATATCAAGACTGCATGGGAAATGGTGTTTAAGGCCAAGATCCAAGTACAAATGAGTGTGCTCTTGAGCTCAAAAAGATGATAGGTTTATAGGTCATCCGGTCATCGGGATGTCCGTTAAGTACCTTATCATCTCCTAGCAGCACACTGACCACTCTGTCAGGTAAAGACCTTTGGAACTGAGAAGAAGACCAGGTTTAGCCAAAACACTCCTCCCTGGAACGAAATAAAGCCAAGGAGGAGTTGACACTTTCAGAGACATACCAGCAAAATGCACATACAGCAAAAGTGTACCTTTTTCGAAAAAGGTAAAATTTCTAGAGTTTGTCCTTACTTGTAAGTGTGAAGACAGACAAGATCATTTGTATCTGCAATTAAGTTATAAGAAAAACACTAATTTAGGCTCTTCTCCATATCAACATATGACAGATATTAATTGGAAGCACAGAAAAATTAAGCATTTTACTTCAGAGAAATGAAAAAATAAGTTTTAACTTTCACTTCAATATTATGCTAAGTTAACTAAGCAATATCATACCTTAGAAGCAAGAATTATAAAGCAAATGGTTAGTTCTGAAGCTTGCTCAAAGGATAAGATACAAAGTAGAAAAGGCTTCAGTATATGAGTTGAACTTCAAAGATATTTATTAAAGAGCAGATTTTACTGTCCAGTTGCTAAGACAGAAAAAAATAAAACTAAACCTTCATTCTTCTTAGGGATTCATATACTCTAAAGACAGAAAGGTAAGGGTACCTATAAAGTAACATGTGTACACTTACACAACCACATGTAGCTCTGCTTGCTAAAGAAGTAGGGTGATGTATGGAATGATTTCCTAGGGAATTTGTTAGAAATTGTTTAAAAAGGGAAGATCTGCATTGGCAAAAAGATGGGAGGAGAGTTCTCTATAGAGAAGACCGGCAGCATAGAGCCATGGAGGACAAAGTGATAAGCAGTTTCACTTGATAAAGAAGGAGAGCTGAAATGGGAGCAGGGAGAAATGAGTCAGAGAAGTAAAAAGAGGGTGCTTCCAAGACTCAGAGAGCAATGTGAGGTCAAAGACTTTTTTAAAAAATGTCAGTGAAAATCACTCAGCAACTCCATTTTCCAAATGTAACCTTGGTCATGTCTGTCACTCTTTTCCTCGAAGATAAAAAGAGCTTAAATCTAGAGAAGAGGAAAAAAAGGAAAGTTCGCTGGGAAATCAATACCAGAAGAAGAACGTCTTAGGATGGGTCATGCTTTCCAAGAACGAGAAGAAGCCCTCAGGGTTAGTTAGGGAAGATACGAGAAACAGAGAGACGCATGATCGGAGAAACAGAGCCAACTGCTGCAGAAACGGTATGGTTTAAACGACTTTTTCACCATCTTGTAAAACACCACTCTAATTTTTTCGCAGTGGCTGAAATAACTGCCTTCACTTCCTAGAGTGAAAAGAGGGGATGGGAATGTCACCAGACTGAGCAAAATTGAGTGGATTCTGGCTGCTTACAAATCCCTTTTTCAATAAGCCGTGGGGCTTTGCTTTGTCAGGAGAGAAGCTGGAAGCTGCATAATTAAATAGTAATGTATTTTGTTACCTTGATAAAGAAAACTGCCAGTGTGAAAGCTGCCTGCAGCATTTACGTGCTTTGCAAAGTCAGGTTTCCATCTTTTCGAAAGTTGGGTACGTGGTGAGGTGTGAAAATAGCAGTGCTGTTTGTCCTCACAAGCAGAAGTAACTGCCTGGCACTCAGCTGCAGGAATCCATACGCTAGCAGGGCGGAGGAGTCACCAAAATACCTTTCCAAAATGGCAGATGACATTTTTGGTTTTGCCTCATGTGTTTCATTGTCCAACATCCTTTCCTCGCTTAGATGCCTCAATCTATTGAACAGAAGGAGCCTTAGATGTCAGCCAGCTCAGCCTGCTCAGTGAAGACACCAAGGCGTGAGAGCAGTGCCCTGCCTAAGGTTACCCAACCTGCAAAAGGCAGAGCCGAGGCGATGCCTGGTCCTTCCCACGCCAAGAACAAGGCTCTTGTCTTTGCCTGATGCTACCATCCACGTTCAAGTGACCACTGCCCAGAATGACACAACTCTTTCTCTGTCCATTGGGCTCCCTGAAGGAGATGTTTAATTCCAGTAAATTTATAAAACAATAGGCTTAAATAAAGTCATAAGTCCATGCAAATAGATCTATCGGGTCTATTTATAGAAAAATATATTCCCATTTTCATTATTTGACATTGACAGTTTTTCTTGCTCTCTCTCTTGCATTTTTACACTCCTGCTCTGTCCCTTTCTTTTGTTAATATCTGCAAGCAAACTATGTGCTAGGCATAGAGCTAAATGCTTTCCCCATATTATCCAATTTAATCCTTACAGTAAGTCGACTAGATATGTAGTATTATTGTTATCACCCCCATTTGAAGGATGAAGAATCTGAGGCTTACTGAGGTTGACAGTTGCTCAAGGGCACATAGCTACTGTGTAATAGAGCCAGGCTGTCAGCCCAGCATGTGAAACGCTGACGAGGGAACCTTTTCTCCCCAGCAGGGGACCACACTGCCCCCCTTATGTGGCTGTACAGACTGTCAGATAGCACTACGGTGTCACTAGGTGATGAAACGAGGTCCCCTCTTCCCAACATTTCCCTGGTCAGCCACGAGGGATGCAGGTTTAGTTGTCTCCATGCCCCATACTTTTCTAGCTCTGATGAGGGAAGGTGCAGAAAATAAAGATGCAGCACCAGGGAAAGGAAATGCCATGGTAATGAACTACTCATAGGTATTGTGTGGAGTTACACTGACTGGAAGAAGGGATGTTGCATGAAGCTAAGAAAGTCATACCCTAAAATTCAGAGCATCCAGGAAAAGAGAATTGACACAGAAAGCCGGCAAAATGAGGAAGGAAGCATTTAGTTAACTTCATTATTTTGAAAAAGAGGGGCTGGACTGATGACTATTTTCCCAGCTCTATCCAGGACAGCACAGGCTAAGGAGCTATAATGGGCATCATGGGCAAAAAAAACCCACACAGGAAAAATGCTTCCAAGATCCTGGAACGTACAGGTTGAAGTAACACATCCAGGATTAACTTCTAGGAACCACCCTAAAAAAGGAACAACGTATTCTAATATTTTGCAACTGGTACTCGTGACAAGAGAGGCTTAGTCTAAGACCGTGATTCAGTTGCCAGTACCCACCCAGTTCTTTGCAAGAGAAAGCCGTCAAAATTAAAAACAAGCTTTAGGTAGAGCAGATTGGGTGAAAAGTTTTCATTGGCTATTAGGGTTTCTAGTTAAGTAGAACACAGACAAATGGAGTAACAATAACAATGATCCTTATATAAGGACCATACTACAATAACTGCCAATGTACCTGCTAGCCCCTTGGTTATATGGGTAACCCAGACAATATCATTCTACAGAGTAAAGAGCTTAAATAAACAGTAAAATTTATAAAGCCAGCGCAATTCTTCATCTCTGCTCTCACAGATGATGACACGCAGATCAAGACAGTCATTTCCCACTCCCTTTTTAAACACTTACCTGTAGGACAGGTGATGTATCTGTAGGAATGAGATCTATGAAAGCTTCATTTGTTGCTGGAGGATCCACGACACAACGGTATTTGATGACCTCTTCCCACCCATCCACTTAAAAGCAACCAGGAGATTAGCCTTCATCCCTTCCTCTCTCCTTTTTTTAGTTAGTTTCCTATTTTGCAGTGTTTTAAATACTTTAACTTAAATATTCTCTGAGGCCAAAGGCAATGTAAAGCAAAGTTGTATGTAACTCTTAGTAAAGAATACTCCCCCCTCAACACACACAGACATCTATAATAAGGCTTCAAAAGATAATTAGATACTGATCACCAACAGCGCATTCCAAAGAACCCAAAAGGATCAAAGGATTATACAGTTACAGTCAATAGTCAGATTTAATAAGGGGGAATGAGAGAGAACAGTAGGGTCAGGAAAGAACTAAAGTAATACAACCTGATTTTGGAAAGCCCAGGGTGGGGGGGGGGGTTTGTTTTGTTTGCTTGTTCTGTTTTACTTTGTTTTTAATCAGCAGTGATTGTCTGTTTTCCTAGGAAATGTGAAAGACTAGCCAAGGAAAAGCATGCTGTCATCTTTTTTTTTTTTTCTTTTTTTCATGCTGTCATTTTTGTTCCTTTCCTTTCACACAGCCTTTGGGGAGCGCCCAGTGAGACCACCATAAAAGGCCATCTTTTCAGCACATTAGTAACTGAATTTCTTTGGAAAAGGACCAGCACTAACCTATCCTCTACAAGAGGGAACAATGTTAATGAGGCTACAATGGAACTCAAAGATTTGTACTGGAAGGTGCTGTTTGCCAACACCACATACTGCAGCAAATGTTACAGTGAGACTTGTATAGAGGGAATCAGGTCTGTGCCAGGGCACAGCATAGAATGGGGCAACATTTCTATTCATTGAGTATACAGTTAAATAAGAAGGGCAACACCACCCATGGAGAAAAAATTTGGAATACACTCAAAAAACCAGTCAGCGAATAGGGAAGGATAAATCACGGGCATTTGAGTTGTTAGAAAAGTTCATCATTGTTTGTCCTTAGAATCGATGGAGGTGGTTCGAAAACACAGAATTAATGAGCACAGAGGAGGGGCTGGAATGAAGGACAATGAAGATGGTTTGCCAGAGAGATGGTAGGAGGGTACATAAGCCATATGGCTGTGTGAATACAAGGGAGATGGGATCTGGAGAGGGCCCCCCAAGCAGGAAGTAGAAATAATTCATTCAAGCAAGTAAACAAAACCAGGGTGAGGAAGAACCTCAAAAGGGAGCACTAAAAAGTTTGAATCTAAATACAAAAGCCAATAGGGGATTCCACAGTCATAAACTGAATTGGGGGCAAAAAAACAAAAACAAAAAAACCCTCTAGCAACTCTGCATTAGCTAGCCCAAGGTCACTGCAAAGTGGCATACTGCAATGGCCAATATTGGAAACTCTTCCTAGCAAGGCAATTAAAGATCTGCAGATGTTTCCATCTGTATCATTAGCCAAGCTTACTTATCACATTTTACTAAAAAATAGTTTATAGAAAATAAAAAGGAAAAACATCTAACTTTCTTAATCCACTCTACTCTTCTGGTCATAAAATAATTCTCTTCGTATGTGATATTTTCTTAAGGAAATAGCTACCTTTCAAGAATTCTACCTTTTTAAGATTGAGTGCTACTGACCGGAAATTAGATCCCTGTTTCCTTGATTATGGAAGTATGGAGGTAAAAGAAGTGGACAAGAATATAACTTTAAATTGTTCTTCTGTGTCAAGGGTACTGCTCACTGATACGAGAAGAAAAAAATAAAATCTCTTTTTTAACGACCAATTCCAACCCAATAATTATGAGGTCTCCTTTCAACAAAAAGAATCAAGATTTCCTATAACATTAGCTCAAAACTTAGCCATGTTATTGAGAGACTATACAGACGGGGGCTAAAAATGGGATCTGGATCTAGAGTATGAGTTTGAATCCTAGTTCTACACATGTGACCTTGAACAAGTCACCTAATAGGTTTGTGCCTTAGTTTCCTCATCTGTAACATGGGAATAATAGTAGTACTATGATTGTTGTGAAAGTTAAATATATATAAAACATTTAGAGCAGTTGGTTCAGTATTTAATAGTTTGGTGTGACCTTAAAGTTACTTAACCTCTCTAAACCTCAGCAGAACATCCCTTAAGCCACTGCCTGGAACTTATTAAGTTTTAATAAATACTGACCTTGTTTTTCAGTTTTAAGTACACATAAGAGTATATTATGCCAAATAATTTCAAAGGAGTAGTTGAACTTATTTTTGCTAAAACACAAGGACCCAAACCACTAATCCCTCCAACCTTAGTTTCTCAAAAATCAATTATTCTTTAAAAAAATTTTTTAATTTCAGGAGGTATCATAGATATTTAAAAAATATATAACTCTCAAGATGTGTAACTTTTATTTAAATAAAAAAGAATATAGGTTTCTCTTTTTGAGAATAAGGGGAATGAGCTACTTCCTTAACAATTTAAGCTAAAACGCTGGATTAAAAAAAATCAGGAAATGTGGGAAGATGGTGGTAATAGTTGCAGCAGACTATTTGAATATTCCTGAGTCTCCAGATATAGAGAGACAGAGGAACCAGAAGAACCAAAAACACATGGTCAACATTTAAGACGAAGTAACAAGATACCCTTATAAACCTCAAAATTACGAGTGGCTGGAGAGAAGACACCAAGAGTCAAATGACCCACATTCTATCAACGTCTGTGCTGGAAAGCACAGGGAAGCAGCAGGGCAGCTGATGGACCTGAGAACAGGAAGCCTCAAAACAGCCAACAGGTGTTCACTGAACAGTACAGTGGGCCAAGGTGAGAACACCTACAGAAACTGTCAGAAGCTTTTCCCATTCCCACAGCCCATGAGTGCAAGGGCCCCCAGTAAGGACTAAAAGTACCTGGGACATTGCAGCCCCTGGAAACTCTTAAAACTGACCATCCAGGGCTCCCCTTCAAGATAGGACCCAAAGTGAGGGTACTCTTCTAAGTGGAATACACACTGAGCAGAACAGGGGCAACAGGAGTAAAGGAAAGAGGTCTGGATGGAAGAGAGGCTAGGGATCAAAGCCGGGAAGTCTGAGAAAGCAAGCTACCACATTTCTAACAGTACACAAAACCAGCCGAAGAAAGAGCTCTCTGAAGTTAGAACAGCTGACAAATGTTTTTCTTTCTAAATTTCAGAAAAACTAATTTCACATAAAGTATCAAAAAAAGGATGTAAAATCTCACATGAAGGAAAAAAACCAACAATAAGGAACAGAATAACATTCCCACAGATAATGGAAGTGAATCACAAATACTTGCTATTAAAAAAAAAGTAGTAACGTACTCTTTCAAATGAGCTTAAAGACACATGATACAAAGAAATAGCATGAATCAGAATTCGAATAACTCAGAAATGAGGTGATATTAATTCAACAAAACACTAAAAATAAAAGAATAAAACATTTTGCAAATTAAACTAGAAAGAACACAAGAACAAATAAATTCAACCAATAAAGCCTTAAGTAGAAGAAACAAAGAACTTTTAAGAATCAAAAAGAAAAGAGGAAAGGGATAAAAAGAATTTGAGAGAAAATGGTAAAGGTTGAAGATAAGCAAAGAAGATAAAACAAACATACAAAATGAATTTCTGAAGACAACCAAAGCAAAAAACCAGAACAAACACTTAATTCAAGAACACGGTTCTGAAGTTTAAAAAATAATAAACTTTATATTTAGATAGTGTCATGTCTCAAAATGATCTACATCCAGGCATATTTTCATAAAAGTACTGAACATTAAAGGAAAATAAAATATCCTTTGGGTATTAAGACCAAAAAAAAGTGACTTTTATAAGGAGAATATTATCATTAGACTTTAATAGCAAATGCTTTATGACAGGAGAAAAATGTAATATTTAAAATGTCAAGGAAAGAACATGTGCCCCAGTGAGTTTGTATGCAGCACAACTAATTTTCAAGGGAGAAGACCCAGACCAACTGCTATTGTATGAAAAAACTGATTTCCTAAGGAATCTACCAGAGAATGTGGTTCAGACAACTAAAATAACTAGAGAGACTTAGACATAATGACTGGTGATGAACATTAACTAGTTACTGCCATTATCTGAATACGATGCACTCTGAATTAATGTCTCTGTGTTTCCTATGCATTCTAAACAAGAACCGAACAAGCACCCACACACACAAACTCACAAATGGAGAATTTAATTTATATTAATCAAGTTTGGTAGTTTTCTCTGGTGACTGGAAAACCTCTCTGAAGGACTTAAAGAATTCTCGTGCATAAAGGCCCAAGGAAACGAGCAGCTCACCTAGAATAATCTTAAATGAACAGGAATAAAAATCAGTAAAAATGAACAAGAAAACAACTTTGAAGAAATTATCTGGGATGCATTCCAGAGAAACAAAGAGATATAAAATAGGGAATAGAGGGTAAAACATATATAGGATAGCATGAAAATGTCTAACATGCATCTAAATGGAATTCCAGGAGATATATAGGGAAGAGAAAGCATTCAGGTAATGTTTGTACTTAAATGTCTATGTTAGAAAAAAAGTAGAAAAGGAATAAAAATAAGCCAAATGATTAGAAGGAAGGAAACTATAAACATAAGAAACTAATGAAACAGAAGACAAATACATAATACAGAGGACCAATGAAGGTAAAAAATCGTTTCTTGAAAAATCAGTAACATAAAGAGGGCTCTAAGCCTCTGGTGAGAGGGAGAGAAAGGTGGAGGAGACACACACACACACACACACACACACACACACACAGCAGGCACAAACAATATTAAAAATGAAAAGGTAGATGTAACCTCAGATCTCATAGAAGTTACACAGACAGTAAGATAGTATTTTAAAATGTATGCCAAAAAATGAAAAATAACTTTAATAAAATGGATGAATTCCTTTAAAAATAGTTACCAATACTGATTCAAGAAGAAATAGAAAATCTATCTCCTCCAACATTAAAAAATACAAATCTGTCATTGAAATTTTCCCCACAGAGGGAATGCCAGCCCTAGACAACTTTACTGATGGGATCTTCTAAGATATTCCAGAAATAGATAACTCAAGTGTTACACAAAGTCTTCCAGATGTTAGGAAATGAGGAGATGCTTTCCAATTCATTTTATGAAGCTATGAACATCATACATGCACTATACTATAAAAAAGAAAAATTAAAAGCCAATCACACTACGAATATGGAAGTAAAAATTCTAAGTAGAATATTAGTAAGCTGAACCCAGCAATATATAAAGGAGATAAATGTAATAACCAATTTGAACTCATCTCATGCATATAATAGTGGTTTCTACTAAAAAATCAATCAATGAAGTGCACCATAGTAAAAGACCCAATGAGAAAAAGCATATTATCATCTCAAAAGATGAATAAAAAATTCAGTAAAATTCAATACCTGTTGAATTTAACAAATTTGAATGAAGGGGAAAATCCTTAAAAGTCTATCCACAATACAACCACACCACCAACACCACGACTACCTGCCAATGACCTTCACAAGTAATGGTGACTTGTGGATGGCACTGACTTGGAGGTCAGGAACAAGGCAATACTGCTATCTCTACGTGTATTTGATACTATACCGAGCGTTCTAATCGGCACAGAAAGAATGAGAAAACACTCATACAGAGCACAATGACTGGAAAAGATGAAACAAAATTCTCAGGAAAATACTTTCCTCACAAAAGGACCCTTTAGATAAAGTTTATGAATATAAAAGATTAGCAGGAATCCTGATTCAAGATTTTGAAACAAGATTCTAAGTCAATTGCCTTTTAATACGCCAACAATGTTCACTTAGAAAATATAATTTTAAAAATATAAAATATCACTAAAATGTTAAGTACTTAGGAATATATTTAACAAAAGATGGCCAAAACCTTCATGAAAAAAATTATAAAACTCTGTTGATAGGCATTTTAAAAGGTTAATTAGTTAAAAAAAAGTTAAATGTAAAGAGATGTGGTTTGAGATGAAAAGACTCATTATCATAAAAATATCAATTCTCTTTATACTCATGTATAGATTCATGCAATTGCCATGAAAATTGCAACACAAAACTTGATAAGCTGATTCTAAAATTTATATGAAGAAGCAGAAGTCCACATACAATCAAGACACTCTTGAGGAACAACAAATTTTAGGTATCTCCCAGATATCAAGATTTCTACCAAAGTTAAAGCAATTAAAACAACATGGTATTGTACAGAAATAGACATACAGATAAATAAAACAGAAAAGGGAATCTGGAAACCCACAAATATGAGGAGACAGAACAGGCTTTGCAAGTCAGTGAAGGAAAGTCCCCGTTTGAAAAGATAAACCACAAACTGGAGAAAATTTGCAACACGTATAGTCAACACAAATTTTTTACCTAGAATACATTAAACTGTTTATGAATCACGGAGAAAAAACAACCCACTGGGGAAAAATGGGCAAAGGAAATAAAGAATAAAGGAAATAAAGAAATAAAAATGGGCAAAGGAAATAAAGAATAAAGGAAATAAAGAAATAAAAATGGGCAAAGGAAATAAAGGAAACACAAATGACCTACAAATATATGAAAAATGCTCAATCTGATATGTAATTATTTAATGCAAATTAAAATCACAAGATACCATTTGACATTACCACCAAATTGGCAAAAAATTTTAATCAGTTAATATCAAGTGTTGACAAAGATGTGGATTATTAGGAACTCTCACTGCAGTTGGGAGTATAAATTAGAATGATCACTTTGGAAAACAGTTTGTCATTTTGTTATCAGTTAAATATGTGTATAACCTACCACCTAACTATGCCATCGCCAGGTTTAAACCCTAGAGAAATTCTTGCAAATGGACACCAGGAGGAGTTATGAAAAAGAATGTTCATAATATTGTTTGCAATAGCAAAAGGAACAAAAACAAAGAAAGAAAGAAACCCTGGAGCCTACCTAAACACTCATCAGCAGAATTTGGATATATAAATTGTTATATATTCATACAACAGAACACTATACAACATGAAAAATTAATGAAATGAATATGATGCTCATCAACAAGGATGAATTACAAAAGCATTATTCTGTAACAAAGGAAGCAAATCACAGAAGAGTTTGCAAAAGAATTCAATTTATAAAAGTTGAAAATAAGCAAAACTATATACATATACACACATATATGGAATACATCTATAAAATATATATTTTTACACACACATATATCCATAGGTGAAATATGCATACGTGTAGTAAAATGATGAAAAGAAACAAGGAAATTTTTAACAAAAAAAGCAGAATAGTAGCTATCCCCATAGGAGAGGGAAGAGAATGTAATCAGAAAGGCAATCACGAAGCTTCCAGATTACTACAAATATTTTATTGTTTAGACTGGGGGCTGGGTATACAGTAGTTCCTTTGGTTATAATTTAAACCGAGCAGATAAATTTTATACATTTTTATGAATATTTCTATTTCAGTAAATGTATATGTACATATGTATTTATACTAGAGAGAAATATGAATCTATGGTATTTGAGCCAGAGACAGCCATCGATGTATTAAAGAGCTTTAGGCCACTCTACAATGCGTTTCCCTGCACAACCCACTGCAAAGTAAAACTGCCTCGATTCCTGACAGTGGCTCGTCCTTGGGGACTTACACTGGTGATTATGGCTGTTACAGTTTTTATCTCCAGATAGCCTCCACTCCCATTCTTGTTCACTGTGTTACTGCTGCAACAGAAGAACTACCATATAAAGTGAGAAAGAACCATTTTTACCAACAACAGGTCTGGGGGCTAGGACAGGAGAGGGATACCTGCTTCAGACATGTCAGGGGGAATCAGATTGTTGGCATTTCCTCTCAATTAATGTCTTTTACTTTGTAAGTGAACAGACATTGGTTGGAAGCTGACCCTCTGTCAGTGCCCCAGCACAGAGGCGTTCTGAGAGGCCGTAAAGCAAGCAAGCTAAGAGGACAAGACAGAATCTGAGCGCTCAGAGCAGGCGAAGCAGCCTGGGCACCCACCAGAGGTAGCTCCAGGGGCAATAGGCACTAAACGCAGAGGAAACTTGTAGGACAGGGCAATTCATCACCATCAAGCTTATCTCCTGACAAGGAGTAGGACTCTGGCTTCCAGCTGTAACATTAAAATGTAACGTCCCCCCTGGGACTTCGCATGGCAGGCTTCCCTGAAGCTTCAGTTTCACTCAGTTAACTAATTATGAGAGAATGTGACATTGGTATTTACTTTTTCTACGGGGACAAATCATTCCCAGCAGGAGGGAGAAGTTGTTATTTTTGATCTGTTTTGTTTTGTCATTAAAAGGAAATTACTCACACATTAGTAAATAACCTCTTGTTAGAGGGAATTTTTTTTCTTTCTATAATTCTATCAATTCACCTGAATGCTGACAATCACTTCTTTTGTTTTCTGGGGACATGGTGGGTAAATGAGCAAGAGGGGAGTGTTAGAACTGGGTTTGAAAATTAACTCTACCACTAACTAGCTGTGTGATCTTCAGCAAGTTATGTAAGTACTGTGAGTTTCCCCCACTAAAAACTGAGGAGAACACATTTCCTGTGTAGTGTGCTTTGTTCAAGATGAAATGATGTAGCTGAAACACTTTAGCACAGTGTCTCTGCACAAGAAGCACTCAGTAAATTTTAGCCTTTATTCTTAATGACTCTGATACTCTGTGATAAAAATAGAAACATTCTACATTTCACTTATGCCTTATATCATCAATTTCCCATATCTAATGACCCCGTATCTAATCAGAAACTGTCCCTTTACTTTGTCACTGCAGGCTAAATTGTGTATTAACCATTTTACTCCTCCTCACCCAGATATAAAAAGGCTTCCAATAAAATTTAATATTTAATGATAATGTTGAAAGAAACATTTTCCACACCCCTTCTCCTCCCCAGCACATCTTTTAACTTGTCAAAGGCAGTATGTAATGCTGAGCAAACATCATAATATACACATACTTCCTCATCCACTGCTGACATCAACAGCATTATGTGCAGGGTGCTTTTAACAAATTGGAAAGTGATTTCACAGATGATTTCACAATTGAACTCATAACAATCCCATGAGGTAGGCAGGGTAGATACGAATAGCCTCACTTTACAGGTAAGGAAACTGAAACTAAGAGGGAAAATAACAAAGCCACGATATCCAAGCACATTTTCCATGAAAGGATAATCTGAGGGGGTGGAGAAGGTCAGTGTTATTGGACTTTGGAAAATAAGATTTTCTCAGGAATGAAGTCTGTTCTGGGGATAGCCAAAGAGACCAGTCAAAGAGAGGAATAGGATCACTGGTGGAAAGCAAACAAAATAGAAAGTCAAGAGGCACAGAGCTTTCTTTTCCAATTTCACAATCCATTTGCCCAATGTGCCTCGATTTTTCTACCCGTAACTTTGAGAAAGCAAAAATGCTACTTCTTACCTCTCTTACAAGTACACTGCAATGTCATTATTGTATACAAACACAAGCTTGATGACATGATACTCAAGGTTTTATGCTAACCACAGCAAACATGAACACTTTAAAATGTATAAACATAAGAAAACACATTTTAAGTGCTAATAGAAAATCTTGGTGATAAAGAAAAGGAAAAGAATATTTTTCCAAGGATACATGGGCTAGAAGATATGAAAATTAGGTAAGATTAGGTCAATCAGCATTATAATTTTACATTACATATTTGAATCATTTTTGGAAGTTGCAGAATCAAACTAAGAGGCACGGACATGTAATAAATGTTTTGAAGCCATGAAAATGTAAAAGCCCTCTAAATGTGGATAATGTTTAATTAATCACATATACCCACTTCTTAAAATAATCGATTCTGAAGTGCTGTTAATACTGAACACGTCTTCTGGGTAGTTGTCACTGTTCAGGACTCCCCAGGACATTGACACTGCTTGCTGATAGCCCATAGCCCTTAAGAATTCCTAGCGGACTACAGAATTGTAATTCAGAAGCCCATCCCCCTTTATTCTGGAATGGGAGATTAAGTTCTTACAAACAGGAAGGCAAATGCAAACAAAGGTCATTAAAGGAAACCCTAGTTCAAAATAAAAACCAAACACAAATTTCTGGTTTATCATTTGAACCGGAAAATCTAAGGCCCTCTAAATATGCAATAAAAAACCTAGTCAATACCAACACCGATGAGCAAAATAGCATATAACAGTAGGTCATCATTAGGTGGGTGATGCCTAATTCTGACTTAATACGCCTGAACATAATTTCCCCTGTGATTTTTCATAGAACATGATACAACTTCATTCCAACATTGGGAGAGACTTTATGATACGGCAGCAGAACAGGCCTACTTAAAAACTCCACCTCTCTCTAAGTATTCAATTAATGAACATCTTTTGAATGTTTGCTATTTGTTGGGATCTATATCAAAGAACCCACAGTCTAGCAGGGGAGATAGGTAAATCAAGCATCAAATTTTTAAGTTAAATTCCAGAATGAAGAAAAATATGCGATGCAATGTTAAGTAGGGCAGAAAGCTCTCACGGATGATGATATGATTAACAACGTCTCAAATGGTAAGTATAAATTGTCTATGGCAAAAAGGAGGAGTGCCTTCTGTCAGAACAGCCTGGCTAAAAGCAGGGAAACATGATAAACGTGCTGAGTTTCAGAAATTAGATGTAATGCCGCATGGCTAGAGCACAGAGCATAGAGAGAAGGGGAAAAATGCCCAAAGAAGCAGTAAGCAGTATAGGAAGACAAAGAGTCCATCACTTAGGACTTTCTATTCCATGTTTAAGTTCAATATTGGAAAGATGAATATAATTATTGTCTATTGAAAAGATTTCATCCTACAGGCAATGAGAGTAGATTTTTACCATAATCAGTTTGCTGATATGTAGGTATACAGTGAAATAAAAGAAGGAATTCTAGAGGTATGGCTATCAGTTAGAAGACAATTTTAAAGGTCCAAGTAAGATATGGAGTGGCCCTAAATGAAAGGAATGGGGATGGAAAAGAAAACAGAGGTAAAAGAAGAATAAAAAACAGAGTTGATAGAATTTAGTGGCCACGTAGCAATGAGAGGGTGAAGAGGAAAGCTTAAAACAGCTGTTTTTTTTTTAAACTTGTTTGGCTAAATAGATAATGGTGCCTTAGCTGAATGAGCATGAAGTGGAATGTCAGTGGTACTCTTAGAGTCCTGGCTTATCCCTCTTTTATAAAAGATTAATCAAATTTCACTTTGTATTGCAGTACGTATGTGTCATTTCATTGCCCCCTTCCCCAAAAGGGGACCCATCAGGCTCCTTGAGGGAAAAAGTTCTGTGTCACACATCACATTGTCCCTGCACATAGCCCTATATAGCATATTTGTATAACATGATTATATAACATAACTGACTCATTGCAAACACTTAATAAAACATTTCTGAATGACTGATTGAATAAATGTACAACTCCAAACCTTAGATGTGACA